>NC_139607.1:32811897-33273145 GCF_964270895.1 Podarcis filfolensis | reverse complement strand
TCCTTTATGGTATTAAAAACTGGAATATGTCACAGATTATTTACACATTACTGTGTAAATGAAAACAGAAATATTTACATGTTGCGAGGCTTAGGTTAGTACATTAGCAAAGCAGTCCAGAAGAGACAGCTAGATAGTTAAATGCTAAGAGAAGCATCTATAAAGTACTACAGTGATCAATGAAACATCTGTACACTTTTCTTTATGGTTGCACAAAGGCATGTTAGCTTGGACCATTGACACATAATACATTCCAAATGTCACATCACAAGTATAACTGGTATATGACGATAACTTTCAAAAATGGTACCACTCCTAGCAAAAGCAGGGATGGGGAACCTCTGGCCCTCCAGTTGTTCTTTGAACATCCTTGATCACTGGACATGTTTGCTGGGACCCATAGGAGACAGAGCCCAACCGCATCCAGCTTCCCCATATCTGAGCTAAGGTGTTAAGAGGAAGAAACTGCATGAAAAGACTTCAGGGTAGAATTCAGGGACTATTTGAAAGCAGGATAATCTCTTGACACACTCACCACTAAGATCCCATTGCCTTTTTTATCAATTGTGTATGCAATAGTTGGAGATGATTGAACTGTTATAACCTATGTGGATACCGTTTTATAGCTGTTCCAATTGACACATGTTGGCTAAGTCACACAAAACCAATTCTACGCTCGTAGGGGAGTTTTGGATTCAAGTGTCATGGCAAACGACAACCCCATTTGAAATCAGGGAGGGTTTCTACAGTTCAAAGAAATAAACGACAAAACATTGAGTACTCTTGTGGCATGCCCGAAGTAGCTCCTTGAATCCCAGCTGTTGATTCGTTTTTCCCTGCCCCATGCCATGCTTTCCTAGAAAAATCAAGGAGGCTATTCTATATCTCCCTCCTATGTGTAGTTTTCTCTGTAAAGAAATAATGATGAGATGATTTAGCTTTGCATGCTGCAGGAGATTGTGATTTAGGGGTGTGATTGTGTTCAACAGGGCTTTCAAGGAACAATTCGCAAATAGATTTCAACATACATATTGTTACACACAGCAAAACACTTGTCCCAGTTAAGGATATCTAATTTATGGCAGATTGACAGACAGACATAGGCACAAAATCCTGACTTTTGGAGCTCAGCATGGTGGGCTTCTCAGATGTTGACGGATTTGTAATTATGGTGGCTAGTTGGATACCATCTGTATTTCTAATTTCAACTCGTTGGGCGTGCTGGGTCTGCTTGTTGAATTCCTCTGAACCACACGATTCATTTTTTGCCCATGCCTCTCCCTTATCTTCTGGTGCAATGCTTTGTCTGTCTGAGCTCTCTCTTCTTCTGCGGCACCATAGACGCAAGCAACCATAGACAAAGACGCCAACAATGATGAGAAGCAAGACCGTGCTGGTTAGCCATATGCCCACGGCCAGGTCTTTCTTTTTGTTGCTTGTGGATGCCGGGTCTTGTTCAGGGGTGTTAAAAATTCTGCACTGGTCATTGGATGGGTTTGCCGACTGGCACGTTACACACAGAATGTAAGTTGTTAATGGGATCAGATTCTCGATGACAAACGAAGAACGGCTAGCTGGCACTCTCTCCTCTTTCTGAAAATGTTTCCTGGTGTATCCTGACAGCATTTTGTCCCAGTTTGGATTGTACATGATGCTGTAAAAGCTGTCGGTGCAGGTCGCCATTTTGGGCCAGATTACTAGGGCTGTGCTTCCTGTTATGTTTTGTACTGTTATCCCCATTGTGATACCGTCTTCTCAATATTTCACTTCCACAAACAGCGATAATCCTTAAGATTCAGGAGACCAAAAAGTTTCAATAAGCAGAGTTGAGAGGAAAATGAGAACTGCACTTCTGGAATTTAAGGGTGGGTTGGGGAATAATTATTTGAAAACATTACTTGTATTCCTGAAAGCATTTTCAGACAGTAAGCTGAATTTAATTTGTAATAAAATGTAGTCAAATGAGACAAGCATGTGTCATTCAGGCATTTACTTTACTACACCACTCTTCCTTTAAAAAACAAAACAGAAACTCAGGCTTACATGAAGCTCCTAGTGGCCTTCCATCCACGCACCAGTCAAGATTTTTTTAAAAAAATTGAGCTACAGAACTGGATAAAACCAGGCTTTTTAGATCCTTGCTTCAAATCACTCAATGCTGTTGGAGTCATAAGACATAATTTGAAGTGCGTTTCCTATTTAGTTGGAAATCAAGTTTCTTAAGTGGAATGATTTCAAAGTCATGGAATCTTAGTACAGTGGTACCTCTGATTACGAACTTAATTCGTTCTGGAGGTCCGTTCTTAACCTGAAACCAATCTTAACCTGAGGTACCACTTTAGCTAATGGGGCCTCCCACTCTTGCTGCGCCACCGGCGCACAAATTCTGTTCTCATCCTGAGGTAAAATTCTTAACCCAAGGTACTACTTCCGGGTTAGTGGAGTCTGTAACCCGAGGTGCTTGTAACCCGCGGTACCACTGTACCTATATTTTAATGATGTTTCATTGGGCATCTAATCAAATTAGCCATTGATGTGCTTCATTTTCTATTCTTGCCTTTCGCTTCCAAGCCAAGACAGTGAAAAACCTATGATGCAAAATGAAGCTTTTGATTGATACAAAATACCATCAAATCCAATTTTGTCAGGGAACAGATCTCATGTTCAAAGAGAAAAGCTTGCTGTCCCGCATTACTTATGCCTTTGAAATTTATAGCCACATTGACTTCTTTATTAGTTACCCTCTGTATAAGGTGATAGTGTAGAATTTGCTAAAATACCACTCTGCCATTCACGCATCCTTTAAAATTGCTATAACCATTCCAGGTTGACTTGAAAGATGTGAATTGCACTTCAGATATAAAGGATTTATCTTTCAGAGAAAGGGCTAAACCTTGTTTAGCATTCAGAATTTGCTACAGTTGTGAAAACAAACAGTAACTTCTTGCGGGTGGTTTACACTGCCTTTTAATGCTGTATTGTTTTTAACACTCGATTGGAAGCTGCCCAAATTGGCTGAAGAAACTCAGCCAGATGGGCGGGGTATAAATAAATAATAATAATAATAATAATAATAATAATAATAATTATTATTATTATTATTATTATTATTTATTTTATTACTACTACTACTACTTTCCCTGCACTTTTCTCCAACTATGCCCATGCATGAGAAAGTATTGTGCAACTTTACTCTGTATTTAAGCATTGCATATTAGTCATCTTGTAAGTAAATGTGACAAGGTATTGTTCATGACTAATAATATTCAAGTAATAACTCAAGTATTTCATGCAGAATTACTCATAGTCACAGAAAGGAATCGGTTTTGCATCAACATATTGAATTATATATTTAGGCTAATACATGGGTTCCCCCCCCCCCCCGAAATTGGTTAAAAATATTATTGCCTATAGTTGACATTTAAGACAATCATTTGGGACCTGTTTTTCTTTCCAGTTTGTGTATAAAATTGCTTCATAAAAGACCTCACCAATAAGTTTAGGTTGCATCACTAATTGCTAAATAGTATTAAAGGATTGTTACATTTGTTGATGTTGTAGAGTTAAGTGGGAAACATACCTTATTTAGGTTCAGTACTAGACCATAGCAAAATCAAATTTTAATTATATTAAAACAACCCCCCCCCCTTTTAAAGAAAAACACCTAAGTCTCCTGAGAACTGATTTCTCAAAAACTCTCCTTCAGAGTTTGTAAGTTTTAGGTTCTTAGGAGAAATATAATTGTGTTTTTGTTTTGCTCCAAGCTGAGATAAACAAAAGTAGAATATTTTAATTTTTTAAAAAAATTAAAATATTTGATTTTCAATAAAGTCAAACCAAACCCTGAGAACTAGAAGCTCATTTTCTCTTATTTTTATGAACTTAACAGTAATGGCAAACCTGCTGAGATGCACCACTGTATTGAACAGACATAAATTATTATAGGAGAGGTGCATCACAATGTAGAAATGATTCTGTATTTTATTATTTTTACCAGATACAACATTATTTTAAAGCTGTAAATGTACATTTATTCTTCTGTTTAATATTGCATAGTTGAGCTGCTGTGCCTTTTAATAGGTTAGAGTAAAAGTGTGTGATTTGAGGCTTCTACCTCTTATCTGTGTAGTCTTCAAACAAAACAGTCTCTCACTCCCTCTTTCTCATATTCATATATATATATTCTACACACAAACTCACTCCATCCCTACTGCATATTCACATACCATTAAGTTAAAGGTTTTCTTTACTGACTTGCTGAGGAAGAGTGCCCTGTGTTATTTTTATCCAGTTTTAAGAGTCCATACTTACCATCAGTGTAAAAATCCTGAGGCTTTCATCAAATACTTGAGGGGAAACCTCCGCTGGGTTCTCAGTATCCTCCTTTGAGCAAATAGCTTTCTTCATGGTCCGTGGTTGCCAGTTTTCCCCCTAGCAGGCTACATGGACCAAGTTCTCATTACGTGACACTTCGACAGGGATGCGAGCAATGAGACCTCCTTCGTCACCTTTCTGCCAACCTTCATACGCAAGGGCATCTTGTCTTAAGTGTTCTGTTGCCTAGGTTTTCCGAGGAGAAAAGCAAGTCTTCACTTTCTCTTGCTTATGCTCCCTGTTAGAAATTGGGCAGCTGGAGTGCTCCAGTTAGGTTCTTCTTTTGTGTTGCCTGGGCTTGCGTTGCTGCTGATGCAAGTGAATAATGCTCTGTTCTTCGGTGACATCACTACTTAAACTCCTGGGCTTGGGGAGGAGGGGGCGTAGCTTTAGGAAGAGCATTTTGACTTCCTTACCTTGACGCAGCTTCTGTCAGATTGCTGCTATTAATTTGTCTTCTGTATCTCTAGATTATATGGGTCCCCCCCTTAAAAGCAGTTTCTCTCAGGTTTGGCTGACATATACACATCAACATTACACATTAGATCTGTTACGTGTACATAGCTTTCTTGTATAACGTAACATTTCTCATATAAACAGTTTTAAATCTTTATGTATCATTTCTGAAATATTCAATGCTGACTGCTTGTTGGCAGCATTTCTCTCTTTAGTAGTTGTCGTGCCACTACTTTCTTCTAGAGCTTTTCTGTTGTACTATAGATCGTGTGTGTTTGTATGTTTCTGTAAAAACACACACATATGCACATGTACAATGTATATACAGTATGTAAAAGGGGGAAAATAGAATTTAATCCATGTAGCTGTGCATCCACTTCCAGCTATTTTTTCAGAATCATATTTGCAACTATTTGGGGGGGGGGATTCAAAGCCTTCAATGCAAATATAAAAATAGGAATCTCATTTAAAAACCAGAGTTGCTGCATTATTTTTTCCATCCCTCAACACCAAGGTTGGAAATGCGGAAAGAAGGGGGGAAATTATGTTTTAGAGCCAACTACATATCCCAAATGTAATTAGAAGACCTAATCTTGTAATTAGATGTAGAAGCAGTGCTTTGTAAGATCCCTTCATAAACTATCTTTCTGTGTGTAGATATATACTGCAGCACTCAGGAATGTGCTATATTCCAGCCAAGCATTCATTTGTAGCTTGATATTTCAATAAAATATCCGTCAACAGGATTTAATTTTACCCGGAAAAATTTTTGTGCATAGATTTTGATAATATACCATTCAGTAGCAGCTGTAGCTCCCAATTAAGTATGAATTGCTTCTAACGTAATTTTTTTACACAGCACAGGGTTACAGGTGCTCTTGGGGAGGATATATATATTTTAGTTTCTTCCATACATATCCCACCAAGCCAGCATACATGTGGTTCCCAAGCAGTGACCTATAGCTCTCTTCTCTTAGGCCTCAATTTCCAGGATTCTCTGCTTAATTCTATATTTCAAGTAAATAGAAACATCTACCAAAAACACCTAACGTTAAGCCTGGAACAGGTCATAACACTTTTCACTAAACTTTACTAAGATTTCCTTTAGCTACAGGTGTATTTTCTTCCTGTTCATATTAGCAAATTTAAATTGTCCTAGGGTTGCTCAACTACCGCAGTTTGGTAATTTCAAAACAATGATATTTTTCCAGTTAACAAAGGGGAGGTTAGTGCAAGGTTTTGACTTTTTGTTTAAGAATATGTTCGAAAATTCTTTTGTCAGAATTCTGTTTTTTTATGTCAGTTAAATGCTTTAAAATAACTTCAGCATATTCTGGGTTGTTTGTTTGTTTGTTGGAAGAATTGTGTGTTACCTTTTTAATAGGTGAGAGTAGAATGAAAAGTTGATACTTTTTCTTCAGTTTTGAATGAAAATGTTTGATCAGAAAAATAATGTTGTTTCCCATGGAAGGATCTCTTAACAGGGAGAAAGGTCAGCCAACTAAAATTGTGTGTGTTTTTCTTCCTCTTTAGGCTTTGAATCTGACCTACTCCAGTATTTATAGCAATTACAGGAATTTTGTTGGCCCTCCCCATTTCAAAGTCATCTGCAGACTCCTGGGATACCAAGGCATTGCTGTGGTAATGGAAGAGTTACTGAAAGTCGTCAAGAGCTTGGTACGTTGTCCCACACGCTGTTCTTCATTTCAGTATTGATTTTTAAGGGAAGGGGAATTGATTCTTCTTGTTTAGTTCACTGAGCACCCAGCAGACATTTACCTGACTGGGTAAGCACAGGATAACCATACGTGCTTCTTGAGGTACAAAGGAGAATAGTTTGAGAACAGCAAATAACTGGGGCGGGGGGAGCCTTGTGTGTGAAGAGACACGCCTGATGTGTCTGATACTTGAAAGCATCATCACACATTTTAAAATTTAAATGAACCATGTGAGTGCCTTGCATGAAACAAATTCTTGTTTTTGAGGAGAGAGAAAAAGAAATGGAGCGTGTGTGTGAGAGAGACTCTCTAGTACTTAAAATGATTAGGAAATGAACAGACATTAAAATCTTGCTATGTAAAAATCCTTGGCTTGCACAGTTCTGCCTACAACGACAAAGTACAGTGGTACCTCTGGTTGCAAACGGGATCTGTTCCGGAGGCCCGTTCGCAACATGAAAAGCCCACAACCTGAAGCGCAGTATCTGCGCAGGTGCACGGTGTGATTTGGCACTTGTGCGCATGTGCGAAGGGCAATTTGGCACTTCTGCGCGAGCGGTGAAACCCAGAAGTAACCCTTTCCGGTACTTCTAGGTCGCCGCGGGACGCAACCTAAAAAAACGTATCATGAAGCAAACATAACATGAGGTATGACTGAATTTTGAATCTGGCCCAGACTTATCTTAAATTAGGCTTTAAATGCTGCATATTCATTCATACCCCCATGTGGCAGTTTGCCTTACAAAAAAAAAAACATCACATTCACCACCATTGGGACCTTTTTTTCCTAAGCCTACGGGAGAGAGAGAGAAGGCATGGAGAAGCTTAAATGACTATATGTGGATTGGGGATGGTAGTGTAGGAATGTATGTGACTGGGATGTCCTTCCTTGCCCATTTCTGCCTTCCATCTACCACTGGTATGGAGCCTCAACTACTTTCCCTTGTGGGAATGCAGACTTCAGCTTAAGAGAAGTTTCCCCAGCCCTCTCCTAAGTCTTGTGTTAGAGCCAGAACATTTTCAGAACCTCTATTTCTTTTATAATGAACATCTTTAGGTAGCCGTGCATAAGGGAAGTACAAATCAGCAGATGATAACCAGTGGCATTAAATTAAAAATGCCCTAGTTTGCACATCTCTCAATTGCTGATTACTTTCCTCCCCACCCCCCGCCTTACTTCAAAAAGCAACAGTTAGGAGACTTTGTCTCTCTTTCTCCTTTCAAGCCTTCGTGACCATTGTTCCTGGCAGTTAATTATATAGTGGGCAAAACAGGAGAACCTATCCATTAGTGCATATCAGATTGACTTTAGTTAGTCTTCAGACCTGAAGGCAAAACAAGTGGTTGGCGTACTAGGAAGACCCTTTGCTGCAAAATTAAAGCTCTTGGGTATGAATCACATTTCATAAGCAGACAAGATTAAAAATTGGTCTCGGTGAAACCAAGAAACACCCGCACACCATTGTACTGTTTGTCTAGAATTGCTCCAGGCTAATATAAAACTACTGGTTATTTCTGGGTTTTGCCTTTACAGGGGAACATTGGGTCTGCTTGTGCATGGGAGCTTCCCCACTCCTTCTCTCCCACTGCAGCCCCATGCACACAATCCAAGATACCTCTCCTGGTAGTGAGAGGGTAGACTTGGCAAAAGTTAGGGCGAGGCACCGTGCAAGAAGTAGCTTGAGCAAAACTGCTTTTGCCTGTTTTGGGTTATTCTCCCCACCTACCCACCCACACATACCATAAACACCTCGTTCGAGGTCTTTCCTGGTGATCCCCAAACCATAGGAGAGCCTCTAAATGGGCTTTTCAAAAATTGAGTATGTATTTCAGAGTTGGGGAACGTTTTCGGCTCCTTAGGCCAAATTCTTACCAGCATTCACTTTGTGGACCAAATTAAACTGTTGAGTGGGGTTGCCTACCTTTCAATCATATTATGCAATTATGATATCACATGATTGACAGGTGGACATTGCCACCCACCTTTCAAAATCCCTCATACTGGTTTTCCAAGTGCTCAACAGCTAGGTGGTTGTCAGATGTTTGGGAACATGCTGTAGCTTCAAGGCCCTTCTGCTGCATACAAAAAACTTTAGGACAGCCTCCGCACTCCCCTTTGAGCCTTCTGTAAGCCCTGTACAAAAGGGCTCTTTGAAGGACCTGCCCCCTCCTTCTCCTTCTCCTTTAATTATTGGAGTGAGCAGGCAGGCAGCAGGTGGTACGGGGCCGGGGGTGAGGCAGAGGAGAAAAGGGGCTGCATTTACGATTTGGAGTAGTAATACTCCAGCTTGTGTTTATTGTGTGTCACAGCTTGGCTTCTGTTTTTCTTCAGCAATACTAATCACCTGTGTTCTTGCAGCTCCAAGGCACCATTCTGCAATATGTGAAGACGTTAATGGAAGTGATGCCGAAAATCTGTAGGTTACCCAGACATGAGTATGGCTCCCCGGGTAAGTTACCTTTTAGATCATGTCATTCCAGTGTTAAGAGCCAGTTTTGTTCCTTGGCTTTAGAACATTATTTAACAAACAGTTTAGAGAGGCACACAGTACTGAACAATTTTGTTCTCACATTGTCATGCAGTGCATTTCCATATTTTCTCAAAGTACATTCTGTGGGTATGAGAGCAGGGCCATCTTTGGGGTGGTGGCAAATAGGGGACACCACCCTGGACCCCTCGCCTCACGCCAGTGGTCCCAGTCAATGCCCAACCAGACTTCCCCGTCTGCCATCCATCTGGCAATGCTTCCCAACTCCTCCCTTCATATAGCATGGAAAGAGGTGGAAGGAACTCACTGACAAAGCTGCCTTTAAACATTAGAAAAATAAAAAGTGTAAGCCACAGGTAGAGGGGTGGGTTCACTGCTGCTAAAGCGCCAGCAAAACAATGGGGAGTATCCAACTAGACAGTTCTGCCAGAGCAAGGTTTTTTGTTGTTGTTACTGTGCAATAGAACCTTCCCACCCTCTATTCTCTTCCACTGCACAGTTAAAAGCCCTTATGTCAATAAAACTATTTAGTTGGATAACACCCAAAGACAACAAAAAGTAAGATGTGGGGAGGAGGGCTCAAAAACACCACCTTTGCCAATGATAGCAGAGGAAGCGGAGAGATTAAGGCTACACGATGTGATTTGCTCCAGGCCCTGTACCCCCATAGGGACATAAATAAATCAACATTTATTTGGAACACTGAGATCTCATCCACGCTGCAATAAATGCGATACTTGCAGGGAAATATTAGGCTCCTGATTTCCAACAAAGCCTTTCCCTGCTCACCCAGCAGTCAGTCTTTTGTGCACTGGCGTAGCGTGGGGGGTGCAGGGGGGGCCGGCCGCACCGGGCGCAACATCTGGGGGTTAGGGCAAATCCACGGGTTAGGGGGCGCAAATCCACGGGTTAGGGGGCGCAAATTACTTGCCTTGCCCCGGGTGCTGACAACCCACGCTACACCACTGCTTTTGTGGCCTTCCTGCACCTTTATAACACCTTTCAGCCGCAGCTGCCACTCCCATGTGCTCCCTGCATGCACTATTATTCTGGCCAACTCCACAAGCCCACCTGTCCCCTTAGAGCAGCAGTTCTCAACCTGTGGGTCTCCAGATGTTGTTGGACTACAACTCCCATCATCCCTGAGCTCTGGCCTTGTTAGCTAGGAGTGATGGGAGTTGTAGTTCAACAACATCTGGGGACCCACAGCTTGAGAAAGGCTGCCTTAGAGCAATGCTAAGCTCTCCCCTCCCTCGCCCCCTTAACACAACCCTTGGCTCTCTTTGTATCTCCTCTGCCCCTTTTCCTCACCTGTCTAGCCCTCTCTCAGGTCTCTCCTTCATAGTCCACTACATACTTCGGGCTGTTTCCCACCCAAGGCTCCCAAGTGTGGAGAACACCTGCAAACATTCTTGCTTATTTCTTGTCTTCTTGTGTGGATGTGGGAGACAAGGCATTGCAGATGCCGACAACGTATGTGCTTATCTTTGACTTCTGGAACATTGATGTGTTGTTCAAAGCTTGTTGTATTCAGTAGGTATTTTAGCCTTTTAATACAAATGGCCCTGGTAAGGGCAGCTGCTCCTGGGATGCCACTTCAGAAGAATTATCACTGATGAGCCATTATTGTTTGACTGTGATTTTGAGATTTATTCTCTTCTCTGAGCCTAACCTCTGCAATTTCAGCACGACTGAATCATTGCCCTTTGTTCCTGGCTTTGAGTATGTTTTCTCCTCCTCCCTCTTCCTTCCTAGCTCCCCGTATTACTGAGCCTTATTAGAGCTCCTTTTGACTTGGATTTAACTTCTTATTAGGTGCTTGACTCCTGTTAGCAAGACTGAACATAAGTCAAAGAGGCTCTGAGTTGTTGAACCCTGTGGTTCTCCTTTCGAGCTGATTTACTGCCTCATTAGCCATTGTTAAAAAGTGTGAGGGGTTCACGCGTCGGCTACCTTAAAATCAGGCAATGGAATTTTTATACAAAAGTCACATTTGTTTTAGTAAGTATTATGGGGAGTCAGTTAAATAGAAATAAAACTCTGTACTCCTATCCCACACCCAGCAGAAAGAACATTGATTGCAGCTTATATTCGGGCCAATACGGTAACTCTCGCCTAGCTTCACTTCACCCTCTAGCAGAATCAGGAGGCATCAAATTTCTAAAATTGTTTATTATGATGATGATGATGATGATGATACCCTTCTGGGTATCAAAATTGACTCCTTGTTATCATAGTTGTTTTTTATCCAGCTGTCTCCTGTGATGTGTTTTCATACATAACCTAATTTTTCTAAGATGTTAATCCTCGGACAAATATTATTTTAGCTAAACCCATCTACCTTACAGCTCATGCGTGCCTTGTAGTTCAAAGGAAGGTGAAAGTCACACCAGCTAACCCACAACTGAAGCTTAAACCAACTTCAGGTCATGGTTTGGCAGACCATGAATGAGCAACTATGAGAACCTTGAGATTGTGTGCTTTCTGCTACCTGTATGGGAAGGAGAAGTAGACGTTTCTGGTTTGAAGGAGCATCTGAATGCAATCTAAGTGTTGAGTACACACCCAATTTTTAGCCATCTCCAGTATCTTGGAGAACAAGCAGCTCCTAAACTGTCATATGGAAAAATAAATGTATTCTTAGGCGTAATTCCTATTATAACTAATGCATGCTTACTGAGTGTACAGAGGGTTATCAAGATTGTTCCCTAACTTTTGGATATTTTTTGTAAACGTTGCACTAGCACATATATTTTAACACACTGATTATGTATGATCTTAAGCCCATGAAATTGGAGGTAAAGATTGCACAAGCTTCAAAAATTGCCAAAAAAAACACTTGTTGTTGTTGTTTAGTCGTGTCTGACTCTCTATGACCCCATGGACCAGAGCACGCCAGGCACTCCTGTCTTCCACTGCCTCCCGCGGTTTGGTTAAACTCATGTTAGTAGCTTCGAGAACACTGTCCAACCATCTCATCCTCTGTCGTCCCCTTCTCCTTGTACCCTCCGTCTTTCCCAGTATCAGGGTCTTTTCCAGGGAGTCTTCTCTTCTCATGAGGTGGCCAAAGTATTGGAGCCTCAGCTTCAGGATCTGTCCTTCTAGTGAGCACTTATGTCAAAAAAAACCAACCAAACAAAAAACCTTATGTAAAGGTATAAAATCTTATTATTAGACATGATTTGTTTCCTTACCACAGAAGTTTGTACACATGCTTATTTGCACACATCCTACACGTGTACAGAGCTTTTATGTGTCCTCTACCTTCAGAGCTCCTGTGTATGACCTACCCAATATTCTATAAGGATTGGGTGACCTTTGTTGTTGAGTGAAGCCCCGTACAGCCTATAGCAGTGGTTCCTATTTAACTAAGCACTGTGGAGCCCCCGTTTTTCAAAACGTTTTTGAAAACATTGATATCTCTCTGGTAGTTTTTGTCCTTTGAATGGTTCCACCATACCCACCAACGTGTACTAGCGCAAAACCAGGACATTCATCTTCCGGGCTGTGCTTCACAAGTCATGTGACCCATGCATGATAGCACGGTCCTCCAAGACAGGAATATCCCTGATGAGTATGTGCCATGGGCCCCCTGGATGGGTTACGCGTACCCCTATGGGGTCTGCGGACTACAAATTAGGAACCACTGGCCTATGGAGTTGTCAAATACAGTATTTTTGTCCCTGTTGAAAATTGCCCTAATGAGAGTGTTGATCAAAATGTATGCTTGGAAGATGCTAGTTTTCTGTGAATTTTTACTTTTACTTCCTGGTGCACAAATTCATTGGGGTGTTTATTTATCTCGCTTTCCGCAATCTCTGTCTCTCCTCATCTTATGTCTCAGGTATTCTGGAATTCTTCCATCACCAGCTGAAGGATATTGTTGAGTATGCAGAACTGAAAACTGTCTGTTTCCAGAATCTGCGGGAAGTGGGAAACGCTATCCTTTTCTGCCTCCTCATTGAACAGAGCTTGGTAAGCTGGTGATTTGCATCTATATTCACTTTCAAATACTGTCTGATATTTTACTTGTTTTCAGGTGACACAAGTTCAGCTGTAAGTTTCAAGTCAACTTTCCAGTCCTTTAAAATTTTATTTCTTTGGAAATAACGTTTTGAGGCGGAGTCAGGGAAAGAATTCATTATGCGAATTAAGATCCATAATTACAGAAACAGTAGACTTTTTATTTCCTTCCTTTATTTTTATACTTGTAAAGAAATGTGTTCTTCTGATGCCATCTGGTGTCCAGATTAGGAAAGGTAACTGCAGCTTTTTGTAAAAAAATAAATAAATTATTATTTATTTATTTTTAAAAAGGGCGTGCTGGCAACTCCATCTCTTTTCATTCAGCCTAACAATTCAACTCTGGCACCAAAAGCTGTGGAACTTGGCTTCAATAGAGAAAATAACATGTTACTTAAGAACAGGGTAGTTTTTCCACCTTTGGTCCCCACCCTGCATTCAGGTCTCACCTGTGGCTCAATATGAAACAGCGGTCGCCCTGGGAAACAGCTGTGACTGATGAGCTAAACCAAGGGAGGGTAACCAATGGGTCTCAAACCCTTGAGGTTGTGAAGACAGGCTCCGCTGGATTGAGCGGGTCCAATGGTCCAGAAGGCAGTTTCTGCACATGCTGTAGAGGGAAGTGAGGGGCAGATGAGTCACATCAACCTAGGAAGGTAGCCCATCTAGGAGAAGGAAAACTGATCCTAAAGCTCTGCCTTACAGAATAACTTCCGTAGAACAAAAGGCTAAGGAGCAAACCCTACACAAATCTGAAGTAGAGTCCCTAAGACGGTTGGTTGGCACCTTGTATGCCTCCTTCCAGCAACTCTGTCAGCCAAGCTGGTGCCAAACACATTGTGCTCTCCTTTCCTTTGGACCACATCAGCGAGGCTGAGATGGAGGCTCTTGTGGTCTGGGCAGCCCAGGACCTCCATCCACACTGCCCAGGCCTGCGCCCCAGGAAGGTCACTTTGGTGCTGCTAACGTTGACTTCATCCTCGGAAGCACACTCCATTGTCTCTCGAGGCAGACAGATGCCAACTTTTAAGGGACCGTTAAGCCATAGTCTCATTGCATAAAACTTTGCAAGACTATTTCCTTTATTGGTAATGATTATATGGAGTTGCAGGTGCCAGGCAGATATACCTGCCTTTGGGACTCATAAACATTTCCCCCCAGAGACAGTGGAGAAGATAGTCATAACGGGACCAAGAGAAACAGGAAAAACATTTTTTAGTTCACTTAATCCTCTTGCTGGCGTTTCTTCGGATGCAAGTCAGCGTTTAACAGTAGCTGTTAACTAATTTGGTTTTTTGTACACTTGGCACTTGAGCGTATATTTTTGGAACTATTTGCCCAATTAGCCAAATGTGACCAACCCTGGTTTTGGCCTAGAACTAATGTGGGTGGTGTGTTTTTTGTGTGTGTAAGGTATAGAAATATAAGAAGAAGGGGTGATGGGTACAGATCAGTTCCATTTAAGTTATGATGTGTGGTGTATGTGTGTTCTCTTATACTGAGGGTGAGAACTGAAGGCAAATTCCAGAAATGAGCCCTGATGCTGCCTTGTAAATTGACACTTTGCTTTCATTTTGCCTGGCTGCCTTGTGCATTTGGAGAGGAAAAACAAAGCAGTTTGCATTGCCAAAGCGTGCTAATTTTCTGAGCTAGTTTCATCACTGAATTACCTAGGTTACGGAAATTGCTTCAGAATGGTCAGTGCACTTACTTGACCAGGTCTTTGAATTACTGCTCTTGCAGGAACTATCCTTGGGAGATAATGGATTATGGAAATAATGCTGATAAAAATAAAAGCATGAGTCACTGCTTGGTTCACATCTCTCCGTCTACCACTTGAACATTGTGTTAGGCTTTTTGGTAGAGAATGCTAATAAATTTTCTAATTCTGCCTGTAGAATAGGCTCTCTGTTTTAACAGGAAGGTGCAGCTTTATTAAGAGTCTTGTGGACTGAAACCAATGTGACGTAGAAAATCCAAGATTCGATTTTGCATTAAAACACACACACACACTCGCTTACCATGCACAAGCTTTAATTGGTGTAAGAGGGTTTTTGTTTTAAACCCATTTCCTCTGTACTATCTGCCTAATGTAAATCTGCCATAGTACTAATATCTTGAGAGCTGGAAAATGGCGTGGGGTAAAATTTTTATCCCACCAGGTGTTGTTCCTCCCTTGCTTTTTGAGTTCGAAGCAGAATCTAGAAATCCAATCCCAGATCTGCCACGTCGCATCTGTTTCAGCCCAAGGCAACCTCTTGCAATTGCATTTTGCAAGAGGCCAAGGCGACATGTGCTGCTTCTGAAAAGTGTTTAGCTGGCTAAACTGGTGCCGTCAAATGCTGCTGGTGTGTTGTGTTTTCAATGAGTTCTGTCCGCTTTGTTGCAGTCACTGGAGGAAGTGTGTGATCTGTTGCATGCTGCACCATTCCAGAATATTTTGCCGAGAGTTCATGTCAAAGGTATGTCTCCTTATAGTGACCCGTCAACCTGAATGCGCTGACCAAGGGTTCCATAATCTTCCGGATGGTGCTGCTTGCTTGGGACTGCAAAAACTGGCGGTGGGGGAAATAATAGACCATGATACATGTCTGCCATTGGTGGTTTGGCAAGTTACAAATTGGGTACGCCACCTGTGAAGCTTGGAAAGTAAGCAGGCTGAGCCATGAAGCCTGAGGAATAGGGAGGCCGTTTCCTACACTGAAAGCGTTGGGATGAAAAACACGTTGCGAAAAGTATTGCTTAGCCCCTTGTGTAACTTGGAGTACTTGCTGCTTGGGAGGGTTTGTTTCCTGCACAATGCAGTGTTTCTCCACCACTTCCTGTTGCCAGCAGCACATATTTCCCGCTGCCTCCTCACCCACCAACAGCATTCTCACTAGTTTGCCAACTGAAGTCAAGCAGTTTCCCCCTTGCCCTGCTTAGAAACAGACAAACTTGTCATCTCAATAGACAGCCAAGGAATTGGCCAGCATCACTGCCAGTTCAGTTCACCCACTTGCTGCAAAACATTTCCTTGTCGCAAATGATGTGTGAGCCAATGCCTTTTGAAAACTTTGAAAATCAGTTCCCCTATACATAAAATTCCATTTCTTGGAGTCTGGAATTTTGTGTTTGATAAGATTTATCTTAATGGATTTTAATGTGTGTGGGAAGAAAAGTATGTTGGAACACAATAGCTTTATTTTAGGAGTCAAGTAAGCAGCTCCCACTGCAAGTGTCCTGCTGTTGATTTCTTTTCAATTAAAGGAAACTATGGCAGAGGAATAAATCAAGCAAAAGGGAACCATTTTGATCCTCAGATCTTTCCTTTAAGTGCTAGGTTCTTTATGACTCTTGTTTTATGGGGTTTTTTTGTACTGCATTTTATTGGCCTCTTATCGGTAGGCCTTTTTGGTTCCTATCTTCCTTGAGTGTGTAATGCAGAAAATTATGGGATTTTTTAAAAGCAATACAATGAATGCATAACCATTATAGGAACAATGCAAAGGTGTTTCTCTTTTAAGCACTACTTCCCTTTAAAAAAACAAAATAATGTTGTCTCATTCCAGAGGGTGAAAGACTGGATGCTAAAATGAAGAGACTAGAATCAAAGTATGCTCCACTCCACCTCGTTCCACTGATTGAAAGACTAGGAACACCTCAGGTACAGCTTTCATTCTTTGGGCAGTAAAGCTGTATTCTCCCCCCCCCCCCAAAAAAAATCCACAGTACAAGGGAAAAGATGCCTGGGCATCATTTGGTTTGCAGTTCCGGCTGCTGGATAGAGCAACCAAGCGCATTGCCAGTTGCTAAATGCCTGGAGACAGGGTTACGGGGACATTGCCGTAATTCTCTGGAGATAATTTTCTTCTTTATGTACTATCATGGTATTCTCTTTGGTTGCAACCGTAGCAAATCGCCATCGCAAGAGAAGGAGACTTGCTGACCAAGGAGCGCCTCTGCTGTGGGCTGTCCATGTTTGAAGTCATCTTGACCAGGATTCGAACCTTCCTCGATGACCCAATCTGGCGTGGGCCTCTCCCCAGCAACGGTGTGATGCATGTTGACGAATGCGTGGAATTCCACCGCTTGTGGAGCGCAATGCAGTTTGTGTACTGCATTCCTGTGGGGACTCATGAGTTTACCGTGGAGTACGTATCTTGAGTGCTTGCTTAAGGCCCCCGTATATAACGCTTGCTTATTTCAGTAGCTAGGTGTGGGATGTCACCAAGAAAACGATGAGATCGGTTTGGGATTTTTGATCACACGGCAAATGGAAAGAGGGAAAAAGCCATAGTCGCCTCATGTACTCCTTGAATGCCCTTTTTAGTATGACCTTAGAAACAATTGCGAGCACCCACTGTTAAGATCGCAGAAGGGAAGAGCGTTTCTTGCAAAGACCTGTTTTTTGTTGTTGTCTGATGTAGAGAGGTATATGTCCTTTAGAACCAAATTTCTTACCAAGGCTTTACAAATTTGCCTAATAAAACTTTAAAAGGGGGAATGGGAAATGATTTATCTTGTAAAGGTTGGGGAGTAGAAATGTAAACCACGATTATTAGCAGTATTCTTGGTGTTATTATTTTTATGGCTGCTCACTAAACAAAATAAATTGGACTGAACATTAGTCACCAAAGTAGTACCCTAATATTAGCCTATGGAAATCTAAGGAAATTTGCAGTGCTTTTATTTAAAAAAACCAATTTGGGTTAACTTTGTTTTAGGTTTTCAGCAGTTGTGTTCTTGCCAGTCACTGGCCTGTTCTTCAGAATCAAGGGCAGATGAGGATGGTAAACTCAGGCAAATGGGATGGTATGCAGTTCTCCTTGCCAGTTAACACTCTAGCATTGTAGCACTGCGAGGTAGCAAGTGTTTGGATGAATAATTCCATGCTGCTGCTTATTTTAGACCTGTAATTATAATTTCATAAGATGTCCCTCTGAACAACATCTAGGCCACTTAACGCTAGAAATCTTAACACAGTTCAGTGTTTTCAAAGTTCTGAGGTTCATTTTGACTTGTCCTGGCAAATCTAAAAATAACGCTTTCTACACATCTCATCTGTAGGCAGTGTTTCGGAGATGGGCTGCACTGGGCTGGCTGTATGATAATTGTGCTTTTGGGACAACAGCGTCGGTTTGACGTGCTGGATTTCTGCTACCACTTACTGAAAGTACAGAAACACGATGGCAAAGATGAGGTCATAAAGAACGTGGTAAGTTGACAGAAGCAGTCTCCGTTTCTCATTCTGCCTGTTTCTGCTTTTGACACCGTGGCAATATTTCTTTTTTTCCATTTGAATTTCCTGAGGCATAAGTGTAGCCTGGCAGCCTCCTTAACTGTTGCTGTTCTGGTTCTGCAGCCTTTGAAGAAAATGGTTGAGAGAATCCGCAAGTTCCAGATCCTGAACGATGAGATCATTACTATATTGGACAAGTATTTGAAATCTGGTGACGGAGAAGGCACCCCTGTGGAGCATGTCCGCTGCTTCCAGCCTCCCATTCATCAGTCGCTGGCCAGTAACTAGGAAAGATCCACTTTTCTCTTTTCCTTTGGAAAGTATACCTGCTGCACCACAATGCCAGACAAGATTTGATGGCTAAGGGGAGTATTATCTTGACCATCACTGTTTTCTAGTATTGCCTGAGCACCTTCTGTGAGGACCAGGTCTTTAGCTGTTTCCGAGCATAATAACTGTACACAGTTCTCAGTTTTTTAGACTATTTTTTATGTACTTTTGATAAAAGGCTTTCGACTGCAGCCTCTTTTTTAGCCTTAAAATCCTTTGCATTTCTCCAGCTGTTGTAATCATTCTAGAGAGGTTTATAGTGTATGGGGTCTTCTTCCATTTGTCCACTTACTAGCAAGAATGAAAAGTTGTCCTTTTCAGGGGTGTCTTTTTTTTGTAATTTTCATGTGTAACAGAAGCATTACCCTGCTTTGCTAGCCTTTACGGGAAACGCCCTATTTTGTAACTCCTCAAGTGTCTTTCATCACTGGAATGTTCTTTCTCGGAACATCTGTAGCCCCAATATCTTTGGAAATAAAGGTTTTAAAGGGGCCGTTTTTAAAGGATTATAAGATGGAAGCAATTAATGGTTTTAATATGTAGAGTGTCTGCCCGTGCAGACTTAATGGCTCCTGCTGCTGCTTTTTTAGCTTTTAAAATAAAATGGGGAGAGATCTGAATACCATTTTCCACATTGGACGCAAACAAAGCAGCTGTGTGAGTCACTCTACAACTATATATAGAGCATACTTTGGTTTGATAGAATTTAGAATTATACCCTTTTCAAGTTTTGTTTTGGTTTTTTTTTTGTTTTGGTTCATTCTTAAAAAAGGACTCTACCTTTCCTAACACTTAGCCTCTTTCCAATGCCAAGCTTGGTGAATATTTATAATTTTACTTTTGTGAATCATGGGTCAGTAGTTTAACTACTTCTGAAGCTAAATTCTGAATTAAAACATGTTAAAAGACAACTATGAATGTAAGAGTCACTCTTGTCAAGCTCCCATCTAGTGAGAGGAAGAGGTGTTTGCAAATTGCCCTTCTAGGGGCTGTCACTCACAGGCATCATTCTGACACCCAACATGCTGTGCAGTCATAGAATCATCCTTTTGTGTGGGTTCGTGTGGGTTGTAATCTTACACTCTCTTAACAATTCAGCCACATTGCAAGACCTGTTTAAGGTATAGGTTAAAAATAAAGCTGGCACTCACAGCAGTAGCTTTCCATTTTACAAGGGCAAATCAAATCCTCTACGGCTTCTTTCTTGGCCTCTTTGACTGGTGTGTGGGAAGGAGAGTTCATCGCTATAATTCAGACACTTAGTTCTGATAGCTTTCAGAATGAAGTTAAACAGCCCTAAGGCTTTTAGGTTGTGTCCCAAAACTATTAGAAATAAGTTGTCTCTCGCTTTTTTTTACGTGGTTTTAAAATGCTATTTGTCTTATAAGGAATAGCTGCTGTACATTTCACCACCATGCAAAAAAACCATCTCTTATTTAGAATTTACTTTCAGTGGAACAGGTAAGGAGGCTAAATTAATACAAACGTTTGCTGTCTATATACAAACCAATCTCTAAATTGAAAATAATATGTGGGTGGTAGAGTGTGGTGCAAACTGTTTTTGCTATCAATGGCTCCAGTTGCTGTCTCAAATACTACTAAATGTAATACATGCAGATGAGGGCTGAAGCGTAGCATTTACCTCTTCTAATTTGGAGCGTAATGCTTGGTTTTTCAGTTATGCTCCTTTTTCGTTTCTAACAGATATAATATATTGCTGTGACATTATGTACACAGGAACTATTTTAATTTTAGCAAAGCTCCGTGAAGTATTTTCAAACAGCCGTGAACATTGCAAAAAGGAAACAGATCCTCGCAAGTTGCAACCTGTGAAGCAACAGTTTGGGTTTCACAATGGACCATGCTTTATTGTGTCATGATTACGGCACATGTCCTCCTCTGCTGTGTTTTAAGAGCAGTTTAGATTAACCAGTTTAGTCTGCTGCCTGAACCCTACCTGGCCAGTGATTAATCAATCTCACCTATGGTTCATTTGAAACATGCCAGTTTCAAAATGCATGGTTTTAAGATTAGGCAGAACCAGACAATGAGAAGTTGCAAAAGCTTCTTGGTTCCCTCCTTGTGGTTCTACTGCAAGATGGAAAATGTGTATGTTTTAAAAGCACTACTAGTTTTAGTCCAGACAGAAGGAATGTGTTGTCTCCCCGTTTATCCTTCTCTAGTCAGCTGTATAAAAAGCTTCTAGGCATAAATGTATTCCCTTCACACACACACCCCATTTTGTTTAATATAGACTCCCTATCTGCATGTCAATAGTTTGTCTCTACCAATGACATATGCTTAAAACCTGTGCTGAACTTCATTTTTAGGTCAACAAGAAGTCTTGGTTCCCATGGAAAACAGGGCAGAGTTGCTCTAAATAGCACTAATTAGGAACTACATTGGTGAGAAAGAAGATAAAAGGCATCTCTCTACAATGTGGTTAATCAAAGCTGGCTTTGGTTTAAACTTACAGGGTGGCTATGATGGTTACAGCTAGCTAATGCAGGTGAACTGTTGTTTTTACTTGAAAAGCACTGTGGAAATGTTTAGCAAAAGCAGGTTTGTTTCTTCATAATACAGCGCAGAGCAAACAAGCCTCATGCTGAACCATATGTTATATCTAAACTGGGCCTATAATCTGTTAACACAAATGAGGGGGTGTAGATGGTATCTAATGCATCACATAAAAAGAACCTCTTTATAATAACAGCATTTTTCTGCTTTTAATCTGTGTAGATAGTACTCCGCTGCATTGCAGCTCAAGGTTTTTTCCAGCTGGGAGAAGGGAAACTTTACGCAAGGTTCAGTGGGTTTCACCTAATTCCATTCCCTCAAATGTATGAGTAAATTAACAGTTGTTCCGTACACTGAAACGCAAGGCTACCTAACTAATTTAGGAAAGCAGCAGAAAAAGATGGCCAGGTATGTGTCAATTCACCTCTCACTCATGCAGAAATAAAGCATTTTATTTGTTAAAATTGTCATTAGTGCAATAAGTCCTAAACAAAAAAATTAGTATTTTACATGTTCACAGGTAATTTAGCAAAACACGTTTTTGAAGTCCTTTAGTATTATTATTATTTTTTTAAATGAAAGGTAAGGCAAATAAAAATCCACCACTGTTCTTGGTCCAAGCTAGTCAAACCTAAAAACAAACGATTGTCTATACATACTGTTTAAATACATTTGTTTCTGACAAGCACTTAAAAATGACATTCCACAACAAAACACGGTTACAGAATTGCTCTCTTCTTAAGATGCTCCCAGGTTTCCGTTTCTCCTAGAGGCCATTCCCTCTGTGGACTGCAGATCACCTACACGGCTTCCACTTTCTTCGTCGTTAAAGCGTTCGTATGTGTTTGGCAAAGAGCCGTTTATTCCTCTGTCATCTTTACGTAAAGACACGGGCAAGTTTGCTAGGGTGAAGTTGACATCCTTAAAGGCATGCAATAGAAATATCCCCACTATTATAGTGAGAAAGCCGCTAAGAGTGCCAATAACGTCGTCAGCTGCCATGTGTTGCCACTCTTTGAAGAGGATAGCGGAGCAAGTTAAAACAGATGTTGTGAAGAATACATAATAGATTGGTGTCACGAGGGACGTGTTGAATATATCCAGGGCTCGATTTAAATAGTTGATCTGCGTGCTGACGCAGACAATAAGACTTAGCAGCAGAATCCAGGATAAAGGATGCGTCAGCACGGGCTTCCCAGCAAAAAGTTCCTTTATAGCGATGCCCAAGCCTTTTACACAGGAAACAGACAGAGCTCCAATGACTGAGCATATTGTTATGTACACAAGAATGTTGGTTTGTCCATGCCGTGGTCCCACCACAAAGATCATTATTAAGGACACAATGACAACAAATGTGGCAAAGACCACAAAACCTGCAACATAAAGAGAAATCACATCAGCCACAATTCGCGTTTTATTACTCTGTATGAGCTAAGGCTTTGGGGGGGGGGGAGTCTGATGCTCAGTATTAATGCCAGAGAATGAAATTTTAATGTGATTTTAGGAGGCAGAACTGTTTTTAATGTTAATTTCTCATTGGTATTTGATGAGTATTTTAGATTGCCTTTTGTAAACCAGTTAGGTCTTTAGTTCAAGCAAACAGTATTGAACTACTGTTAAAAACATTGCAGCTAGCTGTGGCAGGGGAAGCACAAAGCACATGGCTGTACTTTATATTGTAAAACTCAAACTTCTCTTAAAAGCTTCTATGGTTCTTTTGAACAGTTGGGGGTGCATACCTAAACCTAGTTTTCAGACACCTTGTTCAAAGTCATACAATACAGTCGTACCCTGGAACTCAGCCGTTTTGGCTCCCACAAATCGCAAACCCAGAAGTGATTGTTCCATTCTTTTGGAACCCGAACATCTGACAGGGCTTCCACAGCTTCTGATTGGCTGCAGGAGCTTCCTGTAGCCAATCAGAAGCCACAATTTGGTTTTCAAATGCTTTGGAAGTTGAATGGACTTCTGGAACGGATTGTGTTCGACTTCCAAGATAAGATTGTATTCCTATGAACTGTGCATTTCTCTACTGCTCCTTACTTTACCAAACAGAGTGCAGGGCTCTCTCACCTGGATCACCCAGCTTGTGGGATATTTCATTCAAAGTTTCCACTGCCTCTTCTTGGGGTGCGTGAATTACCATCACGGTTGTACCCAGTACACTTAACAAACACCCAACTTTTCCATGCAGATTGAGCTTTTCATTTAAAAAGTACGATGAGAGAATGGCACTGAAACATAAAAAATATAAATCCATGTTGTAAATTTGAATTGCTCCATTATTATTATTTTTAATACCAAAAACCGTCTTGGGGATTCTGACAAGGTTAAAGAGCAAGATACACACAAAGTCTTTGCAATCTGTTTTTCGACAGCTAATATGTTTGAATTTTTAATGTTTTAAAGCTACAATGATACAGTTTAGCTCCAAAATGAGAAACACAGCAACTGGTTACAATCAATACAAACTACCGAACAGTGTCTAACAGGACCTTGATTTAAGTTGATACGATTAATAAAACTCAAATCAATAAATTTCTATCCAAAAACCACCCATAAATTGTATACAATTTATTCATGGGGTGGCAGTGCGATGATTGCGGCTGCAAATGAGACCAAATAATTCAAAACAATGAAACACACCAAACTGATAAAATGGCAAATCTAATGTTAAATTGAAAGTATTGCACACTGGGCAAATAATCCTAACCATAGACATACAAATGGATTCTTTATTAGCTTCAATTACTCTGGGATGTGATCTTATTCAGAAAACAAGTAACTGATTTAGGCTGCAATCACATGCATGCTTACCTGGGTGTAGGCCTCATTGAATAAAGATGGGCTACTTTTTGAGTAAACATGCAAACAGATTTTGCTGCCTCCATTAATAAGGCATTAAATGCAAGTCAAGACTAAAGATAAAATAAAAACGCAGCATAAAAAATGGTAAAGGCTGGTGATAAATATATAAGTCAGCCTGTAAGGGTTTCAAACCAACGAATATGTTTAAAATAAAAAAATTCCATCCAGTAGCACCTTAGAGACCAACTAAGATTGGAAGAACTGAGCATGCAAATGAAAGCTCTTACCAACAACAAACTTAGTTGGTCTCTAAGGTGCTAATGGAAAGAATTTTTTTATTTTGTTTCGGCTACGGCAGACCAACACGGCTACCCACCTGTATCTAGGAGTATGTTTAAAGTCAGAGAAGTGGCAATCAAGAAGATAATGGAGATTTTAAAAAAATCTTAAGTATATAAAATTAAGGCAATTGGGGTGGGGGAGTTCAGGAGAAATTGGAATAAGAGGCTAACAGACTTCAACAAGTTTTTGTGCATACTCACACATAAGTATGGACTTACTAGCAAATGCAACCACACTGCCTCTGAAAATGCCATATTCCTTACCTTACAAGAACACTTAGGGCCCCTAAGGGAGTCACCAACGTAGCCGGTGCAAATGCATAGGCAGCAAAGTTCGCAACTTCGCCAGTTCCCACTACAAATTAAAATACAAAAGGGGACAAGTTTCAGATAAGCTTTCGAAAGCTCAGGCTGACCACCCACCCCTGCAGATGAAAACCAAAATGCATAAAAAGCAGCTTTTATCAACAAGGAAATCCCTAAACAGGAAAATTCAAAGCCAACTTCTTAGGAATTTTTAACACAAGAATGCCTTTCAGTTTGGGGTCACCTTTCCAGTTCTCATTACAACGCTCCACTACTTGAGGTAAAACAAATGAAGAAGAAGAAGAGTTTGGATTTGATATCCCGCCTTTCACTCCCCTTCAGGAGTCTCAAAGCGGCTAACATTCTCCTTTCCCTTCCTCCCCCACAACAAACACTCTGTGAGGTGAGTGGGGCTGAGAGACTTCAAAGAAGTGTGACTGGCCCAAGGTCACCCAGCAGCTGCATGTGGAGGAGCAGAGACGCAAACCCGGTTCCCCAGATTACATGACTACCGCTCTTAACCACTACACCACACTGGCTCTATGGTTTACAATACGAGGGGCATTTTCTCAATTCCCCCTTGTGGAGTCGGAAAGTGATCTGGATTATACTGAATTGGAAGCTAGCAGAAATTGGAACTGATCATTCTCCCCAATCGAAATGAAATCTAAACACTCAGCAGCACAAATGAATGGGCGTTTCTGTCACAACATACTGTTTCCTGCCTCCAAAGCCACGTCTTTCCATTTCCTCTCCAGAATTCAGCCCCATTCTGTCCTAGGGCCCTGCGTTACTTCCCCACCCAGTCTTCAAATTCTTTCACAATACCTGCACTACTTTTCTATGTTCCTTTACTGGCATTCCACTCTTAAGATCATTCTCTTCCTCCTTTTGGGGGTTCAGAGATATTGCCACATGCCACCATTGAGCCCTTGCCGGGTGTTGCTGACCTGTTCCTCACCTGGTGTGCTGCCAGAGCCCCCATGTAACACGACCGTTGGTTGCTGCCACCGCCGCCAATCACTCGCCTTACTCCCTCCTCCTCGCAGCCATGTTTTATCTGATGGCAGGGGATTATTATGGGAGCCCAGACAGCACTCAAAAGGCGTGCACTGCTAAGCATCAGACATTGTGTCTTGGGGGGGGGGGGGGAGATCTGCAGCTGCCTCCTGCGGAACTGCTGCAGATTGTCTGATCCCATAAGGAGAGACCTCTCTCCCAATGCCACCAGGTAAGCCACATCTACAGCAAAGAGGAAGTGAGATGAGTGACTGGCCCTGAAGTGCCAAGCTTCTCAAGGTCACACGAGGTCAGTGATGGACCTTTCTGAGCCCCCAGACGGTGCCAACTCTCAAAGCAGTCTTGACTGGATTCACAGATAACCAAAGAGGACTAAAAAAAAAAGTATGTTAGCTTAACTTACTTGACAAGAGTCCAGCCCACCATAGCCACTCCTTAAGGTATGCATGGCCACCTTGTCCTAATTTTTTTAAGAAAAGGGGGGGAAAGTTACTGTGATACACAATGCTACTATTATATTTTGTGTTTTTAAAGGTTCAGGTTTTTTTTTAAAAAATACAATACTAGTCAATAAAAGCTTTTTAATACGATGACTGAAATACTTTTAAAAAATAGTTCTGGAATAATGTTGCTTTGCCCAATCCAAGGTGCTGGAAAACTCTTGGGTCCAATATTTGGATATTACTATTGTTACCATCTTTTACTCGATTTACAAGGCAGTCCTCAGGATGCTAGAAAAAAGTTTTGCAATATTTCAGATTACATGCATGCACTGATGAAATGCAGCTCAAGAATGTCTGTCTTCCAAGCAGAACACTCCTACAGTGAAATGAAGGAGCTTCTGTGCAATAAACTCTTCTGTGAGTGAAAATACAATATCCAAAGTTAGGGTTACATGGCATAGTTTCAGATCAGATATATTTGCATTATGCATGGACAAATGTTGCCAGAATCATAGAATTGTAGAGTTGCAAGGGACCCTGAGGATCATCTAGCCCAACCCACTGCAACACAGGAAATTAATAAAATAGGGATAATTTCCTTAGCATTGGCTTTGTGTAACTTTATATTCCTTGCGTTTTGTTATATTCCAAAAGATTGTTTTTAAAATGCAAATCGGTGTATCGGCCCAGAGAAAAAAAGAGAGAACTGAATATACAAATTCATTACTATGCTTTAATTATATAAATATTTTCAAAGTTACTTCCCTAAAAAAAAGGGTGCCTCATTTCTACATTGCAATGCTGAAGTCTATCGTAAGCCCAAAGAATTTTTGGATGGGCAGAACTAGCTGCTTTGTCCTCTGGATAAAAGCCAGGTCTCTCCAAGGTCAGATAATAAAACCTTCCTTATCTACTCAGCAACATCGATTTCTACTTTTATTTTAATCCTATTTTTCAACTGGCGAAAGCAAAAAATATTCAGAAAACATTAGGTATGCAGTTTGCACAGAAGCCCCTTCTCATTTAATGAACTTTGGGCCACCATTTTCCTTGACCTGAAACCTCACAAACCATTGTTGCATCCCCACCTCTCAAGGAATTTAAGGAGCCATACGTTTTTAAAAGGTTTGTTACGTTTTGTTTGACAAAACAAAACTATAGAACTATAAAAATCCACAGAGATCTCAGAGCAGTACAAGTCTGTGTGTTTCACACAGCTTTTGCTGCCACGTAAGCAGAGTAGGTACCAATTTGCATCATGAAAAGCTCAACCATCCTGCCAAAATGTACACATGCTAGCATTGATAGCGTGCAAATTGTTTTAAATATGCATGTTTCAAAATAGTTAACGTCTTTAAAAACAGCTGAAGTTAACCCAATTTATTAACTCTGTAACGTGAAAATATAATGATTCAGCGTACTCGGGTAGGAAGACCGTTTAGTCGAAGGGATTACAGTGGTACCTCAGGTTACATACGCTGCAGGTTACAGACTCCGCTAACCCAGAAATAGTACCTCGGGTTAAGAACTTTGCTTCAGGATGAGAACAGAAATCATGTTCCGGCGGTGTGGCGGCAGCAGGAGGCCCCATTAGCTAAAGTGTTGCTTCAGGTTAAGAACAGTTTCAGGTTAAGAATGGACCTCCGGAATGAATTAAGTACTTAACCCGAGGTACCACTGTATCACACTACAAAATTCATGAGACACTTTTAAACTCCAAGCAGAAAAAGTTTTGCCTCAAGGAAGCCCCAAATCCATAAAATATTTGCATAAATAAGAGCAAAATACATGTGTGTTTTCAGACACCCTGAGTTTGAGGTATCCTTGTGAGGAGGGGGTTTCGGTTTTTAGAATTACGTCAAAATATAGGGGTTGGGCATAGACATGCTATGGTTAGTGAAACGCGACTGGAGAACCAAGGGGGTGGTGTTACTTCACTCCTTGAACACTGTAAACAGTGCAGAAGAGTTATATCCCAGCTTGTCTACCACATGCTTCCATTGTGAACACTATAAGGAGTAACATTTCAGTCCATATGTATGGTCTAGCTGAGATTCCTGCATTGCAGGGGGGTTGGACTAGATAACTCTTGGGGTCCCTTCCAACTCTGGAATTCTATGATTCGTACTGACCCAGTCACAGCTCTCGGATTTACACAACTGCCACACGGTTCTCAGCTGTGGAGAAACAGATCTCCTTTCCTGCATCATGTTAAGCTGCCCCCATCTTTCACTTTTTCAACTCTTAAAACCAAAAGGGCATAAACTGGCTCTTTTTAATTAAATAAAAAACGTAGTGGGGATTGTCAGAATTCTGTCCCATATGCTAAATTCTGCATACAATTGTAGAAAACGTCATATGAAAGATTTTGTATATGCTTCAAGTTACAGCCAAGATCTGGGCTCAAAGTTCCTGTTTTCCCTTAAACATTTTTCCCTAGTTCAAGCAAACTTTTACCTGCTCTCATGGAGCCCTTCCTAGCCAATCGAAGGAGACCTTTCTTCTTCAGGATGAAACTCCCACCAATGAAAAGGCTGGAGCTCATTGCCAATACCAGACCAATGTAAAAATCATATCTTCCGCTACCCTCAATCATTTCGTCAGTTGCTGAAGCATTCCAGACCGTCACATTGATCAAGGAGCACAGCTGTTGCTGGTACTGGAGGCAAGGCGATGCCAAATCAAAACCTAAAAATAAAACATAAATCATTACAATAAGGTTCAGCAAGAGAGACAATTCTTTTGTGCACATGATGCATGCCCCACCCGAAGTTTCTGGATTTGCTTCAATGGAAGAGGACAGCCATACACACATCCCTCTGGGAGCACCCAACTGTCCTCCAACTCTCCTGAGGGCAAACGGTCTTCATATGAACATGTGCTCTGAATAACTGCTGGGACTTCAATGCACCTGTCTATTTCATAAGAAAGAAAGAAAATGCAAGCCACCAGGAACTGGGGCAGCTCCACTTCTTTGAAAGTAAAATGCAGGTACAGGGTACACGGGATAAACTTAAAAGCATTACAAGGATAACATTAGTGAAAAAAGCAACAGATCTTAAGGAAAAAAAGCCATTAAACTAAGGAGCAATCATAGGCACATTTTCCCGTGAGTAGGTACCACTGAACACAGAAACTTGCTTCTTGTTAAACATGCATAGGATCACACTGCATATCTTGTTTTACAATGACATACATCGGCATATCCAAAATTAACCGTTCCGTATAAGAAAACAAAATCCTTGGGACAGTGCTTCTCCGAGATTTGGTGTTTAATACTAAGGACTATCAAAAAAACCGGCAGAGAGGAATTGAGAGAGAATTAAGAGCCTCGGACGTGAGGTCTCGAGGCTGATAGTAGATTAAGACTGATGGACATCTGTTGGGGATCGAAACCGGGAAAAGGGGTGGTGGGGTTTGGGAATCCAAAGGGTGTACAATTATAATCTGTTTTTTTATTTTGTTTTGTTATTAGTATGAAAATTGGGGAATTCGTGGAAGGGAATTTGGGTCGACTTTAGAAAAAGGTTTTAAGAATGAGCACTGATGTATAAATATTGATGTTTATAAGTTAAAATTGGTTTTTCTAAAATGAATTAAATATAAAAAGGTTAAAAATTGGGGATAAGAACTTGTTGAACTAACAATTTGAATTGGAATATAAGAAGGGGAGGTGTGGGGAAGTCAGGGAAATATGTTATTGAAAATACGGATTGTAAACTTTATGTGTTTTTAATTTTTTTTGTTTTTTCTTTTTTGATTTTTTTATTAAGGTGGAAAATTTTAATAAATATTTAATAATAATAATAATAAAAAGAAAACAAAAATCCTTAAATTGAATCTTATACTATACTTGCAGTATAGCAGGAATGGGGAACCTCTGACACACCACGGAGTCCCAGTTTGGCCCGTGAAGCCATTTCTCCCCAAACCATTCCCATCAGCTGATAATACTGGTGACTTCAGCTGACGGGCAGGTCAGGGTTTAATAATAAAAAATTGTGATTATAATCCTGCAATGGCTGTGTGCTGCTGGTGCATGGCAAGGGAAGAGGAAGCAAATCAGCCACCTTGTACACCTTAGATGTACAGGTACATATAGACTATGAAAATAAAGCTACAAAAAGGAAGTAGGCAGTAAAATGACAGTACATGCGGCAATAGGCCTAGCTCTATGTGAAAGTAAAGGAATCTTTTCCCCTTTTGATGTCCTTTGATACTGGACTCAGCCAAAAGGAAAACCTTTCTGTAACACAAATGATCAAACTCCTTGTCAGAAGCCACAATCCCACCTTGTTATGCAAAAGATGTAATGCACAATGTGAGATATGAAGAAACAGAAGTCAATTATTTCCAGCTTGGGGAAAAAATATATCAGACAAGTAGGTACATGAAACATGGAACAGGCAGCTGCTGCCTTTTTTCCAGGAGCAGATCAAATTAGTAGAGAAAATAACTTGTTTGGGGAACACCTTCACTGTAAGAATAGAGGTGGAAAATTGAAAGAACCTTACAAGAGACAGTCTCTTGCCTGACAAACACATTTGGTTGTTACAAGACAGTCTGATTTCCAGCAAGAGAAGTCAACTGGTTAAGTCTCTGAAATTCACAGTGTCACTGATAGAGCTATCTGAAGCTGAACCTCAGTATGCAACAGCTTTTCTGTTGGCTATGGCACAGAGAGAGTGCGCTAATAGCACTGAGTTAAACTATGCAATACCTTATACACCTCATTAGCAACTCCACATCACAGATTCCTAGTTTAGGGTCATTAACTTACTTATCTGGTCAAATATTTGGGGCATATGTTTACCAGATTCAAGGTTCCATTTCTGCTCAATGATCTTACTATATTCTCCTGGAGACAGGGTATATTAGGTACCTCCCATCTTCATTTTATCACAAAAATATTATGTTCAGTGCCCTAACATAGTACGATGCACACAGTTCAGGTTGGTGAGCTTGAACGACAACACTTTCCAAACATGGGTTTGCGGGCCTGTGTTCTCAAGGTGTCACACCCCATGAATGTCTTGTGCAGAACCCCAGCCATGCAACTTACAGCATTTATTTATTTATTTAGTAAAATTTAAACACTGCATGATTGCAAAAACAAACAAACCTCAGAGGTTAATGAAAAATAAATGAAGAAAAATTCACAGCCATACTTTAAAATACACAAAATGTCAAGCATATAATGTTACAGTGACTGTAACATCATTTTAATGCGATGTGAAAGCTATAATAGTAGATTTACTGCTTTTTTATTTCAGGTTCCCTTCTGGGTTTTGTATTAAATATGTACAATCGCTTTCTCTACAACATATGCAACTTATACATAATAATACACTCTTTATTCAATTATGACATTTCCCGATGTACAACTTCTAAATTGGCAGTGACTCCATAACTACAAATCCTGTCTAGGCAATCCTGAGGATTAAATTTTGCAACACCCTGGAAGGTTTACACTTAGAATTATTTGTATGCTGTGAATAATTGCACTAATACACTGGTAAGCTTTCCTTCAAAGTACAAGATTAAAGAATCTTGCAGCTTCAAACAAATTCATTCTGGAACCTCATTTACAAATGCCAGGCGTGGCAAGAATCAACTCCAAAGAGTAGGAGAGGTATAGTTCCCAGGCAATACTTCAGCCCAAGCACCCCCAAACTCGGCCCTCCAGGTGTTTGGGGACTACAATTCCCACCGTCCCTGACCACTCACAGCTAGAGATGATGGGAGTTGTAGTCCCAAAACACCTGGAGGGCCGAGTTTGGGGGTGCCTGCTTCAGCCACATGACTTAAAGATAAATAATAATGAAGGTGAACAAGATTTCTGAAGCCGCTCCACATCTGACACAGGAAGAAATCTCTGACTGAAAGAAACATGCACTGTGTTGTATTAATCAGCTGTACTGTTTATCTTCTTATTATAACTACCTTCCTTTTAAACTTTAGTGGATAACCTCTTTGAAGAAAACAACTTGCCTTTTTGAGTTTGTTTTAAGACACCAGGGCTTTTTTTCGCCTATACTTGCATAACTCCTAGTTCTGTAAGAAGTGCACTTATTCCATATACCGAGATTAAACCGTTGTTACAAATGGCCCCAAATGCCAGTATTTCATAGAATCATAGAGTTGGAAGAGACCACAAGGGCCATCGAATCCAACCCCCTGCCAAGCAGGAAACACCATCAGAGCACTCCTGACATATTTATATTTATTATTATATTTATATTTATTCTTTAGCTAAATACAGACGTCTCAAAACAACTGTGTTACTTTTGTATTGAAAAGAATTCGCTCCCCGAGCCCTGCAATTCTACACCTAATCATGTCTACAGAAGTCCAACTGAATTTAATGGGGTTTATTCCCAGGGAAGTAGGGTTAGGATTTCAACCTATGTATTCCAAAATAAAAAGAAAACTTGTGACTTCTTTCCTCATTTTCTGTCACATGAAGGACAAGGTTTTGTTCAGGCTAGCAACTGTGCCTTATTCTTTCAAAAGAAAGTAAAATTCACTTCCTAAAGATAGAACAACCATTACTTATTTTGAAATGCCATTGTTCAAGTCTTCCCACATCATTTTTAAAACACACCCAAGCTTTCAGGTTCAGTCTTGCACATATAGATCCCTCCAAAAACAGGTTGCAGTTCTACATTACACAAATGTTATCTTAACTGCAAGAGATACATTTTGTGCTTCTACCTATCCAGTTTTCTGTGCGATCTTTACACCCTTACCTTTGTGACATTTTACAGACATTTCTTTAAGCCATTTGTCTTCCATTTCACTAAGCAAACAGGCTACACTGAAAAAGAAAGAATGTCAATCTGTGCCAGACAGTAACTTTGTATTGCGCTCCCCTAATTTGTTTACAGATTGTGGGGATCTGTGCTGGGGTTTGTTTTTCTTTTAAAGCTCTTTACAGAAAGTGTGTTTCCCTCCTCTACAGTGGGGTTCAAAGACTAATAGGTATTAGTATTTTCCTACAGTCAAATATCCTGAACTATGTTTGCTGTTTAATTTCAGCACAAAAAGGCCAGTTCAGCCCTGTGACATCAAACCAAAGTTTAAAATTACCTGCAGTAGCCACAGCAAGCCTTAACCAACCCACTGCACTTTCACATACAAGAGGAGATTGAAAAAAATCTAGTTACAGTGGTACCTCGGGTTAAGAACTTTACCTCAGGATGAGAAGAGCGGCCCCACTAGCTAAAGTGATACCTCAGGTTAAGAATGGACCTCCGGAACGAATTAAGTTCGTAACCAGAGGTACCACTGTATTGAGCAAACTAGGATCATAAAACCGTGGTTTGATACTCTTCTGATGTAACTAGAATCTGAGCTAACCAGAGACCCCCAAGTTCAGAAGCACTATTAAATGAGACTTTTGTTGAGGTATTACAATTTATATTTGTAAGAAGTTTCAAGAGAGATATCTAGGAATAACTGAATTCAGCAAGCAATAACACTAACCATACATTTCTAGCCCAAATCAGTATTGTTTTGTGTTAAACACCTGCATTCTGGCAGACCACATAAACAGATTTTTAAAACAGCCTGTTTTTTTACCATAAAATCTCTAAATATCACAGCTTTCAAGCAAAAACTAGAAAAGTATCCCCCCCCCCCAACCAGGCTTCCAAAATGATCTTTGCCTGTTGAATTTATATCCTTATCCGCCGCAGCATTCACTGTGAATTCCTACATTATTCATGCTGATCTGAATTTGTAAATGTTCCCAAGACAAAAACAAGTAACCAACTTTACTGCGAAAAATTCCTATGAAGGTAATGTTAAGAATTCTGGACCTCTAAATGTTCTCACTGAGCATGCATCATAAAAGGGAGAATGTTAGCATGCTAACAGTAATCTAGTGTACTTTGCATGCCTGGTTCATCTCACTTCTCCTAAAGATGCCTCCATTATTCTGGAGAAGCACAAAGCGTTACACAGACAGTCACCTGGGGGTAGGGATTTGAGGAATCCTCCTCATTAACGCTTACGTGTCCCAGGAACACCAGGATTATCTATTCTGTATCACAAGATAGCAGCTCCCCAATTCTGCTGTTGCCTCTGGCCACACTTAAGTTTCTGCCTTCCAAACTGTCCCCTTTCCTTTGCTTAACCTGTAGGGAGACAGTGAGGCTGCAACAAAATATATCCTGTTGAAAGCTGGGGCTGCTTCATGATAGGAAAGGACATTTTCAGTCACTATGAAGTACAACAGGGTGAGGAGCTGGATCTGTTTGGCAGGCCCAGGTCCTTATCTCCCTATGCCCTGCAAGTCAAGTTTGATATGTGGGCTGTTACCCACCTGTCATTCACTTGACATCACGGTGACATCAGGTGACTCATTTCTGCCTGTGCAGTTTGAAATCAAACCATGTGAGCACAGGCACAGCGCCTATGCTAATGCCACTTTTACCTGCCACACACCTGACATTATATAAAATATCAGACATAGGGCAATGAGTGGTGTTTGGCCAAAATGGCCTGGCAGGCCTAATCGGGGCCATGGGCAAAGGTTCCCCCGCCTTGGAAGTAGAATGTTATATACCATGTTTCTCATTTTTGATTCTCCTAAACCACAGGTGAGAAGGCAATGCTTCTCTTGATGTCGCTGGACTACAACTGCAAATCATCACTGACTATTGGCCATTCTTGGCTTGAGCTGATGGCAGTTGGTGTCTGGCAGCATCTGAAGGGTTAATAATAATAATAATAATAATAATAATAATAATAATTTAGTATTTATATCCCACTCATCTGGTTGGGTTTCCCCAGCGACACTGGGCGGCTCCCAACAGAATTAATGATAATAAAAAAGTGATAACACAACAGACATTAAAAACTTCCCTAAAGAGGGCTGCCTTCAGGTGTCTTCTAAAAGTCAGATAGTTGTTTATTTCCTTGACATCTGATGGGAGGGCATTCCACAGGGCAGGCGCCACTACCAAGAAGGCCCTCTGCTTGGTTCCCTCCAACCTCACTTCTCGCACTGAGGGAACCACCAGAAGGCCCTCGGAGCTGGACCTCAGTGTCTGGGCTGAACGATGGGGGTGGAGACACCCCTTCAGGTATACTGGGCCGAGGCTGTTTAGGGGTTATCCTTGCTTTAAGCAAATACTGGTCCTTCCAATTCTACAAGTGATTCTAAGCTATCAAACAATCGCCTACTGAAGAAAAATACAATGCATTTGTTTTCTAGAGTACCTAACTAGACTTAAGGAATTATTTACAACCTGTAAAACTCAGAAGTTCCTATGATGCTAGCCTACCTACTCTAAAATAGCAAAGAAAAACTGAATCATACAACTGAATCATACAAATCACGTGGCAAATATATCCTTAACTCTGCTACTTTGAACTCCCTTATCAGTAGCACTTCCCTTGAAAGTTTTTCACTGCTCTATAATAAATCACTCTGCTCCGTTTTCAACGAATTATGGAAGAAATAATTCTGAAAGCTAAGGAAACAAAGGTGATCCACATGTATATGGTTGAGCACAAACTTTTAATTGGGACCAACCAAAATATCACAATATAGTGGCAATACAGTGGTACCTCAGGTTACATACGCTTCAGGTTACAGACTCTGCTAACCCAGAATTACCTCGGGTTAAGAACTTTGCTTCAGGATGAGAACAGAAATTGTGCTCCAGCGGCGCAGCAGCAGGAGGAGGCCCCATTAGCTAAAGTGGTGCTTCAGGTTAAGAACAGTTTCAGGTTAAGTACAGACCTCCAGAATGAATTAAGTACTTAACCCGAGGTACCACTGTATTTTGAGTTCTCTAGAAGTCTTCCAACAAACAATATATTACACAAAGAATGGGGGCTGGAGAAGAAATAACAAAAACAAATTACGAGTAGATATTGTAGGCTCAGTTCCAAGATGGGGACTACAGACTGAGCACCACCCCTCTCAGGTGCTGATGCTAACAGATGACAGGTTTAAGATTCTGGCTGTTGCAGTTGCTGAGAAATTAAAAGTTATGCTTCCTGCTTGCTAAGTAGTTTTACAACAACAAACATAAAAGTAATAATGTTAATTATAGTTTAAATGCTTTCAATCCTACATACTCAGATGCAGCCACAAACTTTCAGGTGCTGGGCAAAATTAAAACTCATTGGAAGTGTCAGCAATCCAAGCCCCAACACTAGACCAATTTTCACTACTTCTACAAATAGTGCTAGCTTAGCGTATTTATAAAGCCACTGTACTTCAGCTGCATACATTTTTACTGTATCTTAACAAAGCAACTTCTGTCTGGACATGTTACAAGATTATAGAAAGCCCTTCATGACTATGTCACATGACACTCTTGTACAAGGCGTATCACAAAGGGAACCTAGGACCATTACAACTTTGAGAATCTGCACAATAAAGTGCTACTAGCCTCTAGTATCTCATACCCCATACCCCATGAGGGAATAATATTGCTTTAGGTACAAAGTGTTTAACGTGCTGAGGTAGCAGGACTGATCAGTAATTTACATACAGAGGACAATCTCTAATACCGTATTTTTCGCCCCATAGGGCGCACCGGCCCATAGGGCGCACCTAGTTTGGAGGGAGGGAATAAAGGAAAAAAAAATTATTTCCCCGAGCTTCCCCCGACCCCAGCCCCCAGAACAGGCTGCTATCCACAAGCCTAGGGAGCCCGGCAGGAAGTCGCGCCGGGCTCCCACGACTTGCGGAGAGCTGCCCAAAGCCCGGAGTGCACTTCTCAGTGCGCCCCGGGCTTCGGGATGCACGCAGCTCTCCGCAAGCCTTGGGAGACCGGCGGGAACTCCCGCAGGCTCCCAAGGCTTGCGGATAGCTTCCTGAAGCCTGGAGAGCGAGAGGGGTCAGTGCGCACTGACCCCTCTCCCTCTCCAGGCTTCAGCGAAAGCCTGCATTCGCCCCATAGGACGCACACACATTTCCCCTTCATTTTTGGAGGGGAAAAAGTGTGTCCTATAGGGCGAAAAATACAGTATATGTTTTTTCTCTAGGTGGTGGGGCCTTTGAAAGCACCTTGGGCCTGGAAGATCTCAGGCAGCCAGCATAATTGCCACAAAACAGACTGCACATTATTCTCACTTCCTCACATCCATGCTGCAGCTCACTTTTTTATGTCAATTGGAGCTTTCTTCAATGTCAGCCTCATTCAGTATTCTATAGTAGTCCACCCTTAAGGTTGCAAAACTATTAATATGTACGATCACTTTGCTTGGACAAAACTGATGTTTTAAATTACGTTTTTGTGGATCTTGACCTGATTTTATCCTTATATGCTACACTCTGCCTTCCGTTTTAAAAAATGAAAATCCAGATTAAATATGTGCAAATAATTAAAATTATTATTAGTTAAAGTACTTTATGCTGCTTTTCTGGGCAAATGCCATCCAAAACATCTTACAAGCAAAATAAATATCAAAGTAGTATGAAATTTTAAAAAGCCACAAGTCAACACTCAATAATAATAATAATATTCTTTCTGGTTCTGTTATATTATTATGGAGTCAGACCATCATGAGATCAAGCATTAAGCGGTGGAACCTCTACATGTGTAACATATAAAAGATACTTGCTATATTCTGTTCTAGGAGCAAAGATGAGACCAAGAAACTCCACAGAACCCTGTACAGTGCCTGGAGATTGAATACCAATCCCCCAAAACAGGATTATCCACCAGACTTGCTTTACCTCATCCACTTGGCAAAAACTTCAGTACTAGAACAACCATACCTAGGTATTTAATCTCAGAAATGCAAACTAGGTGTCTTGAGCTGATTGGTAATACCCAAACTCCAGATCTTTTCCAGCAAGTGCTTTGTAGCAACAGCAGAAACCCCACAAATCAATTCCTGTGGTTCTCAACTCGCCTCCCAATTACCACATTCTGGACAGGGTCTGACAGAACCAATTCAAACCAGGTATAAGCAGACTTCTACTTTGTTTGGGGTTTTTGTTTTTTACTAAGTCCCCGAAATCTACCAATTCAACCCAGCAGCAAAACACAGACTCTACAAGTTAAAGAGTCCAGGGTTAAGCATGCAATCAACAAAACATAAAGCAGCCAGGAAATACCTTGTGCCTTTTCACTGAAAGACAGAGTAGAACTATAACAAATAATGGCAACTGTAAAAGCAGCAGCACAACTACTAGCAATAAGCAACACACAAGGCAGAAAAATAATAATAAAAGTTCTCTAATGGCCAGTGAAGGCTTACCGAAATAGCAAAGTCTTCACCAGCTAGCAGAAGGAGATAGCTAGGCAGACTTCAGAGGGCAATGAATTCACCCCTATGGGCAACGCAGTGGAGAAGACCCCACAACTCACTCTTGGATTTTGCTTTGGCAAAGGATGGCGTATCACCTTGACTTCTTGAGCAGTGTAAGGTAAGGCACTGATCTTCAACTGGTGGTCCTGGACCCACTACTGAGACACCGTACACCCAAAAGCAGGTTACAATGCCGCCACCACATTGGGAAAAATAAATAGAGGCAAGTCTCCAAGTCTGTTTGAGCTAAAGGTGGGTCTTAGGGCTAAAAAGGCTGAAGACAAATGCCCTAAAAGGATATTAGACCCACAATATCGACATACAATCACTCAAACTATGAGAAGAAATCCATCCCATGGCTCACTCCTTAAGCACCACAACTTACTAGAACAGCAGACCAGGAAGCAACCTAGAAATTAACCAACATGCCTTTAATGATCGTAATGAAATGAGGTAAGAGAGATATGAAGCCACAGGCTTCCAAGAAAGGATGGCTATAGTTCCTGGAGCTCCTTTGCCCACGCCATCCTGCCTCAGCCGTGCTCTTAAAAATAAATAAATCAGATTGCTAAATCTCCAAATCACAACCGCCTCAGCCTGCTCTCGCGAAATGCGTATTTAAGTGGAAGTCGCTCCCCTGGGTGACGCGCCACTCACTTTTATTTTTACTCAAGAGTAAACCCGTTGACATGAGTGGCCATGCCTAACCCGCCTCCATTCATTCCAGCAGGCCTGCTCTCTGCGTAAAAGTTAAGTTGACATCACATCCCACCGAAGCGCAACAACCCCCGGGGAAGTGCGCACCATGCAACGGTCGCAACAATATTGTGGCAAGGAGAGAGAGAGTGTGTGAGTGTCGTGCAATCGCCGGCTCCGTGCAAGCGCCACACAAATCTTCTTGCAACGACCATCCCCTCCGCTTTGCACGCTCCGCGCGACGCCGGGCAACTAAAGCAAAGCGCCGCTTGGCGAGGGGCAGGAGGCCGGCCGGAGTCGCGCGGGGTTCGGCTCCGCTTCTCTGCGGGAGACGGAAAGAAGCCGGAGGCCCAAGCCCGGTTACCTGCAACGGCGGCGCCTCTTTCTTCCTCATATCCCGCCCGCCCAGAGAGGGGCCGCGGCCGGCGCAGCGGCGTCGGAGAGGAGGAGAAGCGGCAGCGGCAGCGGAGGAGGAAGAGGCGTCGGAGGAGGAGGCCGAGGGGAAGCCAAGCGCCCTTGCCAAGCGCGCGCCGTCGCCATGGGGAAAGCCCCGCTCAGGTGCTGGGCTGCTCCGCGCCGTCGCCCGCCCTCCGCGCAAACCCACGCGAGAAACTCCGCCGGCGCCCTCGCTCCCCTCCCTTGGCACGCCAGGCGGAAAGGGAGGAGCGACGAGCCGGGCGGAAGCTGCCTCACCGAGGGGATATGTTTTTGGGGTGGGGAGGGATGTCACGTGAGAGTTTCCCCATTCCTCCTTGCGGGGAGGAGTGTGTGGGAAATGGGGTAAGGGAGACACCCAAGCTTGCAGTGCAAATCTGCTGAGGAGTCGTGCCAAGTGCGCGCGAATTTTGGAGCAGGGGCCTTGTTTGTTTATTACATTTCTGTTGCATTTGTTTATATTGCATTATTTAGCTTTAAGGTGGCGTGCACAGTTTCGCCCGGCCCACTCCTCCCGTATTATCCTCACAGCAACTCTGTGAGGCAGGCTGAGCAGCAGTGACTGGCCCAAGGTCAAACCCAGGTGTTCTTCTTGGTGGGAGTGGGGATTAGAACCCTGATCTCCCAGTCTGACCACTTACACGCTACTGGCTGTACTTGATATAGGGTACCCGGCTGCCGCTCTCGACTGAGTGCGTAACGGCACGTGTAGCAAATGGGCGGCTTTGCAGTCGCTTTGTCCTTGATTTCATGTACAGGTGTGCCCTTGGCCGCTAGGTAAAGGTAAAGGGACCCCTGACCATTAGGTCCAGTCGTGGCCAACTCTGGGGTTGTGGCGCTCATTTCGCTTTATTGGCCGAGGGAGCAGGCATACAGCTTCCGGGTCATGTGGCCAGCATGACTAAGCCGCTTCTGGCGAACCAGAGCAGCACACGGAAACGCCGTTTACCTTCCCGCCAGAGCGGTACCTATTTATCTACTTGCACTTTGATGTGCTTTCGAACTGCTTGGTTGGCAGGAGCAGGGACCAAGCAATGGGAGCTCACCCTGTCGCAGGGATTCGAACCACCTACCTTCCGATTGGCAAGCCCTAGGCTCTGTGGTTTAACCCACAGCGCCACCCGCTAAATACCTGATGGCTCATGTGTGCGTGTTTCCAGTGGAATTCCCATCTACAGAAAACATACCGAAACGGGTTGGACTAGATGACCCTGGAGTCTCCTTCCAACCCTATAATTCTATGATTATCATGGACCCATAAAACAGGGAAGAGCTACACTTGCTATTTGCCCTTCTCACTGTGAGTTGTTTATTCTGTCTCCTGGGGCTACTGCTTTTTGTCTGGCCAGCATCTAATTGCTTAAGGGCAGAGTTCATTTGAGAAATATGAGCCAGCAGTTTAAGCACCTGATACAACTGTAAGATAGTGGAAAAAGTTGCCCTGGAGGGTTTCAGACCTCATTAAAGAGGTTTAGTCAGTGGATGTAAACTGTAGATCCTATCTTGGGTGAAAAGGAAAACTAGGAGAAGAGAACAACATGGGCACGCGTATGTAAGCCCGGTTGCCCCTCAACAATTGCTTGTGGGAAGACCTGTGGGGCCTAAGGGTTCAAAACTATAGTAGGATGCCAGGGCACCAAAATGGCACATGGGGAGAAATGAGACAAACTTAATAAAATTGGGCCCAACTTTATATAGGAGAGTAAGCAAGAGATTCAATTGAATATACAATTTTAAAAACATTGAAATAGGAGGGGAGTCCCAATGATTTAGCTATAGGTGAGCAATTAGTCTGGCTACTTCTAGGCTGCAATGCAACAGTAGACCCTCAACCTCTGTCCTTCCCTGGCTAGGAGCTGCTGCTGAACCAGATGTTTGCTTTAAAAAGCAAAATAATAGGGGCAGCATCGAGAGAAAAATGCAGATTTAAGAATGCAACATATGCTATGGAATTTGGTCTCACTAGACGCAGTGATGGCCACCATCTCGTATAGCTTTAAAAAAAGGAGACGGCCAATACATGTACAACAAAGCTTTCAGTGACCATTAGCCCTAATGGCTACAGACCCTCCAAGTGTACCAATTTTCCAGAGATGTCCCTGATTTAGAAAAGCCATCCCGGTTTCTGATTTGATCCTGGAATGTCCCACTTTTCCTTAAGTTGTCCTTATTTTCATTGGAGAAATGTTGGAGGGTATTGAGTTATTCAACTCCCAAGCCATCTGATGGCAATCCTGTACAGGGAAGCTTTTTAATGTTTTATATTTTTATTATGTTTTTATATATGTTGGAAGCTGCCCAGAGTGGCTGGGGCAAGCCAGTAAGATGTGTGGGGTATAAATAGTTGGAGGGTATGTGGCTATGCTCTGCCTCTGCACACAAGAGGCAACAATGCTTCTTAATGCCAGGGCTCTTCTGAAGTATTGCCTTTTAAAGGCAAGTCCCACCTGGGTTTCCTTTTAGTTCAATATATCTGAAAAGAAACATACAGTACTACAAAACTCTAAAGGTCAGATTCACTACCAGTCTGGGTAGTGCAATGGGCTTTCGCCATAGCTGTCAACTTACAGAATTGAAAATAAGGGACCAGCAGCCTCAAAAATAAGGGATCAGCAGCCAAAATAAGGGATTTTCTGGGCACAGTTATGTTCAACTTCTGAGCCCCTCTGAGCCAAAGGCAGAAAGCCCAGCCAGCAGCCAAACGAAGCCTCATCAATAAGGGACAGCAGCGGGACATGGCGCTGGGATAAGGGACAGTCCCGCCAAATAAGGGATGCTTGACAGCTATGGCTTTTGCCTCTTTTCCCTCATGCCCTCAATTGGTTCTAGGGGGTCAGAAGAACCCCTAGAACAGTGCATGGGGGCCATTGGAAAGATAAAGGGGAGATAGTTCTGTATGGCAAGCAGAAATCATAATAGTGCGACATCTAATTCCTATGTTTCTTTTACCTTAAAAGATTTGTGATGACTTGTCAAGTCCCTTATTCAAGATCACTATGACAACCTAAATAGGCATAATGGGATATCTCCATGGTATGTATATTCATTGACTAGTGTAATGAATGTATCGGTACATTTTAATTATTTCAAATTAAAAGTTATTGTTAGCTGTGTCTTGTGTTTATCACTCTCTCCACTGCTACATCTGCTGCTTAGGAGCTGATAACTTTCTCAAACTGCTTGCTTACTCCAGCCAGCATCTAAATCATGAATAATTCGGACTACCTTTCGCACACCAGGTGCCTCTGCATGTAACCTGAAGTGCTCTCTCCCACTGCATAATTCAGAGGTGGCTTCCTTACCTTACTTTTCAGCCAGCTTCAAAAACTGCTGTTGCCATTTCACAGTGAGTTCTGGTTCTAAAAATGGGCAGAATCTCATTAACAAGCCCAGTTCATGTCTGCAAAAGTTCAGACGTGCATATTCAGAGTTTTTCTGCTATGGCATTGCAACCACTCCACCACGCCCCCATTTAAACACCCACATTATTAATCCTCTCTTACAGGGCCACAAAAAGAAATATATATATATATATATATATATATATATATATATATATATATATATATGCCATTCCTGTGACTTACACTGCAACTGCTACGTGTTTGGGGTCAGATATGGCATTTGTCATGTTATTTGGCCTTGTATTGCTGTTTTGTTTTTAATTTATGGCAGGAGGGGGCACTACAGTTCTGAACAGTGAAAGTAAAGGGGGAGAAACCTTAATGCACTGAAGGTGTAATGTTTGCCAAGGCGAAGTGCAAACACTGAAAACAGGTTTTAGAGTTAAACCCCAATTTAAATTAAGCCATAAAAGTGAATGATAAGATTACTTAAGTACTAGGGTCTGTCACATCCCACTGCTAGTAGGTTAGCCCTTAGGTAGGATATAAACATTTTCTTATCTTTGTGAAGGAAAAACAATTAGTGATTTTGACTGGAGGATTAGGAGAAAGCCTGCTAGTGAGACTGTGAATTATAATACTCTCCTCAAAAGGTAACAGAGCTACAAAGAAAAATCTCAAAGCAAACATGGAACTAGAATTTTTATTTTATTTTAAAACAGTACACATTAATAAATAGGTCTGTCGTCAGAATCCTTAATAAATAGCCTTTGCTAATTTACAAGGCAAATACAATATGCCTATAACTACTTTTTTTTTTAAAGCAAAGCTAAGGTTATTGAGCATTTAACAAATCTATATACACATTGTTTTGGAAGCTAATAAAATAGTCCTCTTTAGTCTGCCTGAAGTAACTATATTGCAACACAAAAGCATTTAAGCAATCAAGCCCATAGCATCTGAGGTTTGCTCCCTTTTCCATTATTTGAATCCGCATTTTGATTTGAGGCCAACCAGCCAACACCTACTACACCTTCTACTACAAGAGACAACAGAAGACTATTTCATCTCTAGGTCAGGGATGGGGAACCTGTGGCTCTTCCAGATGTTGTTGGACTCCAGGTCCCATCAGCCCCAGCTAGTATGTTGTAGTGTGTTGTAGTCCAGAAACATCTGGAGGAATACAGGTACCCCACACCTGTTGGTGTGGCTCTATGTAAGAAGTCCCCCCCCCCCAAGTGCAAACCTATATGCCAAACTCTGTGTTCAAAGAGCTCTGAAATCTTTAAAGTCCTCCATTTATATTAGAAAGTGCGAGTGGTCCATCATGCAAGTACAGTCCAACTTTCAGTACAGATTATAGGCCCTCTTTATTTAATCATATTAAAATGGAATCGCAGCTTCCATTTCAAAATTCAGTGTATTTGACTTTGTAGCTAGTTTTTTCCAGTATCACTACATTCAGCATAAACCAAGTTTATTACTAAGATAGTTTCATATAAATGAAATGAACATATTCATATACAGTGCTTTTTCCCCCTTAAAAAATGTTTAGGGGTATTCTCATTTCCCTACTCATATTGAAATACTACCGCCCAATGAGGCCAAACTTAGATTCACAAAATGTTTAGGGGTATGTGTACCCCGGCATACAACCAGAAAAAAGCGCTGGATTAATAAATATGAATCTTTCTCTCACATACACACAATCTCACACTCACGCAATTTTGAAACAGTTACTAGGAAAAATCATTTCTGTAGGCAGAAACTTAAAAGCCAATTAAAGAGCACTTCATATTTATTCAGAACTAAGTCCCACATTCTTTAATGATGCTTGCTCCCTAGTCCAAGTAAGAATTACAGCCTTTGTTCTAAGTATTTCTGGGGTTGCTCTATCGAGCTTCTAAGTATTTGTTAGTGGATTGTGCCCAAAGTCTACAAAAAAAGTGTTCCTGTGTAAGCAGGCTGTGAGTTGCAACCTTGGTTTGCTTTTAAAAAACACACATACAATATTGTGTTGTATTTAGGATATTACAAAAATGTTTTTTGGCTTCATCAGAAAGGTTTATTACTATTAGTCTTCAAGTCAATAAAGCAGGGGATAAATATGTAAATCCTGCATCATGTTTCTCAACAGAATTAAGTGTCTTCTGTACATCATTATCATACTTCATAAATATGCTATGAAATGCCTTTAGAGCATGCTCAACTATAGCGCAATGCCCTTCCATGAATATATGGTCCACTGAAAATAATTAGAGCCCAAGCTTATGAAAATGTTTTAAGTGCCTAGGTTCCTGTACAATCAATGTGTACAAACTAGGCAACAACCTAGAAAGTGCATGTCGAAGTTAGAGGAAGACTGAAATTGAGGAGATAACTGCATATTTATTTCCCAGTATGGGACACCAATCAATACTGTAAGGAACTTAAAACACACAAACAACCAAAGTAGTAACAGCAGAGGAAGATCAGGGAATGGAAGGAAAGTACTGTTACTAGGATTACTATTACTGTTGATTATTTTACACCCGGAATTCAGGAAAACTGACCTTTACACAGGGTAACAACAAACAAACAAAAAACGTAAGGGAAAACTATCAGCTGATCAGAGTAACAAAAATAAATGCATCTATTTGCCATTCAAAATGTCAAATGCCAAGATATAAATTATGTGCAAGGCCGCTAAAAATATGTCAGAACGTTATTCTATTCCTGCTAGTCAGTGCACCTAAAAACAAGGCCCATATATCAGAAATCAACCTACATAAGTCAGTTCAAAAAGTGTCACAAGCAGAGAGTGGGTGCATTGCAGAAAGGTGACAGCACCACAAATGGCCTCAGGTGGACTTGCCATGCTCTACTGCCCAGACAAGGGATGGCCAGCTGGCAGGCTCCATGGTCTTTTTCACCTGTCAGCCCTTCCCTTTTAAAATCAAGGGGTGGTAAATCAAGTATATGTACACTCTTAAGGAAAGCAAAAATGTTTTTTTAAGTTGCAAGAATGAGAGAAATCCCATACTTTTAACGCTACATCTCTCTCGGATTTGTCTGAAGCATGTATGTTATACATAAGCGTGTATATATATATATATATATATACACACACACACACACACACACACACACATATATATATATATATATATATATTTGTCTTTATTATGCTTGAGCACACAAACATACACTCTCCATAATTGTAAAGAGCTTCCTTCCAGATGGCATAATCTTTATGATGGAGCCTGACAGGGTATGTTTGGGTGGCAAAATAGATTTCTGCCCCTGAAACATTATTGGGAAGACAGTGTATCAACCTTCCCTCCTTAGGCATCCCAGGTCTAGACAGACAATGTCTCGTTCAGTCAAGAATACCTTTGTATAGGATTTTAAATGTGCATAAGTACCAGCATACTTGGTTAGGCACTTTTTCGTAGAGAACAATAATGCACATGAGCGTTTGCTCTAATTTCTAGACTGAGATAACACTCCTAGCTGTGTGCCTACCTACATTAAGGAAAACTAAACTGAGGTCATCATAAGTCAAAGGCTAGGGGGGAAAAAGCAACTGTGATTTAATCTCTGGATATATATCTTTAAAAAAAAGAAAGAAAAGAATTACCACATCTCAATGATTTTCTTGAAATGTCAAGCATACCTTGTTTAAAAAATACAGTGCCTTGGAATGATTTCCTACAGAAACTTACCATCACAAACAGCAAGCTTCCACACAAAACTAACACCTAAACTTTATGAATACTGATTAAGGGCAGTCATCCATAAATCCACCTTTCTCAGACAAGTGTCCTCTGGTGAGCAGGGCACATGGTGCGCCGATAAGACCCCAATTGCACTTCTGAAGCAGATAAGAAACATCGGGACTCCATTCCAAGCACTGGGGGAGAATCCCAATGTTTCTTACTTTCTCCATATCCTACAAAAATAGGAGAAGATCTTGCTTCTTTCCCAAGCCTTCTGTTCATGGCAGGAGATTTTTGGGAAGGGTGATTTGGTGATTACCACCGTACAAGCCTACACAACATTTGTGGACCCCTGATTAAGGAAGGGTCTTTTCACAAGTCACGACTGGTGACCACCATCACATTTAAAGTGGCTTATATTTATCTACTCCAACATGAGTAGACATGGTGAAAGAGATACCTATGGGTAATCCAAACATTAACAGTATACATCTCTTGTATAAACTCTCAAGCAACATGAGAAATGCCCTTTTTATTTTATCAAATTCAATTTAGAAACTGACATCCCATTTGTAATTTTCCAGACAAACCTTACAAGAATTGCAGAACTTCTGCACTGATTATTTGTGTTAATGTAGAAAACCGACAACTCTCTATGCTGCAGTTGTTTAACTTTGTTGTTTAACTTGCACCCTGCAGGGTAAGTAACATTATTGCCAGGACAGGAGAGGCTTTTAATGAAGTTGAAGCTGGAATCTGAATTCATCAATTCCTTATTTGCTTTGTGAATACAAAAACTGAACTTCCAAGTTCACTGAATTTTAAAAGTAATGCATACTTAGGAAAAGGTGTGCATATTTGGATCAATACTCCAATACCTATGTTATGTATCTTTGGAACTGATAGGAAAAATATATTTCTATGGCTGATGTCAAATGTGTTCAAATTAATTACTAATATATATTCAAATACCCTGAAGCTGTTAAAATGAAATCTGAAGGTGCATATAGCAAAGTAAATTCTTAATATCTGAATTGGGTATACCAAATTAGCTGGTCGTTTTGCTAAAATGAGAGAGTTGTGTGTCTCAAGCAAATCTGAACTGTTTTCCAGCAATATCCAGGCTTTGCCTTGTGGATGACTGAAGAGTTACTTAGGCTAATGGCCTATCCTTTCCTTGGCTGGAATTTAACATTTTTCTTTCCTCTTACAGAATCACTTAACCACAACCTTCTTTTTGCCCTCAAAAGTGCCAGTTCAAAACCTGACTTCATAACCTGTGTTATGAAGTAGTTTACTTGGTTAGAAAAAAAAAACCTGGAAGGCTGTGAATGGGCAATTTTAGAACACCTCTCTTCAGAACTCACACACAACAGGAGGTGCATGGAAGTTACCACACAGTCACCTCAGTTATAAATTCAGACTCTAAAGTATATATGAAATTGTGCTGCCGTTTCTGACCACTTTGCATGTTTGTAAGCAATGAAGACTGCCAAATGATAGGGGAAAATGAACTGCCCCATAGAGGTTTTCAAGACACACCTTCATTCAAATTATGTGGTCCTTTTTAGAATGCAAAAGGCACTGAAGTACTTTCCAACTATTTACAAATGACCAACCAAAAAAAAAGTAGAAAAGTGGTTACAATCTGCCATGATCCTCACATTCTTGTATGTTGATTATTAAAAGCTCCTGAATTCATGTAATGTGTTAATGCACTTCAAATGCTTACTGTGAACAAAAAGGCGTATCTGTAAACTGACTGCTGTATTTACTTAAGTGCGAGCAACTATGTCCTGGTAAGAAAATATTTTGAGAGACAAATACACTGCTCTGTATCTTGGACTTAATTATGAGCTCTTCAGCGCCATTCCAGATTACAGAGAAAGTCAGTGAGGGAAGGGAATTTACCAGTGTACAGATTCTGAAACATGGATTTAAAGAACCCTCAAATAAAACTGTGAGAAAAATGAATTTTGTGACCTAACGAAAGAGATATTTGGGGGGGGGGGCGGAATCCAATCTAAATTTCTGAAGTGTATCTACATTTTTCAAAGGGACAGCTTATCATTCATTACACCTGGCCAATGGAGCACAGAATCTGGATTTAATTTATTCACAACCATGTTTCAGGAAGACATTTTGAAAACTTCCAGAACACTTCCACCTTCACTGTATACATCACCTTTCTAGGGTGAAGAAATACATCAGCTTTTGCACTGATGCAGTTCTTACCCTGCCTGCCGTGAGGGGTATAAGAGTATTCCATTTTAATACCATTTAGATAGTTGAAGCATGGTAACAGTTAGTCTTAGAGAAACTGGATTGAGAACACCAATTCATTTCACATATTCCAACAAGGAATGAAAGGCTCTGTTGTTCTCTGGGCTTAGAAATCAAAGTCTCTGTCATTCCCATAGCCTAGAAGTTGAAAGGCTTTTATTATTTTCTGGGTCATCCAGTCCCTTTTGATATCATGGTATTAATCAGTCTTCGTATTGGGCTTATTTAAATCCCCAATACTGAAATTGAACTCCTTGAAGACTTGTATGAGAACAATTCCAATAGATACAGTGGTGAATCCACAAGCCATCCCCAAGAAATCCACCACTCCAACATTACTCCACTCTCTGAACAGGATGGCTGAGGCCAGCAAGACCAGAGTGGTGAACACTACATAGTAGATGGCACCAAACACCGAGGAGTCGAAACATTCCAGAGCCTTATTGATGTACCTGAACTGAATTATGATGCTACATCCTAATACTGCCAGCAGGACCAAACAGAGGTAAAGTGCTCTTTGGCTCGATGGGTTATTGTGAAAGATATCTTGAGCAGCTAGTCCAATGCCTTTTGTACTGGGCACTGTGAAGCTTCCTAGCAATGAGCAAATGCTGATGTAAACCATAATATTGGTGGGTCCGTGAGCAGGTGCAATCCAAAAGATAAGCAGGAGGAGCATGAGAAGGACAATGCAGAGGTAACCCACGAACACTGAAAAACAAAAAAACAGAATGGCAGCACGGTAAATTTCTAAATAAAGGCAGTTTTACAAAGGACATTTTTTTCATGTTTACAACATGCCTATGCCATATGCTCGTAGTCAGAACAGAAAACTGGAATCAGCTTTGAAGGAATATAGTGTATGTTTTCTTCTGTTCTGTCACCTATTTCTTGGGTTAAAAGCTTGTATGAAGAGTATATAAAACAGATCAAAATTTCCCCAAAGGAATACATCCCATAGTACTTATACCTAAAATAATTGCCTATTACTTTAATGCACAGCCTTCTAATAAAAACCTGTTGGTTTGTTTTTAAAAAACTAATACACTGATAGTTGCTACAGACTTGTGTAATTAGGTTGGTTAAATTCCACTGGCTTCAATTCTGCAAGGCTGCAGCTAATTTCTCCTTTAATAATGCACTGAAGCATACCAAGAACTTAATCAGATAAACAGTTCCTATCAAAAAAAGCAAACTGGCTTGTCTTATTATGCTTCCAACGTTTTCCTGCAGTCACAGCCACAAATGTTCTCTTACCAAGAAACAACTAGCTGAATTCAATGCAACTTGCTTCTGAGTAAACACGTTTAGGATTGTGGAGCAATTCAACTGCAGTCATTACATTACATTAAGATACAACATCTTTTTCACAATGCAAAACTGCTTGGCAACAAGTGCAAATGAGGCGATACCTCATGTTGGACCAACTTACACTGTGTTTTTTTGTTCTGTGACACGGACACAGTTACTGAGACTCAAGACTGAGTTGGCAATGTGATTATCCCAAGGAATTAAATACCTGGATTTGTGAGCTTCTCTTCAAGCTCGGCCTGTGTGGTGACACTTTCAGACTTCGGAGAATGGATTATGAGAACAACAGAACCTGCACAGCTCAGCAGACAACCCAGCTTGCCAAGAATGTTGAGTTTTTCTTTCAGTAAGTAGGAAGCTAAAATGGATCTTTCAAAGCAGAGAACCAAAGAGAAAGAACATTTTATTCAAACTTTCAATACTGTTAATTTAATTCTAAGGTAAATCGTTATCCTTTATCCTCCACCTTTTTTGGCAAGGCCAGAAGGATTTGCTTGTTCAAAGTGGCTTATCTGTCTCTGAATGTGGAGATAAGGGATCAGTTTTAACATTTGACCTTGGTTTGGCAGGTGGGAGGACAAAATGGGAAGAAGACACTTCCCTGTCATACTTTTGGATGACCACAAAACATAATTTTATGGAGTCTTCCCTGGAAAATGCATGTAGGGTGTGTATATTTCCTTCACTCAGTTCCAGAGGGTAAACCATTATTATTTTTTTTAAAAAGGAAAACAATAAGAGACTCTCAAGCAGAAGAATAACCCAAATAACGTATACTGAATCAACCGATGTCACCTTTTGCCAAATGCACTAAAAATATTTGGCAGCACTCAATTATTTATGTTGACAATTTATATACCATTTAATTACAATCAGCTCTAAGTGGAGTACAGAAGCTCAATAGAGTAAAACTAAAAAATTAGTCAAAACCATAAAATCAGAATTCAGTTAAAATGGAATAAAAATGTCCTTAGTAGGCATCAGATATTCGACATGGAGGGGGATCTTTTGATCTCAACTGAAAGGGAGTTCCTTAAAAATTGGCACACAATACTAACCACAGCTCCTGGTGGATGTGAGCCATGCATCGGAGCCATACGGGGTCACTAACAAGGACTCCCCCAAATACCTCAGTGATCAGGCAAGGACATAAGAGATCAGCCCTGTCAATCTGTTTGGGCAATGTAATTTCTCATTTCTCTTTTCCCTTCTCCACTTCACTGTGTCTCCTCAAAATCTGGTCTTCCTCAAAATCTGCTCTGGACAGTCCCTCAACCCTTGAGCAGATTTTTGAGGTGCATGGAGACTGTGGGGGGAGAGAAGAGAAAGGAGAAGCTTATCACGTGAGCATATGTCTAGTCAGTGCTATTTTTCTGGAAAACTGGTCCTGGAGCTCACCTCCCTCTTAGAATGGCAATGACACCCACCTGAGATGTGCTGGAACTGAGTTCTGGCTGATAAAAAGCCATGTGTCTAGTCATTCTGTGTTGGATCTTTGAGGATGGATAGAACATGTGATCCAGATTAAAAGCAGCACATTTGAGTCTCGCGGGTGGTGCTGTGGGTTAAACCACAGAGGCTAGGACTTGCCGATCAGAAGGTCGGCGGTTCGAATCCCCGCGACGGGGTGAGCGGCCGTTGCTCGGTCCCTGCTCCTGCCAACCTAGCAGTTTGAAAGCACATCAAAGTGCAAGTAGATAAATAGGTACCGCTCCGGCAGGAAGGTAAACGGCGTTTCCGTGTGCTGCTCTGGTTCGCCAGAAGCGGCTTAGTCATGCTGGCCACATGACCCGGAAGCTGTACGCCGGCTCCCTCGGCCAATAAAGAGAGATGAGCGCCGCAACCCCAGAGTTGGTCATGACTGGACCTAATGGTCAGAGGTCCCTTTACCTTTTTACTTTCAAAGGATGAGATGAAAGTGTGTGCTGAACTCTCACTTATTGAAATCAATGCCATTTTAAAAAGTGATTATGTTTGGCAAGATTGTGCCCCGTGTGCTTAATTTTCTTTGGGTAAGTCTGGAGAGTTAAAATGGGACTGAAGACCAACAAGTTTCATCCTTTACCCATTTGACCTGTGCCTGCTTGAGCAATGGAATTCTGCTTGCACAACAGGACTTCTGATTTCTTTCTCTTTTTTCCCAGTTGAGTGGAGTTGTAATTCAAAACATCTGGAGGCTGGCAAAGCCTGAATTAGTAGAATAGACACGACACTGTACTGAACTGCGGCCAATACCCGATTCATTGTCATTTCTTGCTGGTATTCAGATATGAACTCTATATACAGGCATTTATATCTGTATAAACTTCAAAATAAACAAAATCCTTACCCAAATGGAACCCCAAGCGCTCCAAGAGGAGTCACCAGAACAGTAGGAACTGCAGTGTAGGCCAAGAAATTCCCAATTTGGCCAAGGGCCACTGTGGAAAAGAAATGCAAATGTGTCATTGGCAAAACAAAACAGGCTGCTGCTTACGTCAGAATTCTGATCAATTATCATGTTACACTTTACTGTTCTGCCTTTTGGGAAACATCGACTCATGCTGCAATCCTATATCCGTTTACATGAAAGTAAGCTTCATTGAACTCAGCGGGACTAACTTCAGTGGGATTGTGCTGCTGAGTAAAAATCAGAATTTTCCAGCTATTCACTAAAAAATAACTACAGATCTTAACATTCTGAAATTTAGTATGGGGTAGTTGCTAATAATGATAATGATAATAATATGCTGCCCATCTGACTGGGTTGCTCTAGCCACTCTGAGCAGCTCCCAACAAAATATTAAAAACACAATAAAACATTGTGTGTTTAAAAACTTCCCTGCCTTAGAGCATCAGACTAGGAAAACCCATGTCTCTATCATCACAAAGCAATGAAACCCACTGGATGCCCTCAGACCAGTCAATCTCTTTCAGCCTCTCCAACCTGAAATGTATGCTGCCTTTCTTTGGAGGAATGGTGGGATATAATTGAAACAAATAAACACATACATTTGCAATAAGAATAACTACCAGTTGGCAAAAATAATAGCCCAATCATGCTTCAGAAATTCAGATCCAGTGTGGGAGGGCTTTTAATTAACAAGCACAGGAACATGAACGTGCTAGCTACATTTTATATTAAGGAACTATTATTATTATTTCTGAAGGCAGTTTTTTATGACTGATGTTTTAATGTATTTTTAATCTCTTGTTGGAAGCTGCTCAGAGTGGCTGGGGAAACCCAGCCAGATCGGCAGGGTATAAGTAATATTATCATCATCATCATCATCATCATCATCATCATCATCATCATCATCTTACAATAATTTAGCCGTAGGGAAGTTAAGGATGCACTGGGGCCAATTTCCCCCGTCAAAAAAACTCAACTTTTGGTAGCACACAGTTAAGGACATTTGAAACATGAGGCAAAACTGGGGCATGTTCTTAATTAAGGCAAGGGTATATACAGGAGAAACAGAAGAATGCAAACAGGTAGACAAAAAGAATGCCAAGAAAATAACCAGATGTTAGAATGCTAGGAATCTACTACAGTATAATAACTCCAATGTTTAGGCTACAGAAAAGGACACAACATCTGCATAGCTTGCATACCAAGACTACTTAGTCTGTTCTTGTGCATTTTTCCATGTCTAAAGAGAAAACATATCTTTGTCTCACACCATATGGGCATGTTCTAGGTTCCCACAGAAGCGCACACAGTAATGGAAGAGTGAAGGAAAGACATGGTGAGGAAGGCACACTTTGACACAAAAGGAAGATCTCCATGAGAGGCTGGGGCTTATGACAACAGCAACATTATGCATGTGCTCAGCAAAACATATCAACCACATTTCATATTTATATGTGAGGATATGCTTGCAGACAGTCTGGTCTCCCACTAAGCTCTTATATGTATATTATTATGTGCATATGAATAAAGACCCATATAGTCCACACTGATCTGTGGGGGGGAAAGTGTTGGCCTAGTGTTTTCTATGTCAAGTTGATTTTAGGTACAGAGAGAATGGTTGCAGTAGCAGAATGAAAGAGAATGAAAGCGGGAGCAGTCCGGTATTTCTCTGTACCTAAATCATCTCACTTCTGACATCTCTAATCTAAAAAAAAAATGAGGTATGCTGAACCTTCATTGACCAGTGACCGGATTAAATATTCACAAGCTGCGGCCTGACTTACAGGTGTGGTATTGCAATGAAGTAAGGTGAGGTGGTAGCTTCAGGCAATGGGTTTTAGGAACCATTAGAGATTAGGGGTTGTTTATGTATTTCTTGCCGCCATGCATTTTTTAAAATTATAAAATAGACTCTTGAAAAATCTGCCTGAGGGAAGAGGCAGTGGCAGCAGATGCCTCCAAGTAAGGTTCAACGTGTACACTTCATGCAGGTTGCTAGACACACTGTGGTGTTTCTCTGGGGTAGGCTTACACAGCTTATGGATGAGCAAGCTGAATGCTGTTCATCGGTCATGAAACATCTGTGGACTTCCAGATGCTGGGGAAAAAACCATTCCCCTGTTTTTGCAGTCATGAGTTGTCAGAAAAACACAGGGTAATTGAGCTCCTGGTAAGTTGACAGATGTGTCTGGTGGGCTGTTTTCACCCTGATTGCAGGCTTTCCCTGGAGCTAATACCATAGGGTCAGCAAACTTTTTCAGCAGGGGGCTGGTCCACTGTCCCTCAGACCTTGTTGGGGGCCAGACTATTTTTTTTGGGGGGGGGGAATGAACAAATTCCTATGCCCCACAAATAACCCAGAGATGCATTTTAAATAAAAGGACACATTCTACTCATGTAAAAACACACTGATTCCTGGATTGTCCGCAGGCCGGATTTAGAAGGCGATTGGGCTGGAAGTGTAAGAGTGTGTGTGTGAGGGCAGGGGGGAGGAGGGAGATGCAAATGCTTGGTGGTATCTTAGAAACAATGCCTGTTAGATAAACAATTCTGGACAATGAGTGGTACTGGACCATTCTGTAGAAGGGACTTCCTTCTCAACCTCTTCTCTTTCACTCTCACCACCAGGAGTGGAAACAGGTCTGGAAAGCAGGAATATGACTATAGTTATCAAGGGAGATAGCCTTCTAGAGAGTGCAGCATCTCCCCTCTTACTGGCAACTCATGTCTAAGAAGCCTTGAATCCCCTTTGTAAACAGTCTTGTTGTCTCCCGACAACAAAAGCTGGCTGATGCTCTCTAGGGGCTGGAAACTGCAATGCCAAGTCTCTTTCCGAAAAGTGGCAATGGCAAAATCAAAACCTTCTAAAGAAAAAAAAATTGGTGATGAGTCTGCAAGGTGTGTCCTATGGAAAACCACTGAGGTGGAATAATTCAAAACGTATTATCTAATCCTAACATTAGCAGTCAACTATGCCAATCATTTTCTAGCCTGACTGACTATGAATGTCACTTATATAAGGTATTCGTGCTTCTAACCGTTATCAGTGTCCCACCTTAATTTTCAGGGCTTGCTTTTCCTTTATATCTCATGCCTGAAGCCTGACTCACACAAATGCTTCTGAGCTTTCTTTCTTTAATAGCAGGTGCACCAATTATTTTTTTTTGGGGGGGGGGAAGCAGCTGAAAGGGGTTTGTGTGAATCAGTTCTAACAGCAAGGCTTACTATTGTTGCTGAACTTTGTATTTACTAGCACTGTAGTGTTGCAATGGAATGAGCCAGTATTGTTCTTCAACTAATGTAATAATGTTAATAGTAATAATTAACCAGAAATCCTATAGCAGATATCTGAACACACCAACCTCTGGTTTGTTGGATTGTTTGCTTTTGCCTGGCCATGTATGCCCTGACAAACATGGTGGAGAAATCAGTTACGTTAAACTAGAGGGTATGAATTGTGAGGCAGTATGGTGCAGTGGTTTGAATGTTGGACTAGAACCTAGGAGACCAGGGTTCAAATCCCCACTGGGTGACCCTGGGTCAGTCCCCGTGTCTCTGCTTACCTGACCTCATCATTCTACAGACCTTGGGCCAGCCACCATCTCTCAATCTAACCTACTTCACAGTGCTTTGTGAGAATATAATGAAGGTGGAGAACCATGTGTGCCACCTAGAGGTGACTGGAGGAAAGACAAGATATTAAACGTAGTGAATATGTAAATAAATAAATTTCTCATGTGTGACACGATTCGCTTTCAGCTCCCTCAATATGAGTTGTTGAGGATTTTCTGCTGACAAAGGACAGCACTAAGCAGATTTTTTTTTATCTCTAAAACCACAGAAGTAGCCTCAACAGTCCTGGATAACTGCTGTATATTTGGCAAAATATTATTATTACCTTATTAATATAGAAGGTGACGATGATTAAAATTTAAGCATTCTAATAAAGGTCAGAGGGGTTAACCTTTTCAGTTACGCTACAAACAACAGAAGCTTTTGAAAATGCGAAACCTTTGATGCTTAAAAGACTCCCTGTGGGGTAACGCAATAGGCTTCATTAAAAAAAGAAAGAATAAAAAATGTGCAACAAGCTAATCAAAGTGCCCATTTATAAGACGTGTTACTCAAAACCTTCAAGTAAGGAGCAAATAGTAACAGAATAGGAGGGGAAAGAGCACCAATCTAGCTACGAGTTCCATGCTTTTGTATTTAGAACAAATACAGCACCTTTAAAACAAGACAAGATTTTAAGGTTAAGTTCACTCTTTTACAGAAAACTCTCAGCACTGCAGAGAGGGACAACAGGATCAGTGGAAGGTCTGCCGTGCCAGCAGAATGCAACATAAGGCACCTGCATGACAGAAAACATCAGCAGAACTCTCCAGATACACTGGACTAAGAATGTACAGAATGATATGGTATCTGTTCCACCAGCATTGGTTGCCGGTCCATTTCTGGATCCAATTCAAGCCGCTCACGATAGTGTTTAAAGCCTGAAATGACTCAGGCCCCAAACATCTGAAAAACCACCTCCTTCCCTACAGACCCTCTTGGGTCTTAAGATCAGCAGAGAGGACCCTGCCCTCAGAAACTCAGAGTGGGGCTGGGAGAAGGAGTAATTTGTAGAGGCCCATATGCTGTGGAACTAGCTCCCCACAGAGGGGTATCCTTATACTGTTTTCAGAAAATGCTGAAGATGTGCTTCTTTAGCCTTTGAGAAATGTGATGTCTATTCTTAAAATTATTTTTAGTGTTGTATTTTAAATTGTTGTAACCCTTCCTGGGACCTTAGGCTGAAGGGTGGGTAACAAATTAACCACCACAACAACAGCTTTTCCCTCCTCTAGCACACAAGAATAGGATTTATTAGTTAGTATACTTACTTGCAATGGTGCCTGACCACCAGACTATGTCTGTTAAATACGAAGTTCCTAGAGAAGAGAAGAATCAGAAAACAGAACGTCAACAATACTGCAAAAACCTTATCTGTATACACCCTACAAATCACAAAATGCTGCCCTTCTCCACATCAGGCCTGTGTCAAATCAAATAACTGGCCCTACTAGAACTTGCTGTATAAAAATACAAAGCATTATTATTCTAACAAGCTTACACACATCTACTCAGAGGTAAGTCCTATTGCAGTAAGTGGGGGTTACTCCCAGGTATATGGGTATACGATTGCAGCCCAGCCCTGGTCACTTTAGGGAAAAGAAGCAACCTTGTGCTTCTGGTGTCATCCTCAGTGTTATGACTACAGTGGTACTTTGGGTTACAGACGCTTCAGGTTACAGACTCCACTAACCCAGAAATAGTACCTCAGGTTAAGAACTTTGCTTCAGGATGAGAACAGAAATAGCACAGCAGTGGCAGCAGGAGGCTCCATTAGATAAAGTGGTACCTCAGGTTAAGAACAGTTTGAGGTTAAGAACGGACCTCCAGAACAAATTAAGTTCTTAATCCAAGGTACCATTGTATTAAATTCAAGTTTGTTCACTCTGCATCGTTTTGTAAAACAAAGGAAGAGATTTTGGAAAATAGCCTTTTTGTGCCAATGTCAAACCACATCGCAAAGGATGGTTTTCTCTTTTATTTAAAGGCAGTTTAAGAAAAGGGTGTATTTGAGCTCTTCAAGGGGGGAAGGGGGATAGGATAGGTAAGTTTTGTCCCAGCCTCAGATGAAACATATGAACCAGCAAACTTGTTTTTAAGGTTTTGAATAGAGCAGGAAGTCACCTTCTGTAAACATGAAAGCAGAAACATAACTTTTCTCCCAGCAGTCTTTGAGCAGCATTTGAGCCAAGGATTGGGAGGGGGGGGTACATTACATTATACAACATTCAAAGTTGAAAACCACACCGAAATGAAAGGCTATCTCTTCATGGAAAAGCTGGCCCTATTATATCAGTGTGCAGTTCTAAAAACAATTTCCAGACAAACATCTGAACAGGTCATGTGCTTATTTTAGGATCCCCTCATGCAGAAGAGTGGCAGGAGCTACCAACTGGATCTTTAGAAAAAACAGACCTTTCATCTGATTCTCGTTTCAACTACATTTACAAGAGAGTCTAATAACACAAGTTAAGGATTGCAGGAAATGAAAACTAGACATGTTATATCATACTGTCAGCTGATAGTGCTGCAGTTCAAGTAATCTGCTATATTTCAGGACACCCTGAGCTTAACATTAGCAGGAACAATATGTTCTTAAAGCAGTCAGAAACAGTTTTATGAGGCACACCCAATATTTTTTGGGGAAATTCTAGTTACAGCGGTACCTTGGGTTACATACGCTTCAGGTTACAGACTCCGCTAACCCAGAAATATTACCTCGGGTTAAGAACTTTGCTTCAGGATGAGAACAGAAATCGTGCGGCGGCAGCAGGAGGCCCCATTAGCTAAAGTGGTGCTTCAGGTTAAGAACAGTTTCATGTTAAGAACAGACCTCCAGAATGAATTAAGTTCTTAACCCAAGGTACCACTGTACTCAAGTATTAAAAAAACAACCCTCCTACATCCCAGTTGTTAAAAGAAAGGGTAGTGCAAGCAACCTACAATTATTATGCTGCAGTCTGTTTGTAACAAGGATGGGCAAAACTGTGGCCCTCTGGGTATGACTACAAACTTCTGAACATGCTGGCTATAGCCAATGGGAGTTTGAGCCCAGCAATATGTGGAGGCTAACAGATTCCTCACCTCTGATTTATCAACTTAACAGACCAATCCTACGCAGAGTTGAACATGTCTAAACCCATCCCAAAAAAACCAACCCCAAACTAGTAGCCTTAAGTCCATTTATTTCCACATATTTGGGCCGCTTGGCTGCAATTCTGTGCATACTCTCACTTGGGAGAATCACTTTTCTGAGGCAGGACAAGGCCAATACATTTGGCAGCCTCACATCAACTCCCACTGTGCCCCAATTCTGGCAACCATGTGTGCATGTAGATATATACACCACCTTGGTTCAATCTACTGGTAAATAATATTATTAATGTGGTCTCCGACACCCACCGATGCTTTATGTTGCTTAAGTCAGTGAAATGAAACAAAGTGGATTTTAGTACTTTTTGCCACCTTAGGTCTAATCACACAAAGAACTCGGGTGAGATTCCACTCCCTGCCAATCTTTCAGTCGCTAACACGCTATTAACATAAAAAGAGAGCAATATTGTTTTTAAACTGGACATATTATACATGATAGTTTGAAACATGTGAGTTAATTTGTCTATGTTCTGTGAGCTGCCAGTCATCCTGGTAATTCTTCTTTCTGCCCTTGCGCTTAAGTTATTCATCACAAACACCCAAATAAACTTTATATAACAGATGACAAGCTGCCGCCAGTCAGGAAACCAGGGAAATTTCCTATGTTGTCTTACAGCAAGGTCTTGTTTAGGTAGCAGAATCGGATGGTTTTGTAACAGGACCGGGGGCAGACTGAGGGCAACGATGCCCGTTCAGGCCTAGTTTCTGGAATGGAACAGCTTACATATTAGAAATGCCATGTGCCAGTATCATCCTCCTGCCTGTGTCTGATTTGAGGGTATTGTTTCTGCTCACCTCAGGTGCTCCCACGAGAAAATACAGCAACCACTGGATGACTAAATCTAAGTTACACAAAAATTGCATGCTAATTGCAAAGAGTTGTGCTCTTCAAGTCTGGTTATGCTCATTATACTTGTAGGAGAACTAATTATCACGGCAACAATCCAAAGAATGAAGCAACTAGTTACATTCTCCCACGGGGGTGGGTGGGTGTGCGCGTCCATTTTTCAAACTGTGGCAGCCTGTACATGCCACATGGAAAAACACTCTTAAAATGGAAGGGATGTTCAAAAGCAGTTTTTAATATACTATACGGGCCTGTGGTTTTTGTGTGTGCGAAAGAGTGTGTGTGTGTGAGAGAGAGATCCCACTGGAAATTCTAAAAGTACTTCTCTGAATACCAACCCCTGAGACACCTGTGGATTTTCCTTAGCGTACATACATTGCATTCACGATCATTCAAATTGTTTGCAAGTCCAATGGGGGAGATCAGCCCTCCCTCCCCTTTGTAAAATATGAAAAACGAGGAAATCATAAACACTTAACGCCTAAGCAAGTTGCTAGACCTCAGGGTTACAACTTCCTCCCCACCACTCCTGACATTTAGCTTCTTTATCACTTTCTGGAGGATAAAGCTTTTAAACTCCTCTATGGAGTAAATTCCCTGGATCCATAACTCACAGAGTTTAAAAAACAAAAACAAAACTTTCAAACGGCGACACTGACAACAAAGCAGTTTCCTTTTGGAAGAGAAACCTAATTTGGACTTAAAGGGTCGCCCCAGCCCACGGGGAGGAGTTGCAAAGACTGTAGCTGGAGAGGCTGGGCAGCCGACGGGGTTAAATTCAGGCACTGCCTGCAGCGGCCATGAACCTGCCCACAGGCTCCAAAGATGCTCTTTTTCAAGTGCAGGCGAGGAGCAGTCCTACTGCATTGGACAGAGATTTCTCTCCCCCCCCCCGTCACATTCATGCCCACACACAGCCGCACCCCCTCCCTCCAACACCCAACTCCTAGGTGTGATGGAGCATAGGAATCAAGGAACATGATGCCTGTTGGAGGAGACAGGATCGGATAGCAGGGAAATCATGGAACCCCTGAATAGCAATGGGGTGCTAGGCAGGAACACAGGGGCTGGCGAAGATGTGTTTTGAAGCATGGGGTACGCCCCCCCACGTCCACACTGGTGGGGAGGAAGTGGACCTGGGTGCAAATAATAACCGACCCACAACCGTGGTCCAGGAAGAGGGATCGGGGCGAAAAGGCCCGTAGGAGGTGTCCCCCCCCCGAATGCCCGCCCCCTACCTCGTCCTCTAGCGCGCACGATCCCTTTCTTTTGCAGCACAAACGTGGATCCATTCACCAGGCTGGAGACCACGGCCACACTTAGACCCAGCGACACCGCCGCGGGGCCTGGATTGGGCGAGCCCCCGTCCCCCGCCGCAGCGACCGTCATCCTCATGCCCGGGCGGCGGCGGTGGTGGTGCCAACCCCGAGGAGGACGTCCAGCGCCTCGCCGACCAGGCTCCTTCTCCGCGTTCCTGAAGCCGGCGGCTGATCTCTCTACGGGATCCGCCCTGAACTACGGAGCTCCTCCCCCAGTTGCTGCTGCTGCTGCAACTGAGATCTCAGCGCCCTCTGGCACCAGAAGCCCCGCAGTCCAAAGTTGAGCGGGGCTCCTGGCTCTGCCCCCCGGAGATGGACGGGAGGGGACCACCACGACGAAGAAGGTCCGTTTCCAGCATCAGCGCCCCCTCTGCAAGTTGCTGAGCGGCCCGGGCTCTGCACCATGACATCATGGCGTTGCACCATGACGTCATGCCCATGCGGGTTGGTGACGTCGATGGGGAGCCGCAAGCGAAGCTTCAGCCGCCTGGGAAGGGAGGTTGCCGCCGAGAGAGGGCGTTGCTGGCCGTTGCTCTTTTAGGAATCTGTTTTTTAGGTAGGCTCTGTTGAACTCCATGGGGTTGACCTGCAGGGGATCGCGCTGTTGGTGGTGCATTTTGTTGAAAAGTTTGTGTTGTGGGTGTGTTCATGATTTAGCAGTCAGGCTTACTGAGGGACCAAGCCCCTAAGCATTCAAATAGCCTTATTTTCAGCGGGAATTTCAGCAACTTCAGTGTGATGTATTGAGAGGGTTAAAAATAATAATTCACAGACAGAAATACGTGACACATGCTTTTTTATTTGCATTTTAAAAAACCAACCTTGGTAAAAACAAAACTTTCATTGACCAAAGGTTCGGGGTGGGGGGAGAGGGGTTCCCACGGGTCAACCAGCCGTAAATCAGAAGATTATGCTTATAACATGCTCTACATATCTTAATCAAGTGGGATTCCATTCAGCTACAAAGCTCATTGGGTGACTTTGGATCAGTCGTGGCCTCTTTGCCCCATCATTTTCGCTGAAACTAACCTAATTACAAAGTGCTCACTTCCTGATAGCTTCCCTTGACTGTTGCGGCCTTTTATAATGTCTGAACAAATTGATCTGTATTAAATTTGTCTCACAGTGTTTTCTTTTCTTTTTGTTACTGTACTTCTCGTGCTTTCTTCCAGTGATTAATGTAGGCATTTCTTTCCCTTTATAATATAATAATAATAATAATAATTTATTATTTATACCCCGCCCATCTGGCTGGGCCTCCCCAGCCACTCTGGGCGGCTTCCATAGAAACCAAAAATACAGTAAAATATCACACGTTAAAAACTTCCCTGAACAGGGCTGCCTTTCCTGTATCTTTCCCAATTTGTCAACATCCTTCTTTAATTAATGGTGCTCACAAAATGAATACAATGATATACAGTAGTGGTTAGAGTTTCAGACTAGAACCGAGGAGACCCGAGTTAAAATTCCCACTTAGCCATCAAGTTAACTGTGTGCCTTTGGGCCAGTCACTGTCTCTCAGCCTTACCTGCCTCACATAGCTGCTGTGATGATGAAATAGGGAAGGGAAGGAGAACCATGTTTAACAGGAATGGGAACGTTGTTGGTTTCCTGATGTTGTCTGAATCCAGCTCCCACCAGCCGCAGCCCACATGGCCAATGGTCAAGAATGATGTGAGTTGAAGGGTACCAGGTTCTCCAGCACTGACGTATGTCAGCCTGCTGTCATTCTGATCTACCAGCACAACAGCAAGGGCAAATGCACATGGGCAAGCCTTTCAGACAACTTAGCAATCCCACCAAATATGCATTTGTTCCCTACAAAGTATGGTTGTATGATGCCGTTGCTGCCAAAAAGAAATGATTGCAGTGACGTTTTCTTCCATCAAGCAAATTAATTTGCCTAAAATAAATTAGAGGTCAGAGCACTGATCCCAACATTTGGCAACGGTAATGCATGCACCAGTCCAGACCATTTGGCTGATTTCCATCAGTTCTAGCCACTTAAACACAACCATTTTGAAAAGTATGAAAAAGTTAGATCCTTAGTGCAAACCAGAGCAAAGCAGGTTCCCACAATATTGCAGGTGGAAGTGTTTCTACTTGGTGGCTGTTTCCCACAGTAGCCCCTTCGGTTCTACCAGCATGCACAGATCAGCTTTCACCACAAAGTTAGCCTCCATTAGGCGTTGCTAACAATGTTTGGTGGTGTCAGTGGCATAGAAATGAATCACATCATAGAGAAGGGTCCAGGATACATGAAAAGGTTGCTGTGAATAGCTGCTGAATTAAGAAATTTAAAAAATCACCATACAGTGACCATATTATGAGAAGTGATATTTGGAGCCCAATCTTACACAGGGTTATTTAGAAGTCTCACTAATTTGTTGTTGTTGTTTAGCCGTTTAGTCGTGTCCGACTCTTCGTGACCCCATGGACCACAGCACGCCAGGCACTCCTGTCTTCCACTGCCTCCCGCAGTTTGGTCAAACTCATGCTGGTAGCTTCGAGAACACTATCTGTCGTCCCCTTCTCCTTGTGCCCTCCATCTTTTCCAACATCAGGGTCTTTTCCAGGGAGTCTTCTCTTCTCATGAGGTGGCCAAAGTATTGGAGTCTCAGCTTCAGGATCTGTCCTTCTAGTGAGCACTCAGGGCTGATTTCCTTTAAAATTGATAGGTTTGATCTTCTTGCAGTCCATGGGACTCTCAAGAGTCTTCTCCAGCACCATAATTCAAAAGCATCAATTCTTTGGCGATCAGCTTTCTTTATGGTCCGGCTCTCACTTCCATACATCACTACTGGGAAAACCATAGCTTTAACAATACGGACTTCACCAATTTAAAATACATTAATTCCAAGTAAGTGTGTCTAAAATTGCAGGACTAGTTGAAATCAATAGGACTTTAGAACATAGTTAAGCTAAATCAATCAGTATTAACAGGAATAAGGCGGGTATTATTTTCTCTGCATTGTACCCTATGTGCTTCGCTTGTGCAATTATGGCAAGAAGAGCTAAGTCTTTGACAATCCATCCAGGTGCTACTTTGGAGGCTGGAAAAACAAAGTATTTTACTTACTTAACTGCTCATTCTAGAAGATAGAGCTAATATCGCCTGCCTGGAAGGGGAAGTTAATTAAAATGTTGGCCAGATATCTACCTAGAAGATGCATTTGTATTGCTGCTTTCAGTCTGAAGAGGATTCTGAAATATGTTACATTAAGCACTGTGTCAACAGTGCCAGCCTGTTGGACGAACAAAACATTTGTCCTTGGCACTGGCTGGAGAAGCTATGCAGTCATCTCCTATTCCTCTCCATCTCCAATTGCTTCTTTCCCTGGGGACTCATCCAGTGCTTACATTGGGAGGGGAGTAGAAGTAGGATGGTTTCATTCCAAATTGTGCCAGACTCAGCCATATCCTCTGAAGTGGGATGACAGTTCACACAATCCTACTCCACTTTGAGCAGTGGATTTATTCTCAAGGCCAATAATGATAGTACTGTTACACGCCATCCCAACCCCTGAGTGATGTGAGAATCTATGGGCCCAAGCACTTAGTCAGAGTTTGTGTTTCCTTTGGAAAGACTGTGGTGTCTTTGTGATACATGGTTTATTTTCACATATATACGAGCTTACAGTGGAGGGTTTAAAATCTTACACTCCCAAGAGAGTCCCGTTTCTCCCACCGCTGCAGTCTCTGATTCGAACAGGCAACCCACATTGTGGTCCACCCCCTGCATTTGCTGCATTTAACAGACTGACACCTTTTTCACTAGATCGTGCCACAGCTACCTGAAACTTCCCCCTAACAAAAATTCTGGCATTTCTTACTATATCAGAGCTCTGGGTGGGGCTTCATCCATCTGCTGGCTGGCAGAGAGTCTCTGTTGTGCTGATGGCCATTCTCCCTGTGTTTATTATTCTCTGCTAAAGGTTCACCTCTCAGGCAATCTCCAGCTATTACGAGTCTGACTTCTAGTTTAACTCTTCAAGCATTGATTAAATTCTAACACTTACTAAATTCAGGAATTATAGGTGCCTTGCACCAGCAAACTCTGGCACCCAAACTCATAACAGTACTCTAAGATAAGAATGCAAGAAGAACTGTGCTGAACCAAGGGCTGATATAGTCAAAGAATAATAGAATTGCAGAGTTGAAAGGGACCACAAGGGTCATCTGGTCGAACCCCCTGCAATGTAGGAATCTTTTGCCTGACGCAGGGCTCAAACTGAGCTATCTTCACTGCGTCCAGAATCCTATTCTCACAATGGCAAATTAGATGCCTATGGGATGTCCAGGACACGAACATGATGGAACTCACATCAAAACAACTCGTATTCGGAGGCCATTATTACATCTTGTGATTTCAAATTCCATCACTTAACAATGCTTCAATGTATGAAGTGTTAGGAGCTCAGCCTACACTCGAGTAGGACCCTGGCAGAGACACATGCCCGACTGGTGTGTTCTCTCCCTCCTGGTCGTTAGTTCGGGAGCTTCAATAGCTTTCTTCAGCCTGAACATCACAGCGACCGATGCCAACCAACACCGGCACACTTAGGGATCTGCAGAGTTTGTGCAGTTTGCGTAACAGACCTCAGCAACTCAGCATTTTGGCTAATCTACTTTATTTACATATAAACACACACAGAGCACTACAACATGGCTCCTTCTTTCTCTAGCATCAGACAGCAAAGAGAAAAAGAACAAAGGACAATAGTTCCACTTCACGGAACACAGTAACACAAACATCCTCTCTCCGTCACTTACCACTCTGTGGAGTCAAAACATATACCATCATGTGATAGACAAAAATCCCATGACTGCAATCATGGAGCAGGAATTCTAACATGAAGTAGCATTTCCGTTTGTCCTAAATCTTCCAACACTGCACTGAGGTTTCATAAGTAGAATGTGATCCTAGAAATAAAAGGAAAAGCAACACTGTAGAAAAACCCAATCTGAGTTTAAAAAGTAATTCTTGAAAGATGCAGAAACATCTTTATAACTAACAAACCAGGAACCATAATTCTTCAACAGTTGAAGAGTGGCTGTATCATCAAAAAGTTCTCAGTGCATCTCAGACTGGGACGCCTATTAAAATGAATGGAAATTGCCCAGCAGACAGCTTGGTGGATTGATCCCTCAGACTTTTATCATCATCAGTAAACAATCCAATACACAAATTGAGTCATTTTTCACTCCAGAAATGTGTTTTAAGATTTAGTCAGCTTGTTTTCATGACTCAGGGAATTTCTCCCTGTTATTTGTCATGGTATTTTTTGAAAGTCACCCAGATGGTTATGCAGTATGTGCAATTTGTGTGTCCTTCACTATTTTACCAAGCTACAAAAATACAGTATCATAATTTGTAGAAGTTTTGTCTCTGACACAGAAACTCCAGTCATCTTGAAAACATCCTTAATGTGAATCAAAATAAATAATGCAATGCAAAAAACAGGTTTTTTCTCCAAACAGGACAAGAACAGCATATTGAAAAAATATTCTCTTGAGTTTTTCATATCTGTCTTAGAAATGCTCATGGGCTTACTCTTATTTAATTTACTGTGCCATAGTCTGATTTTCCATCCTTAAAAGGAAGTTCAAAGTTTATTGCAACTTCAGAAATATATGCAACACAAAAATTATCCCAACCAAACAATACATCTCCATTTACCCCCTGGTAGTTACTGTCAAGCCTTTAAATCATATGTCACGAATTAAAAGTGAACGCTGTCCTAAACCGTTCAGTTTTCACATGCTTCCTGAGTAGAAAGTATATACTCTGGAAAACTTCCTTGCAGATAGTGCTCCACTCAAATTATTGTGCACTGTTCAAAATTCCCAGCTCTGTATCTTCATGCATATATGGAACTTGAAGATGGTCTTACCCAGGGGTCAGCAATCTTTTTCAGCTGTGGGCCGGTCCACCGTCCCTCAGACTATATTTTGAAAAATAAATAAATGAACGAATTCCTATGCCCCACAAATAACCCAGAGATGCATTTTTAAATAAAAGCACACGTTCTTCTCATGTAAAAACACCAGGCAGGCCCCACAAATAACCCAGAGATGCATTTTAAATAAAAGGACACATTCTACTCATGTAAAAACATGCTGATTCTGGGACCATCCACGGGCTGGATTGAGAAGGCGATTAGGCCACATCCGGCCCCCAGGCCTTAGGTTGCCTAACCTTGGTCTTACCCACTTGATATTGCCATGAGGGTTTTTTTTGGGTGGAGGAGTAGACTGTATGCCAAGATTCTTGTAATTTCTGGGAGGCAACAGGCTGGGAAACAATAGAGTTAGAGTGATGTTTGATTTTTTTTTTTTTTTAATCCAAGGCTCTCTTGGAATATGAAAGCTGTGAATCCCTCCATTGTAGGCTCAGGTTGTATATATGTGTAAATAAACTATATATTGTAAAGATACCAGTATCTATGCTGTTTCTCAGTCCAAAGGAAATATGAACCCAGGGTAAGCACCTAGTACTTAGTAGCAGTAGTAGTAATAATAGTAATAGTAATACTCTTACATTCTTGAAGATTTCAAGGGTTTTGTAGGGTTTTGTAATTCTAAAGTTTTACAGATCTATTTGTTCATTTATTGATATACTCTGTTACCTAATTTATTTTGATACTGGTTTTGTATTTTTATGGCTTTGGATTGAACTTTAATGCAGAATTTTTATTGGAAGCTGTCCAATAAATGTTTAACTAAACAATGCTAAATCTATCTCTGCTCCTTCAGTTAGTTTCATATTTTATTACTTTGATACTTTGTCAGTATCCTCCTAGGGTCCAAAACCTATTTGTTTGCAGTGTTTTTTGGTAGCACTTAGGGCGTTAATAAATTAACATATTTCCGCATGCTTTAACAGGAGAAGGTGTTTGTTAAGGTATGTGGATCCCAGACTGTTTTGTTCCTGATGCTATCAGTTCCAGTAAAATTTTGTGTTTTATCTGAGAACAGATTTGTGGCCTGCAAATTGTAGAGTCACAGAATTTAACACAATAGTGGGCAGGGAGCCTGGAGAGACTCACTGGTAGGTTCCATCTGTCGAGAGACAAAGAGCGAGAGAGAGAGAGTGTTAGGGAAGCAAATAATATTTTGATTCATAAGGATCAGCATGAACTAAAAACTACAGAACTGACATCAGGTAAATGCCATGGAAGATTGCACCAGATTTTAATTATCACCAAGGTGGATTTCCAATGTTCCAAGTCAAATGCCATTTTCTTTCAAATGCTCTAGACTTTAGAGTTTAAAATGGCAAAATGGTCCTAAACAAGAGAACAATGACTGCCTTGTTCTGGAATGAATAGTTCTGCCTTGCTGTTGCAGAAGTTGCTTTGTTTTGCCTTCATGCACCATATAATTATCAGTACCCTCTGCTAAAGCAAAAGAGATTATCTATACTTTGGTCCTATTTCATAATTTCAATGCTTGTTTCTGGTACATCCGTTAGCGTGGCCTCTAAGCACCATTTCACTGTCAATAAAAATAGCTTGTTAATCTATAAAAATTATTCTCGGAACCTTAGCTTCCATTACAAACACTGGTGAACACTCATGTGATTTAAGGTAAGTTAAAAATTAATATTCTTTATTTCAGGTGAAAGCAAACAACAAGCAGCTATTCTATCCATGCTTACTCAGAAGTAAGTCCCATATAGGGCTGAAACAGACATGCAGATATACTGTAATTTGTACGTAAGACCAAGGAGAATACTTTCAGGGCAAGGACCAGTGTGTGTGAGAGTGGAGCATTTAACTCCTCACTGATTATTTCCTGTAAATGCCCCCTAAAGTTATTTCCCTCAGCCCCAGCCATAATTAAATAAATTTCAGGGTTTAAGGGAGTGGAAATATCAACTAAATATCATTTGGAGAAGCTATCTACAGTACAAATTAGCAAGAGAAGAAAAGGGTTCAAGCAATCCCCTCCCATTTAACAATTCTCTTCTGCAAGTGCCCCCGCCCACCAACAGTATTGGGGGGAACCCAGGAGTTGGGGTGTGTGTGTGTGAGAGAGAGCATTTCCTCTGTTCTGCCTTACTCAGTTTACTCTCAAGGATGAACAGGACTGCAGCCTCAGCAAAACTTTTTTTTATAGTTCCACCATATGTATACCTGCTTGGGAATGGGACCTTCTTCTGAGTAAATATGAATACAGCCACATATAGTTGTAATAGCACAGAAAGAGGCTTAAGGAAACACAACTACAGCATCATATTATATGGCAGAGAGCCTTCTCGGTAGTGGTGCCCTCCCATCATATGTCAAGGAAATAAACAACTATCTGACTTTTAGAAAACATCTGAAGGCAGCCCTGTTTAGGGAAGTTTTTAATGTTTGATGCTTTATTGTATTTTTAATATTTTGTTGGGAGTCACCCAGAGTGGCTGGGTATAAACAATATTATTATTATTATTATTATTATTAGTGAGGACAGTGGGTGAGTCCAAACATGTGTACTGTCAGTTCTCCAGTTCTATTATACATAATGGCTTTCTGCAATAGTGTCAGACGATTCTATGTTTCTATGTGTAGGTTTACAATGATATAGCTAGCTGTGCAAGCAGACACAGGAACTACATATGAGTTGTTGTCTCCAGTTCTGTCTCACACACCTTCCTCTCCCATTTTGCTTTCTGCATGAGCTGTGTACTGCACTCAGCAAACGTGGCTGTTCTTGCTGCAGCAGGTGGATCTATGCTCCTACACCAATGCAGTATCCTGGGTTAGCTTGCAAAACCAGTACAGTACTACTCTTGGGCAACAAGCTGCCCTAATCCCCAGCCCTGCATAGTGATATAGATTTGACTCTAATATTTTGTAATTTCTTGACATTTTAATGAAACGTTGAAAGGCAACATTTTAATTCCACTGGTAAATCAAAGAGCTATTTGTGTGGTCCTTTAGCACCTCACTGATCTGTTCAGCAAGCATCTGGTTGGCCACTTTTGCGAACAGGATGCTGGACTAGATGGGCCATTGGCCTGATCCAATTCTCCCACCTCTACACAAGTTAAGTCCATTCTCAGTTTATCTTCTTGCTTCAAAGATTTTATGGGAGATGCATCTCTCTCTTATTTATCCTGATGGGGGCAAGTAAGAGGCAGTTGGCAAGAGCAAGAGTTGGCATCATGGTACTGAAGGTGGATAGAACACCTTTTTTTTATTTTGGCGGGGTGGTGATGGTAGTACATATATTTGCTGAGTGTGAAAAATAACCCCTAAATGTAGCCTTTCGCCGTTTTGCTCTTGCAATTTGTGTTAAATGGCATACTAAACGTTAGCCACCAAAAATGGGAGAAATTAGAGGACTTCGGTGATGAAACAACTTGCATCTGGGAGGATCACTGCTACCATCAAGACTAACTGTTCTATATAATAATTGTGGAGCGTTCTTTTCTCTTTGCCTGTTCAGAATTATACATGCAATGCCTTCTGCGCTTAGCATGCAATGGGGATTTTTCCTCCCCATTTTCTTGGGCTGAAATATGCGCCTCCATTGTCCCACAATCCGCCCTATGGGAAAGGCAAGCCCGATATATATAATATATCAACACGAGAGTGCTATTCCGACGTAAAATCCGCAGAACTGGAGGCAGCACTGGAGAAAGCCACCGCAATACACCTCAAAAGAAAGACCCGCCATCGGAAAACTAGCACCGAACGGGCGCTCCTGCAGCCGCTCCCCTACCCGCCTTCGCCCCCTGCTGCCGCCGGAAAAGCAAGCAACTTCTATGGTAACCGGAGCCCTTCTCGCCATTTCCTCTCTATGGCTTCCCCCACCCGCTGTGCTCCCGAGAGGAAAGGCGAAGTATCCCTGGGAGCGGATTGGCTGGAGCTTGCCCGGCAGCTGCGACCTGATTGGGCGGAAGGGGGACTAAGCGGTGTTTCCCGTTTAGCCCGCCCCCTAGCTCCATCCGGTTTGGCCAGGGATGTGGGGAGGGGGAGAGCGGACAAGGAGGAGGAAGGGGGGGGATTAGTTGGAGCTGCGCGGGGGCCTGACAGGACAGCTGGAGCCGCCGCCGCCGCCGCCAACTCCCGCGCGGCGCAGGCGAGGCTGCTGGGCAGGTGAGTGTAGGGGCTGCGGGTTCCGGGGGCGGCGGCAGCGCCGCCAGGAGGCCCCCGTAGACACCCCCGCCGTCTCCCTGGAGCCCGAAAAGCAGCAGCTAGAGAGGGAGGGGTGAGCTGGGCCTCTGTGCATCGATAGAGGTTGGGAGGGCGGCCAATTCACCTCCCTGTTCGGAGGCTGGGGGCGTCCTTGGGATGGAAGAGAGGAGGAGGTCTGTGCATGATTTAGGTACGTGCATGTGTGGCTTCGGTGTATTTAGAGATAACCTCCGCATGCATGCAAGCAGTGATCCCCGTTCCTCCACGGACCCCTTGTGTCTCTCCTGACACGCGCAACATGAAATATCTCGCATAAGCAACGCGTGGGGGGGGGGACGGACGCTTGAACGTGGTGGCTCCCCTTTTCGAAGGGAGCTTGGGCAGGGTCGCATGTCGGGCTCCTTTTTTATGGTGGGTGGGCGTGCGGGGAATGGATGCAAGGAGGGCTTTTGCGCCTGTGTGTGTGTGTGTGTGTGTGTGTGTATGTTTATGGCTTCCTCTTAGAGAAGAGAGAGGGGCTTTGGTGCATATTGATCCACAAACCACCCCCTCCTCCTCCGGCCCGCCGGTGTTGGTTTTATTGTTTTGTTTTCAGAGATGGCCTCGGAGCAGGCAAGCAGAAAACTGTTAAATTGTAGCCTTGCTGGTTGATGTCCAGGGTTTTAGGGTTTCATTCCCCCCCACAACAACACATTTTTGGTTAGTTTCTGGCTAGCAGAGAGGCAACTGGAGACAGACAGCAAAATGTGTGTTTATGATGACAGTAGGTCCTGCTTGTCATGGAAGTTCGTTGGTGTAGTTGGGAAAATAATTGGGTGGTGGGGGGAGACATGGAGAGTTTTTTTCTTCGTCTTGCCATGTAAACTGGCTAGCTCCCTTTCCTTCAACATGCTTTTTTTTCAGGGTGTGGAGGGATGAATGGTTTGGGTTGGTTGGCTTGTATAATCGTAGATCAATTATTTATTTCATGCACCAGTCACAAGTCTGAAAGATAGCAGCAGCACAGGTCTATCATAGTGTAGCATGGTGCAATAGCGGAGGATGTTTTCGACTTCTGGTCTGGGAGGAGGCTTGTATGGTGTAAACAGCACTCTTGTAAACAGAGTACTAATGCTCTTGATTCCCTACATATAAATGCTTTGTATTTCATAGCTCCAGCCTGTTGTAGTGAGTCTTCTCTTTCTGTGAATAATGTTTGTTAAAGGAAGATGGAAACCATATGGTTGTGTGTGTGCAGATACAGTTATATGTAGATACTGCACTTTCATTGCTTTTAGTAACACACACACACAAACATTTTGTGACAGGTTGTCCAGCCAGCTGAAAAGACTGATTTGAAAAGGGAAGATGTCTTCTGAATCATTTTGCTTGGCTGCTCAGACCCGGTTTGATTCCAAATGGCTGAAGACAGACTTACAGGTAGGAACTCCTCTTTAGTGTATATAATATGATGTGTGTCTGTGTAACTTGATACTCTCTGTTCAAATACAATGCAATCTATTCTGCTAATAAAAAACACACAAAGCCAGGAGATTGTGTATAATTTGCTTGTTAATTTCATACTGACCTGACAATTGCACAATAGAGGTGAAATATCTTTTTGTGATATTGGATATGTAGAATTTTGTTTACAGCTGGATTGAATTACATTTTATGTTTTCTGCTGAAATGTTTCAAATGGCTAGTTCTTTCCAAAGTAGACGGTATCTTAAGGTATGCATCATAAGATTACTATAAATAGTTTTGGTGTATTGCTCACTTGATTTATATATAGAAACTCTATGCTACTCTAAGACTATGGAAATCCGATGAATTGCTATAGTTAGTGGTAAGAGACTTCAACTGTCTAAACGTGAGTCTTTTGAGTGATCCACATTAGAACTGAGTAGTCTTGGATGGGCTGTGAATTTGGGTGGGTTAAGAAACCTGGAATATTGCCCCACTAGAGACCCCCTCTTTCTGTGTTAGTTGATATTTGGTCTTCTTAAAAATTTGACGAAAACTGAGATGGCTGGAATGCTATGGATTTACACAATAAGAAAAGTCTTGCTGAATATCTGTTTTTATTTTTTATTTGTATTGTTTCATTATATTCCATGTAACAGTGATTGGGTTGTATCCAATGCTGCTTTTGCACTCACACAGCAGACTTCCACTTGTACAGTGGGGTTTTCCCTACTTTGCTGCCTTCTGTGCACGCCCAAAATCTGCTCCAGGGGGTTTGGGGAGATTCTGAGGCAGATTTTGGGGACACGTGAGATGAGAGGAAGGGGAAGTTATGTTGCACAAATGGAACTCTGTTCATGCATTATTGGATACAACCCTCCTTTTAGTCCTTTCCTCACCCCCATTGCATAAAATTAGAAGAGTGAGATTGGGGATTGGGCGAGTGCTTTTTAAATTAAGTTGAACAGAACTTAAAAGTTGCATTGTGCTCCTCTATTCTATGCATTTTTAGCTTTCTGAGTAGAGGCTGGGTCAGTTTCTACAGCAATGGACATCACTTTTGTTGTTGTTTAGTCATTTAGTCATGATGGATAAATTGCCATAGTCCTTTCTACTTAGTACTTCCATGTATCTTGGACAGGATAGGAGGAAATTTTCCTTCTAATAAAGGATGCAAGGTGTACTGTAACCTGAATGGTGTCTGAATGTGATGTCTGTCCTGAATGCAAACTGTAGGTTTTGAATCTTAAATCAAGTTTAGTGTGACCTGCTTGAGAATGAAAGAGAGTCCATTGATGTCCTCTGTATTTTTGTGTTTGATAGCATCCTGATGACTTTTTGGTAGCTAAAATGAGATAGGTTTCACTTTTCTGGGCTTGTGGGATGAAGCAAATCCATTTTCAGCGATAGAATGTTTTACAATGGGTCCTCCTTATCTCTTTTGTTTATGAAGGAAAATATTAGTGTGAGCATGAAATTAATGAGATGTGCGAAGTTCATTCAGATTTGTTATTAGATTTCAGGTTTGATGATAAGAAGATTAAAGGTCAGATGAGAGACCTTGACAAACTATGACAAACTATATCTTTTGTGTACAGAAGATCCCAAGTTCAGTCTCTGGTATCTCCAGGTAGAAAGAAGGATGGAAAAGCAGGTGGCGAAAGAGATCCTGGATAAACAATTCCAGTGAAGTAGATAATACTGAGTTGGAACTGTGGGGTGTTAGACGAGGAGTAATACCTCTAGTGGGGGACATGTTGTTCTGCTTCTGGGGTAGTTTGTCCACCTTTGGTCCCCTCCCTGCACTCTGCTCTCCCCTGTAGCTCCTAGAAGCTGTCAGCGTGTGACAGCAGCCACACCCTGGCAATAGCTTCAACAGACTGGCTAAACCAGGGTAGCCAATGGGTCCCAAACCCTCGGTGAGCTAGGGACTGCATGTGAAGACAGGCTCTGGCATATTGAGTGGATGAGATCAGTGGTGGTTCCAACAATCAGAAGGTGGTTTCTGCACATGCTGTAGAGGGAAGTGATGGGCAAATGAGGCTTGTAAACTTGGGAAGGTAGTCCATCTAGGAGAATGAAAACTCTGCTCCTAAACCTCCTCTGAGTTATCTTTGAGAGAAGGTCACTTGCTCTGCTTTCCTTTGGAGGCTGAGAGGGGGAGGTCTTGTTGTCTGGGCAGCTCAGGACCTTCATACACTCTGGCCAGGGTCGTGCCCTGAGAAGGTCACCTTGGTGCAGCTAATGTAGCACTTTGACTCCATCCCTGGAGGCGCACTCCATTTATCGAGACAGATGGATGCCAACAATAACAAGTTTGACCTGTAATAAGAAAGTGTACTATGTTCCTCAAGTAAGAAAGCCTACTGCTGATAGTCAAGCTTACCATATGGTGAGGGCTACTTTCTTGGTAGGTTTTAAACTGGAAGCATTTGGGTCTCTTAAATAAAACCCAGATTGGTCTTAAGTAGACAAATGGAGATTCAAAAATCATTGAGGGAATTAATGCATTACCGCGCAGTCTGAGACTATAGGCCGCAATCCTATAGGACTTCCTCATCGGCTTTGTGGCCTCAGAATTGCATGCACTGCCCCATTCACAGCCACGAATGGGTTAGACTTTTATTTTGCTGCGTAGCCTTAAAGATTCCGTAGCATTTTCAGGTTAGAAGGGAAAATGAGGTGCATATGCCTTAATCCCCTGTAACTTGCTTCAACATAGTCAGACAATTTTCATCCATCGTGGATGACCAGGCAAGTTGGTTAATTACCAACCTGCTGAGGATGATAAAGGACTGATAGTTGCATCATAACTTAAGGTAGGCTTGGCCATGTGTCCCTGAATAAGAATAGAGATGCCAATATATCTATTACATTAAGCAGGAGAGAGCTTTATTGCCCAGCTACAGTAATTATCTGGCAGGGATGAATTTTGGACAACCAAGTCAGTGCATAGAAGCTCACAAATGATGTAGAAAATTGATTTCAAGTTGATTTGGAAGGCTCATTTGGGTAGAGACATAGGCAAATATGTTACATTTGAATGGACTGTAAACACTAATGTAAAATATTGTGCTTTTCTGTTTGATCACTTGCCCTGTTTCCTGCAGAAGAAACAACATTTCTTAGTTCTCAGATGCACTAGGAAGTATAAAACCCTTGAAAAATAAAGCTGAAGCTATTGTAATGTGGTTAAGTAATAGGGGTGAACATGCAAGGCCTCACAACGAACTGTTGCAATGTATCTGTGGCAAATGTGTGTTTGTTTGTTACCCAAGGGGGTCGAAATAAAACCCAGATGTTACCTTCAAAGACAGGCGTCCCTGCTCTAATGTAGGTTTACTTCTTGTGTCTGGTTTTTTTCTTTGAATTTTTAAAAATGTGATCATTTAAAGGTGCTTGCGAGTCAATAGAGCATGAGGCCTCTGTATGCAATTGATGGCTTGATTTAGTCAGAGGGGGACCATTTTTCAATTGACCTTTGTTGCAACCTAAGAGGTTTGCAATCTGGCTCTGAAACAATTCCCTTTCTCAGCTCAGAGAGAAAGTGAAGGACTCACATTTCTCAAGGAAGAGAAAATGAGTCAATTCATTTGTGTATTGCTTCTGTGTGTGTATGTGTGTGTGTGTGTGTGTGTGTGTGTAAGAGCGAGTGAGCGGGGGGAGGGCATGAATGTGTGTGAGAATGGCTTGTATGAATTTTGGTTCTCCCTATTATGGATATTGTCCCCATTCACTTTGTACATTTTTTGAGGGGGCAGGGAGACTTTCAATTATGGGATCTTTCATCTGCACACTGGTGGTACAGTTGAGACACAGGTTTATCACCTCATTTGCTGCTTGTAAAAGTAAGCTTAGCTGCTGCTACATCTGCCATAACGCATTTATTTTTAAATTCTTCATATCGCTGAGGTTAGTGGAACACCGATGACTCCTGTGGTGTAGATTGACAGCTCAGTTCTAAATTTAACTTATTTTACTATAGCCTTGTTTTTGAAATGTAACAATTCAAGATTCTAAACTTTGCATCCGTCTTGTATCACAGGCTCTAAAAATGTTAGAACAGTGATGCCTAATGAGCTTACAGTGGTACCTCAGGTTACATACGCTTCAGGTTACAGACTCCGCTAACCCAGAAATAGTGCTTCAGGTTAAGAACTTTGCTTCAGGATGAGAACGGAAATCGTGCTCCGGTGGCGCAGCGGCAGCAGGAGGCCCCATTAGCTAAAGTGGTGCTTCAGGTTAAGAACAGTTTCAGGTTAAGTACGGACCTCTGGAACGAATTAAGTACTTAACCAGAGGTACCACTGTATTCTCATTGTAGAAAGCTTTAATGTTCTTGAGTATTGAGAGGCATGTAAATATCAGCTTGACTTCTAGATTCCCTCCATGAACAAGGTGACCAGGTAAAGCAGCTTTTGTAAATAGGAAGAGATTTGTTTCTCTTTCAGGCTAGCAGTGTGTTGCAAACAAGTGAGAAAGTGGGCTGATAATTTTTGTGGATTTATTTGTTATAGTGAAAATGCCTATATCCTGTACATATTTCTGACGTGTAATTTTCTTGTGTGTAGGGCAGTTGTTCCCAATTAGCTAAGTACTGCAGAGCCCTGTTTTTCAAAGCCGAGTCATGGACTTTTGAAAATGTTGGTATCTCTTCGGTAGTTTTTGTTATGTGGGTGGTTCCACCTTGCCCTCTAATGTGTTCCAGTACAAAACTGGCATGTGCGTTTTTGGGTGCTGTGGTCTCACATGAGACGTGCGTCTAGCTGCAATTTCTCATTTTTTCTCAAGATTGGAAATTTAAGGACTATTTACAGAAATATTGCAAAATTAATGAACTTTGAAAGATGCTGGATTGAATTCATGTGGTCTCTAGCTGTTATGATAAAAAGAAATGGAATAAATGTTGTTTAAGTTATAAAATTCAAAAAAAGTTGATTGGAAAATAAGGTGTTAGTTAAAAGGAATGTTAAGAGATTAGGATTTGCTGGATAATCATTTTGAGCTAGAAAACAAGAAGGGGAGGTATGAGGAAGTCAAAGAAACATGTTATTGAAAAATTGTTATCGAAATTGATTTGTTTTTAATATTTTTCTTTTTCTTTTTCTTTATTGTTTGTATAAAATTGGAAAATTGAATAAATATTTATTTAAAAAAATTTCTCATGTTTTGGGGCACTGTGCTCTTGAGTGAGAGCACAGACCCCCAAAATGGGATATCCCCGACAACTGATGGGTGTGTGCCATGAATCCCCTGGGTGGGTTACATAGACCCCCAGTTGAGAACTGCTGGTGTAGAGCATTCTGTGTATCTCATGTTTATACTATCCATACCATGTGATGTGATGAGTGTGCATGGGTCCGTTTTGCTACTGTACCTGCTCTGGAAATCAGTCGCTGGAAGTCATTCATTGGAGTTTTGTACCATCTATTTGCATAATGTAGGAAATTGCTTGCACACAGATAAAATCTGTGTAACGAAATTGCCACATGTGGTGGCCCTCATAGGCATTTGTGTTGCAGCCTTGCCAGTAGATGATCTAGGCTGGATGTACTCATCGAAATCGTTAGCATGCTTGAATTCTTGGTGCTATTTCAAAAGGGGAGGTGGAACTACACCGACTAGACTTGAATCTTTAAATTTCTATAGATAAATGTCTTTCCAGCCCTTTGAATTGCAGGCAGACAAAGTTTAAAACAGTTGCTTTTATTGATGATTTTATGTGCCTTTTTTATTCTCTTGAGCTTTTATGGTATTGTTTGTATCATTGTTAGTCACCTTGAACACTATTTGGTGGAAAGGGTAAAAAAAAATCATGTTTATGATACCGCATCCCCCCCCCCTTCCTCTAAAAGCTTGCTTTCACCCGAGATGGACTCTGTGGCCTTTGGAATGAAATGGTCAAAGATGGGGAAATCGTATACACTGGAACAGAACCCTCCCAAAATGGTGAAGCTTCTCCACGGAAAGGTGAGTTTCATTGTGTTGTGTATCTGTATAGCTCAGTAAAGACAAATGTGCCTAAATTTTTATTGAGGGTTTATTTGTAATGAATTCAAAGGGTTTGGGGGCTATGCCTTCCTGCTCCCTAAATTGCACTCTTTGTATGGTGGCTTTGTAATCCATCTCTTACTTTTGGTATGCATGCCAACCATAACTTTTTAGTTTGAAGATCGTGACATTTCTAACGAATGACAACAGTGTCAATCATCTACCTAGCATCTATCTATCTATCATCTATCTATCTATCTATCTATCTATCATCTATCTATCTATCTATCTATTGGGTGCTGAGACAGACTTGAAATCCCCTCTCTGACAACAGTATAAGATTAAGATTGCAATCCTGTGCTCACTTATGTGGGAGTAAGCCCCACGGAAATGAATGGGACTTCTGAGTAAATGTGCATCAAATTACACAGTCGGTGTCAGAGCTTTATCAACTAATGGGATTTGCAGATCAAAGTGGGTAAGATGCTGCTGCATAAAATAGAAAATATGCTCATTTAAGTTAGACTTATGTGAGATAAACTTTACTGAAGCATGCCCACAGTACTGCTTCATTTCTCAGATCCATACCAACATTGGCAAGCAAGCCTACTGAATTTTGTATGGTTGTATGTCCTGAAGACTTGTCCTTCAGTTACTAATCCCTTAAATGCTTGCACTATTGTGACTCTAATGACAAATGGTATAACTATGATTTAAGAGCATATTAAATCATGTGGGGAGGGGGCATACCAAGTTTTTGATCAGAAATAAATCCTTTCTGGGAATGATGCTATTAACATTTTGGCAATAGAGTAGAACTGCTATTTTGCCCTTTAGGTAGAGGTTAAATTAAAAAAACACCTCCTTTGCCAGTAAGAAGTCCATTCCTACTTATTATCATGGTTTATCATTTCTAAACATTATAATTCCTACAAACGTCTTCAGTATTTCTGATTGTGGTAATTTTTTTCTGGGAGCTGAAGTAAAAGAATTTTCTTTCCTAGTGTCATAGATGTTTGCAGCCATACATGATATGGTAATGTCATTCTCGTTGCATTCTGATTTTATGCCTATCTGCAGTTATTTATATTATTCAAGATCAAAATGATTTGCAAGTAGTCCAGTGTAATCTTCTGCCTTTGTGTGTGGGTGAAGGAGCAGATCCCCCCAATGCCATATTGAAAACTACTTTTGATGGCACCCTCGGTTTCAAAACCAACTGGGTCTTGTGGTTTCTTGTCCCCCAAAACCCACAATCAGTATCCAAGGTTTGTTCTCTGCTTACTGTATCAGGAATTTTTTAATGTCTGATGTGCTATAATTTTATATATATATGCTGTAAGCTGCCCAGAGTGGCCATGGAAATCCAGCCAGACGGTTGGGATATAATAATAATAGTAAAAATAATAACAACAATAATTGTTATTATTATTGCAGTTTTTTGGTGCAGCAAACCATGAGCCTGGGTTGGAGCAACATGACAAGCCAGCTCTGGCTTGTTTTGTCTGTGACATGGTAGCAGCAAGAACAGGAGAGAAACAAGTCTTTCTCATTAAACCAGAGTTTGTTTTAAACTATGGTTTAATGTGACGTGCAAACTAGGCCAATGAAGCCTCTGGTTTCTAAGTAGAAGAGGTCACAATGTGACCCAGTAAAACAAGAGCTATAACATCTGTGGCAGTGTTTTCCTTTCTTCTCCATATAACTATAATATTAGAGTGAATCTGAGAGCGTAAGATGACCTTTTTCAATACAGGGGCTCAGAATTCTGATGCAAAAGGAATGGCTTTACAAAAATGATTTACTCAGTTGCATTTATGGTTCTTTTTTTTGTTCTATAGATGAAAGCATTGAAGGTCAGACTGGATCAAAGAAAGAAGATCAGAATGACAAAGAGAGGAAAGATGAAGAAGATGCACCATTACCTACATATAGAGCCAAATCAATTGTTGAAAGTTGGGTTTGGGGCAAGCAGCCAGGTAAGGTCTTTCTGGTTTTCTTTCAACATGGCATTTACTGTTGTATTACTGTGTGATATGGTGCCCAATATATATTCCACGAATATATTGTTTCTTAATAAAGTCTTAGAATTTTGCTGATAAGTTTTTACCGGACCATTAAAAAAAATCCTTTAATTTACAAACTTCTATACATCTTCATTTAAATGCTTGTGTAGCAGTTTGTTTCCTTTCAGTTAATATGCAGAAGGCAGCTAATACTGTTGGTGTTGTGCAAAGAGATTAATAAATCAATACAAAACAGAAAATTGACAACTGGCTGTCAATTGATGATGGCAGTCGGGAGTGATGAGAGGTAGCAGAAGGGATGCAGACAGTCTTTGGCCCTGACAGTTGTTTGAATAAAATTAAAGCTTCTTCTTTATTTAAGCAGACAGAAATTTGGTTGCTCTGCTCTGGGGTGTGTCAGTTATGACTTGGCCAAGATTTCTGGAAGCATTGAAGTATGTGGTCTTGTTGCCAGGGTGAGATGTTTTAGGATTCTGTCTGATGGGTGAACAGGTAATCAAGGAGCTGGTATGCCTTAAGACCCTGATGTGAGCATCATCTTGAACTCTTGAGATGTGGCCTGAACCAAGACCTATTGCAACAGTAAAGTCTCCAGTCATGCTTAAAACTGCCACCTAAGACAACCTGTGAAGACCCTGTGCCTAAATTATTTATTTTGCTACATGTTAAACTAGTTTACTTCTCTGTTAAAAAGCACTTTGGTTTTACTGAGTCCTAAGGGCATCAACTTTACGCACATCTTTTATGAAAGAGACTACTTGATAACATACTTCCTGTAAAACGGCTTCGTGTACAAGTTAGCAAGGAAAGGTGACCATTGACTTTGAAGGAGTAGTACTAGCAGCAGATATTATTTCATGCTCAGTTTTGTGGTGTCCGAGTAGCCCTTAATAGTAGTTGAACAATGACAGTTTTGGGAAAAGCCCTTGCTACCTGATGAAATGACAAAAAATGGGTTTGGGCTCAGTGTTTTTCTTCTCTGCAGGCTTTAATGGACAGTACAGTGGAGATAAAATTCTCAGTACATGGCTACATAGTCAGAATTGGTTTTGTTAATTAATAAAATGCAGGTTTTGTTGTTAGTGTTTCAACACAGCAGCTCATGAAGTCTTCTATTTGACAGGATAGAAGTGGGCTTTCTTTTGGCTACATAGTATTTTGATGTCTTCCTGTTGCTAAACAAAACAAATAGTGTCAGAAAATCACTGTAAGCACCCCATTTTAACAAAGTAGTTCTATGAAGGCATTGTAAGCAATTAGCATACCATCTGTAATTGAAATATTTTAAGGCTACCTTGAAGCAATTTTTCTGGAAGGTCCTTAGGTTGTAGCCTATATTCAATAGATTGGGGCTACATTTTCTACTACAACCAGTGGGTTCAAGTAAATGTTTTTAGAATTGGGATCCCAGTTAAAAACAGCTTATATATAAATACATGGTCACTAAGAACAAATTTAGGACGCGGGTGGTGCTGTGGTCTAAACCACAGAGCCAAGGGCTTGCAAATCAGTAGGTTGGCGGTTCGAATCCCCGTGATGGGGTGAGCTCCCGTTGCTCGGTCCCTGCTCCTGCCTACCTAGCAGTTCGAAAGCACGTCAAAGTGCAAGTAGATAAATAGGTACCACTCCAGTGGGAAGGTAAACGGCGCTTCTGTGCGCTGCTCTGATTTCGCCAGAAGTGGCTTAGTCATGCTGGCCACATGACTCAGAAGCTGTCTGCGGACAAACCCCCGCTCCATCGGCCTGTAGAGCGAGATGAGTGCCGCAACCCGAGTCGTCTGCGACTGGACCTAAAGGTCAGGGGGTACCTTTACCTTTTAAGAACAAATTTATGAATTAAACGGTATTATTTTCCCAATTAAATTATTGTATTATTTTATCTTGCCCAGGAATAGGTTACATAGGTTTTTTTTTAAAAAAGACATTACTAATCTGATGTCAGAGGTAGGTATGACTACCGTTAATGATTCTAGTATGACAAAGCACATCAATTAAAGTATTCAATACAAATACATTATGTTGAAGTGAAATTATCCGATTCTCATCATTGCCATTTAAAAGTCCAAACCCACCAATACAGTGGCTATTTATGTAATTTTTTGTGCTCTGTTGCTAGGAAATGGGCATGTTGTACTCTGGGCTTTAGTTAGGTTGTAGGGCCGATCTGGGAAGAGGGCCAAATTTTGTATCCTGGCAGTAACAAGTGAGATGCTCCTCCATATTGCTAGAGCAACTGGTCGATGCTTCTTCAAGCCAAAATAACCAGGGCTACAACAACGTAATGTAGAGGTTTGGTAGAGGCTGAGCTCAACTTTAAAAAAAACAACAACTGCAGAAGGTCCTGCTCCCAGGTACCCCACGTTATGTCTAGTTGCATCCTGTGGTAGACAAGAAATCAATTATGTAGAACCTTAAAAAAAAATTTTTTTTAACATAATCTCAATAACCTGACAAAAATAAATATAAAACAGTATTCAAATAATTGGAGGTTGTAGTCTATCTCTTGTATGCATAAGCATGAATTAAGAGTTCCAGATGGAGTCATACTGTGTGGGTGGCTCTCTGTTGTTGTCTCTTGCTAACATAGGTGATGAAATTGTACCAGACGGGCATAAATTTATCCAATTCGGTTTGACCCTTAACCTGCTTCAGTTTATACATCAGCTTTTCTGCCAGTGGTTGTGTAGAACCTCTTCTAACATATAAAAAATGACATACTTAGTAATTTTTCGTCTCACATCTTTGGTTGCTTGCTAGGTTGGGCTTTTTTTGTTTTTTTTTTTGCAACTAACTGAAAATAAATTGAATTGCTTTTCTTTTGCTGTTCACTTTTGAAGGGTTCACTTTTGAGCTTGGCATCCTATGTGTACCACACAGGAACTTTGAGTCAGCAATTATTAGGTTGCAGTGGTGCGGACCAGTCCATTTTCTTCACTTCCTAAAACAAATGTGGAGGCTGCTTCACTTGTGATGTTTATGCAGCTCTGCTTTGAAAATATTGGATGGAATTCATCATAGCACTAAGGAGATTGTTCTGTCAGTGGAAGCATGTCTGCATGCCCGATTTTTAGTGATCTCCCCTTTTCTCCCCTTGTATACTGTTCTGGAGGTTGCCCTGACCCTCCAGATAGGATTTGGGGGGAGGCACCTTTCAATCCCATGAGTACAAGTAAATAGTTTTCAGTGAGGGCAACCAAGGGTTGCTAGCTTGGTTGCAAAGTGTCTGTCCTCATTGCAGAGTCCCCAGTTGACTGAAGTGAAAGGAGTCACTGCACTTTGCCGTGGCATGTTCAGAGTGCCGGCTGAATCGAGCTCTTGAGTAACAATAGTAGGTAGCGCTTGGTGTCTATAGTATGCCAGGTGATGCCCACTACATTGAATTGACCTGCATTTGAATTCTCAGACAGGTTTATAGTCTAAGGCAGTGTTCTTCAGTCTTGAGTACCCAGGTGTTGGATCACAACTCCTATCATGCCTGACTATTGTCTAAGTTGGCTGGGCATGTAAAACTGAGCAACTTATGTGGACCCAAGGTAGACCAACACAAGTCTAAGACTTTTGCCTGGGTTTTAATGCAGTGATAGTTTTCCATGCTGGAGTGATATGCCTGCTTTAGCTAAGAAACATGCTTCTCTTTGATGGTCTTTAGTGACCTGGAAAATGGTTGGTAATACTTCAGGTAGGGTCTACCTGATTTGTCATACTTTGAGCAGACCTTTGGAAATCAATGGGATTGCATTAATCTATTGATTTCAATTGGTTTGCTCTGAATATGACTTAGTAGGAAGCAACCTCTTGTAAATAGCTCCTAAAATCATGAGAGTAGAGACTGGCGTTTGCAGCTATGTTTTCAATACATACTGCAAATGGTTAGGTTTTTAAAAATTTTTTTGAGGGGGCAAGGCGAGTCAATGCTGATACAGCTGGGCTGCTCGCAGTAGATTTGGAGCAAAACCAGGCCTGCTGCTGATACCGGACAGGAATCAACTGTTACGAAACACTGACATGCAGAAGGCCATGTGCTGCACTCTGTTCCCTTGGGATTCTGTTTACAAAATAAAGTCTGCTGATGCTATGGCTACAGCAACAAATAAACTGGCTCTGTTCTTTCATGCAGTCACACAGTTAAATTTCACTGGATGTTTTGAAATGTCCCTTAACAAAGGACTTGCATCAGTTTTAATGTTTACTATGCTAAATTCAAGGAAAATCTCATGTTCTTCCTGATCTGGTTTCAGTGTGGATGCCTCACACCTTATCTTGTACTTTCCATTAAGCTCAGTCATGTGTCTTGGAATCCAGGAATCGGGTTTACAGCACATTGCAGTCAGTGTGACTGCGAATAATTCTGAGTATACAATTCTGGTTTCGTTTTTGGGGCCACGGTTGTAAAAAGACAGTCTATAGCTAAACACAGCAGTGGAAAGGACAAATTGAAAGTGACTTGAGCAGAAAAATCCTGTTGCAAGGGGTTCCCCTGCATAAATTGACATTGAATAGTTTGCTTCATTTCACAAGATAGGAAATATGAGCGGCATTGCATAAGTCTTGGGTGCTGAACAATGAGATAAAAGTCCTTCAGTCACTTGACAAATTTTGGTAGAGAACTCAATCAGCATGACTGGAAATTCCCCCTGGAAACATAATTTGTGTAATCTGAAGAGCTATATTTAAAGTTGCAAGAGAAGCAGTTTTAATTGTTCAATGAGCCATTTTTAGCTTCAGATGAATCATGTAACTGTTCTAGACTAATATTTTGAGGTGTGGAGTTTTTCCAAAATATGGATCAGTTGGTCAGGATTAACTAAAATGATGTTTAATGTTTTTCCGATAGCAAGTGCTTCTGGGGTCAAGCTAAATGAAACAGAAGCTCCTGTCTCTCTTTAATTTATTTCTTAAGATGTGGTGGTGGTGGGAGAGCTGGCCTTCATATATAAATGACGAGTCCCCTCTGGTTTCTTTTCCGTAATGTCTTCAGGTTTAAACTTAAATTATGAATATGTTTGTGTAGTCTTCAATCTTGGGCTCTGTTCTGCAGCTTTTTAGAGTTGCCTTTTAAGTAACAGAGAACTTAAGATAATTAACATCGGCATATAAAATGCAAGTAATGCTTATTGTCCCCACATAAGCAGTGTCTTTTAGTGTCTGCCAGTGATAAAAAAACCCTGCTGTGTTTTTTTTAGAGTGCTTGAATGCTGGAGGAGATGGTCACAAACAGAAATCATAAGTGAAATGAGAAAGGTCTAGTCTTAAGGATTTACTGTGTGTGTCATTGCTGAATTGAAATTGATCAGTCATTCAGTATCTACGTTGAAGAGCACCTGGGAATTGATATAAATGCCATTTGGACCTATTTTTGTTTCAAATTATACCACTTGAAGTAGGGCCAACTTTGCTGTTACAGCTTGCTATAGCGCAAAGATTTGAAATGGCAGCAGCCTTGATGGTAAAATTGCACTCACCCATCATGTGTTGGCGTCCTGGCCGCCTGTATGCCCTCTTGTCCCTCCTTCTCAAAGAGTAGCTCAAATATCCCATTCAGGGCAGAGAAAATATAAATGTGAACACACTAAATGACCTCTTGGAAGTGGTAAACAGCTTTCCTTTAGCAACCCCTTTAAAAGAACAAGCAAATTTTCTCACAGGTGGCCAAGTCGCAGCATGGGTGCTACAAGATACAAGGCAAGTAGATGCTTATGGGACACCTCGAGAGCAGATGGCAAGTCCTTGCTGGCTGTGGCAGGGAATCAGGCCCATATTTCTGCCTACCCAGCCAATGCTACTTGGCTCAATTACTCTGAGCTGGGAGAGGGGGCACATATGTACTGCAGCTTGCTTGTAAGTGGCCCAGTCTCATTCCTTGCCTTGCTAAAATGATTAACGTTCTAGTTAAATTGGTAAGAACCTCTATGGCACGTCTTTCGCAAACCACCTTTACTGGATTTGAAGTACCTGAACGCTGCAGATCAACAAACCGTAATAGATTGGGGAAAGCATAAAAATGATAATCAAACAAAACAAATTGCTTTTGTTCTTGTGTAGTGGTTTTTCTGGTACTTTGAGCCTGCCAGATATCCTTATATCTTGAGTGGATTGCTTGTCACTAATGGGGAGCAGACCTCTAGTGTGTTTGGTGTCCATAGGAGCTATTAAAATACACTTCTTAATTTGTCTAGACGGGGAAAAAATTAGCTAATATGAAAGGCAGTTACTATACCTGACTCATCCTGGCGTTCAGTACCTACGATTAAGATTAGTTGGGGAGTGCATGTCAAGTACGTCATGCAACATCTACTCACATATTTCCAAATATACATGGAGTCCTATTGAAACTTTCTCTTGAGATGTGTGTAATCCTTTTTTATAAAGGAGTGAGTAGTATTAATGAAGGCAGATACTGAAGCTAAGCAGGTTTGCATCTGGACAGTGCCTGAATGAAAAATGTCCCATAACTTCCTGTGCTGCAGCTTGCTGGAAGAAATGTAGGATATAAATGAAAACAATGAAGTATGTGCCCTTTCAGAATTTTGGCTGTATATTGTACTGCATTGTACATCAAATGTGAAAAATTGCTGTTCCTAAAATGGAGGGTGTATTATTTCTTTCCCTTGCCATCAAACAGTTGTATGCATCATGCCGAATGTTTCAGATGAGTAATATAGTTCTTCTGTTTCTTCTAGATGCGAATGAGCTGAAAGAGTGCCTTTATGTACTTGTGAAGGAGCAGCAAGCTCTAGCCAAGAAAACAGCCACCACCACACTCTCTGCTCTGAAGCTGAAACAGAGGCTTGCTATCTTAGAGCGCTATTTTATTGCATTAAATAGGACTGTTCTTCAGGAGAATGTCAAGGTTAAGTGGAAGAGCAGCAATATTCCCCTGCCTACAGTGGACAAGAAAAGGTAGTGTCTTTCTCAAAGAAATCTCTTCCCCTTGTAGTATTGCCTGCCTTTTCCCCTTTGCTTATTGGTTACTATATCGCTACAGTTTTGGTTCCTCAGTGTGGGGAAATATCAGTTGCTTATAATCTTTATTTTTGTATAGACAAGAACATGAATGCATTATGCAGCTGTTGAAGCCAAATTGGTTGCAGAGTGGTAGAGCGGCAGTTTCCTAGCCGTATACCAAAGATGTTAGTGCACTGTTTGGATATTTTGGGGTAGTCAGGATTGATTTCTGGGTCTTAACATTTTGAAGAACATTTGTATAGATGCTTAGTTGAAGCAAGAGGTACGCTATTCTCTAATCATCTTTTTGTTGGTTACAGTCCCAGACCTGTAGGCAAAGGTGTAGAAGGTCTTGCCCGGGTAGGATCCAGAGCTGCCCTTTCATTTGCTTTTGCATTCCTTCGGAGAGCTTGGAGATCAGGTATTGTTGGAAGATGCTGTATATCTTATTAGGCTGATAAACATTTTGCCATCTAACTGTTGTGTTGCATTTAGGTATTTTTCAGGGCTATCTATATCTGTCTGTCGGACTGTCTGTCTGTTTGTCATCTGCTCAGAGTAATTTCCATTGTGTTTAATCAGATTTACCCCCAGTTAAGTTCATTCTCATTAGCAGACCCCGAACAATGACTACTTGAGAAGTTGTGCACACTCATGGTTTGGGCAGTGGTGGAGCTTCATGCTCCGGCACAGGTGGTGGAGAGCAGGCAGGGCTGGTGCGTGTCCTGGGGGCGGGGCGCCCAGCGTGGGTGAGGGGGCAGCTGCGATGGCACCCTACTGGAATCACGCTGCTGGGGGCGGTGCACGCTCCTCTTCCTCTGCCAGTGGGTTTGGGGACATCTCTCAAGTTGCAGAATGAGTGTAGGAACAGAGGAAGCGGACTTAAAATTGAGTCAGACCAGTGATCCATCTAGCTCAGTGTTGTCTAGCAGCAGCTTTCCAGGGTTTCAGATGGGGTTCTCTCCCAGCCCGGCCCATACATGCTGCCAATTGAAACTGGGACCTTATGCATCCCATTGAGCTACAGTTCTGCTTTGACAAGCACAAGCCTTGCATATGCAGAACTGGTTGCTTTGGCTCCTTAGCCTTGTTTGCAAAGTGGTTTGTGGGTGATCTTCATTCTCTCAGCTTCCCGGAAAGAAGATTTATATAACTTCCATTTTATAGATTCAGGGTTATAGCAATGATGTGGCGATTCAATTTATGGTCTGGATTTCCACTGCGTATGTGCAGATCAGTTGTGAGGGATTGCCATTAACCTGAGTTGCACTGTACTATGAAACACCCTAACATGGCTAATGTTGTTAGGTGAGGATGCAGATCTTTGCAGTGAACTGCTACAAGAATCCCTTGATGCCCTACGAGCACTTCCAGAAGCATCCCTCTTTGATGAAGGAACCGTATCATCTGTATGGCTGGAAGTTGTGGAACGAGCAACCAAATTTCTAAGGTCTGTTGTAACTGGGTAAGTCTTTCTCTAAAGAGTGCTTGAACTTTTTTTTTTTAAGCCATATTCAAGGTTTCATACTGAACAATAGTTCTTGTGTTCTTTTCTTGAATACCTATATAGCTCAGTTGGTTAGTGCATCTGTCAGCCTAGAAAGCTCAGTTGGTTTGAGCATGATGCTGATAACTCCAAGGTTGTAGGTTCAATCCCTGTATGGGACTGGTGCATGCATTGCAGGGGGTTGGACTAGATGATCCTCAGTGTCCCTTCCAACCCTACAATTCTATGATCTCTATGACCTATAAGGAAACTAGAGTTAAGCATTTAGGCTTTTTTAATGTCTTGAAATGGCAATACGGTGAATATGAACTCTGGCTTATACTTCTTTTTTAAATGGCGTACCCTTGGCTTATTCATAGAAAATATCTATCTATCTATCTATATCTATCTATCTATCTATCTATCTATCTATCTATCTATCATCTATCTATCTATAAATAAATAAATGCAGGTCAGTGTGGAGTAATAGCCTTGCTGCATTTAAAGTTTGCGTATAAAGAAATTAGTAATGGAGGAATGAAAAAAACAACAACCCCTGCCTTACACCAAATCAGACCTTTAATCTATCTGATTCAGTATTGCCTACACTGACTGGCAGTGGCTTTGAAGAAGGGTATTTCCTTTTAGTACCTGATGAATGCCGGGATTAAACCTGGGGCCTGCTGCATGTGCTCCGTGGCCTGAGCTGTGGCCCTTTCTCTAAACAGGGGAAGAATAAAATCAGCGAAGTCGCTTAATTATGTTGTGAAAGGTGTCTTCTGTCAAAGCACGGAATACAAACTGGTTTTTTACTTTCATATATTGGAATATTTGCCTTTAAAATTTTCCCCCTTTTAAATTAGGGACATCCATGGAGCTCCAGGAACAAAAGGATCTGGAAACATTCCGTTGCAAGACCAGCACTTAGCACTTGCTATTCTACTAGAATTGGCTGTCCAGAGAGGCACACTAAGGTGAGTAATGCAAGGATTTCATCAGTTCAAAATCTGTTCGTAAGTTACATCAACACTACAGTCTTTATTTCATCATTGTTAAAATTTGGTAGCAGTGGGGAGTTCTTCGTGAAATAGGAGCAAGGTGACAATGGTAGCAATGTGAGGTTTCTTCTACAACATTTCCAACTTTGGTCATTTCCCCCCTTCTCAGCCAAATGCTGTCTGCTGTCATGCTATTGCTCCAACTCTGGGACAGTGGTACACGGGAAACGGATAATGAGCGATCAGCGCAGGGAACCAGTGCCCCCCTCCTTCCTTTGCTGCAAAGGTTTCAGAGCATCATTTGCAATAAAGAGATCAGCAATACCGAAGAAGAGCTTCAGGTATGTACCTTTATGATGAGTTCATTTAGCCTGTGAGTCTGCACGCCCAGAGCCGTGCAACGTGGAACAATTTTTAATTGATGTTAAGGGAACATATTTATGTAGCTTTCCTTTACGGGGATCGAACCTGCAGCCTTGGCGTTATTAGCACTGCACTCTAGCCAACTGAGCTATTCAGCTGACTTTTCATTGTTTTGCTTTAGATGCTGTCCTACCCGTTGAGTCCAAACGAAAACTTCTTAAGGTATCTAATATTGCCACAGGACAATGAGCTGGCCATTGATTTAAGGCAAACGGCAGTTGTGATTATGGCTCACTTAGACCGCCTGGCTACTCCCTGTATGCCTCCACAGTGCAGTTCTCCAACATCACATAAGGTAACCATCACATAAGGAGCCAATTGAAAAATTAGTTGAAGCACTGTAATTTCTAGAGATTCTAAGTTTAGACAGATGTTTGATAAAAGTTCTTAAATTATGAATTGCTTTCCAGGGCTCTTTGCAAGAAGTTATTGCGTGGGGTTTAATAGGATGGAAATATTATGCCAACGTGAGTGGTCCAATTCAGTGTGAAGGACTTGCCAATCTTGGAGTGATGCAAGTTGCTTGCGCAGAAAAGCGCTTCTTAATCTTATCTAGAAATGGACGTGTTTACACACAAGCATACAATAGTGATACACTGGTAGGTGACTTCTGATTACTTCCTAATTTATTTTTTTAAAAAATAACTTGTAGCTATTAATGTAATGTTCTTGTTGCAGGTATGATGGAGCTCATGATAGCAAAATCTGCTTTTTTCACTTTGCCTGGCAATGCAGTATTCATATCTGTTTTTAAAGAAACTCCATTGTTTCATTTCTGGTGTTAATGAATACTGCCCTGAACTGTTTCCTGGACACAGCTTACTGTCTCATTTCTGCCTTTGTAATTGAGTATATGAAATGCCTTTTGCAAAGCTGATTTTGATCAGTGGATGTGTTTTCTTCCTTCCAAGCTTGACATGATGTGGAAGAAATGTACATTATTACTAATACCATTATTATTACTATTATTTATTTATTACCTTCATGCATCTCCAGTCTCCCCATTTGTAAAAAAGCAGCTGTGGGAACTCCCAATAGGGGAGGGAAGGAGGTGTGACCTTCCCCTTCACTTTCCAGTTATGTAAACCCTCCTGCTGCTGCCAGTACTCTACGCTTAGCTATGGGAAGGATCAAAGATGCAATATTATACATACCCGTCTTCTCATTAGTGGTGAATAGCAGGCGTGAAATAAGGAAAGCAGTTTTTTTTTTAACTGAACAAACAGTATTCCCCAGTGGTGCAGTCCTGATCCAGTTTGAGGCTTGGGTTCATGGATTTCCCATGTAGTTTGGATCTTAAGGTTTCTAAATATAATAGTTTCTCAGAACGTTCAGCTATTGAAACTTCTCACCTTATTAATTCAATTGAAACCTATTTTCTAAAAAAACAAAACACCAAAAAAGATATGACCTATAACTTCTTTGTATAAAGTTTCTTAATGCTCGTCTGTTTGCTTCCATTTTTCTGTAAGTCATAACATGTATGCATGTTTTGTTGTTGTTGAACTTCATAGGGACCTCAGCTGGTGCAGAGTCTTGCTTCTAGAAACATTGTCAAGATTGCTGCACATTCAGACGGCCACCACTACCTTGCCCTGGCAGCAAGTGGTGAAGTTTTCTCTTGGGGGTGTGGAGATGGTGGGCGACTCGGCCATGGAGACACTGTGTAAGTATCCTAGAATAATGGTGACTTATATGCATAATGAAATAAAATAGAGTAGGATATTTGTTCTGCTTCTGCTGTGAATTGGGTGGCATTCCTTTTAAAACTTCATTTTACTTGGCCCCCCCCCTCTTGTCACCCCTTTCCCCGTGTCTTTTCTGTATTGAGCATGCTAAATTGCAGCTGTCTCTTTCTTTTGTGGTTCTGATGCATATTGATCTACAGTAGACTCACCAGGAAGCCTTCATTCTGAATGGTTCAATAATCCAGTAGCTATCAAATTTCTATTTTCTTTGTAGAGAAGAGGTAACAGTCTGGAAGACAGCTAGCCAGACAGAGAGTGAGTGAATGAATGCGTGTTTGTGTGTGTATGACTAAGTGATTTTGATGGCTCAGTTGATATTTCAGCTTGATAGTTCTGCATTCATGGGTTGTTCTGATACCACCTTTGGCATCCTTCCCTTCCTTCCTTCCTTCCTTCCTTCCTTCCTTCCTTCCTTCCTTAATATTTGTTAATTATATTTCTATTCTGCCTTTTCTCCATGAAGCTCAAAGCAGTGTACATGGGGTCCCCCACCCATTTATTTTCATATCAACTCTGTGAGGTATTTTAGGCTGAGACTGAGTGACTGGCTCAAGATTGAGTAGGAATTTGAATTTGGTCTCCTCATTCTAAAACTTGCTCCCTTCTTTGCACACTGTGTTTAATCTCAGGAGTCTTCAGTCAATTGTGTTTTTCTGTTACATCCAAACCATAAAATGATGCTTCCTGGGTTTGGAACAAGCTAGAATCCTTGCCTGTTCTGAACCCAGGTACTATAGTTTCTTGGTTCAGACATAATGGGAAACTATGTTTAACTGAAATCTTCTGGAGCTAAACGTCTCGTGCTAAGGAAGGAAAAGAGACTCCCTATGCAAGCATGAGACTTCTTTATGTCTTAGCTTCTAAAGCCAAAATAGGGTCATTGGCCCATTTGTCTGGGCATCTCAGTGGCCTGGTTCAGACGTCACTGTAAATTGGGGTGGGTTGATTTTTCTGTACCTGGCACTTGTGTACATAGTATATATTGCCTTCTTACAATAATGACTTTCAATTCTTTCCTGGTCCCCCCCCTCCTTCCCCACAGACCTTTAGAAGAACCGAAGATGATTTCTGCTTTGTCTGGGAAGCAAGCTGGAAAGCATGTTGTACACATTGCCTGTGGAAGTACCTATAGTGCTGCCATCACTGCTGAAGGAGAGTTGTACACATGGGGGCGAGGAAACTATGGCAGACTAGGTCATGGTATGTGCTCTTCTTTCTTTAAATTGTTTAAGTTGTGAAGTCCCAAGGTTTAAACCTTTCTTGGTATATAACTAGCACAGAAGCATCTAATTTTTATTTTGTTCCAAAGGCTCCAGTGAAGACCAAACGATCCCAATGTTGGTTACTGGGCTGAAAGGACTGAAAGTCATTGATGTCTCTTGTGGGAGTGGCGATGCTCAGACTCTGGCTGTGACTGAAAATGGTTAGTGGAACAACCAATAGCATCATTAGCCTTGCCAGCTTTTAGTTACATGTGGGATATTTGGGAAGCCATGTGTCTCTTTCCTGTTTCTATTTGGATTTGTGTGCTAGCTTGAACTGTGTGCCCAACTGTTAATAAAATTGTTAGCCAAATATGCACAATGGGTGCCAGATTAATTATCTCTATTCTCAGAATATTGTGAAGCCAGGTGTGCAGTATTAATTTCTAGCTGTCTATCTGGGTAGATTATTTCTGTTTTTTATCCCCCCCCCCGGTATGTTTATTTTGTTACGGCTGTTTTTATGTCTAATGCAACCTACTTTTCCAGGTCAGGTGTGGTCTTGGGGCGACGGAGATTATGGGAAGCTGGGGAGAGGCGGCAGCGATGGTTGCAAAACTCCAAAACTGATAGAAAAACTTCAAGATTTGGATGTTGTCAAAGTTCGCTGTGGGAGCCAGTTTTCCGTTGCGCTTACGAAAGACGGGCAGGTCTACTCTTGGGGAAAGGGTGACAATCAGAGGCTTGGGCATGGAACAGAGGAACACGTTCGGTATCCCAAACTGCTAGAAGGTTTGCAAGGTAGGTGAAGAGGCAACTACCAGCCGTGTTAACTAGAATATTGTAATTTTGAGAAAATGATGAGTTTAGCACCCATTCTGTGCAAATTGGTGGGGAAAATATTTTTAATATTTGAACCTTGGTCTCCCAGATCCTAATCCTGTGCTTGAAGCACCTACACCACATTGTTTTGTGGGCTTCTTGCTGGCATTTGATTGGCTTCTGTGAGAACAGAATGCCGGACTAGGTAGGCTTTTGACCTGATGGAGAAGGGCTGCCCTTATGTGAACTTATTTTTTTAAAAAGGGAGACACTTGGAAATTTTGGTTACTGCTGCAACAAACACCACCATCCCTTGCTGATTTCCTGTTTTGTAGACATTGCTAAAGAGAGAGCTCTCCTCTTCTAGCCAGGCTTTCAGATGCGGCTGCAACACTGATCTTTCTCATTATCTGTATGTGTGTTTCCTCCCCCACCCCCCAGGAAAAAAAGTAATAGATGTAGCAGCTGGATCCACCCACTGTTTAGCACTCACAGAAGACAGTGAAGTATATAGCTGGGGAAGCAATGATCAGTGCCAGCATTTTGATACCTTGAGGATCACTAAACCCGAGCCTACTGCTCTTCCTGGACTAGATTCTAAGCACATTGTTGGCATCGCTTGTGGGCCAGCCCAGGTAGGCTTCAATTTTACTGGTTTTTTATATATCTTTAGATATATAAAAATATAACATAAAATATAAAAATATCTTTAGATATTCCCATTAGAGTGGGAATCCTTGATTGTGATGCAGTTTCTCTTCTCAGTTACTATTTGCCTTTAATTCTAGCGCCCCCCCCCCCCCCCCGGCTTGGTCTTAAGTGTAACATTGCTGCATATCTTTCTGTATTTCCTTGTAGAGCTTTGCTTGGTCATCTTGTTCTGAATGGTCTATCGGTTTACGAGTGCCTTTTGTGGTAGATGTTTGCCCAATGACGTTCGAACAACTGGATCTCTTACTGAGACAAGTGACGGAAGGAATGGATGGCACTTCGGACTGGCCCCCTCCACAAGAGAAAGAATGTATGGCTGTGGCTACTCTGAACCTTTTGAGACTTCAGGTATCTTAATGGTTGCTGAACTAAGACTGAAATTACAAAATCTGAAACAATTGTGCGGATCACATTGACTTTTAAAAGTGCAATGGCCATTGTATTTTGTGTTGACTGTTGATTCATTTGTTAGGAAAAAACAACAACCCCTGTAATTTGCCAAATACTTTGCAGTGCTGATCAAATCAGAAAGCGTTGGTTGTTACTCCAGTTTTCCTTTCTGCAGACTGCAGTTTAATTAGCAGTGAGTCTATGTTCAGCCAGGGAATTTATTACTGAGCTGGGATTGGAAGCTGAACCTAGATCTGCATAGCTCAAGGATAACACTACGTTTGCTTTACCATGCCTTACTGGACAGTTTGGAGATATTTTGCTTTTGTTTGCTAAGTAACTTTTACAGACGAAGGAAATATATATTTGGTGCTGCCAAACTGTGGTGCTTCAGCAAGTGTATGGAACTTGGAAATAGAAAATGCTTCAGAATACTATTTCGTTCCTCCCTGGATGGGTTTCAGCTTTATCACTGATAAAGAAGCCTCTCTGTGTTTTGTCTTTCAGCTTCATGCTGCAATCAGCCACCAAGTGGACCCCGAATGCCTTGGTTTGGGATTGGGCAGTGTCTTACTCAACAGCTTGAAGCAGACAGTAGTGACTTTAGCAAGTAATGCAGGTGTGCTCAACACCGTTCAGACAGCTGCCCAAGCAGTGTTGCAAAGTGGGTGGTCTGTGTTGCTGCCAACAGCCGAGGAACGAGCGAGGGCTCTTTCGGCGCTTCTACCCAGTGCAGGTATGTTTTGTGCATGATCACGTGGGTGGAGAAGGAAGATGTTGCCTAAGCCGTTTTGCACTCTCTCATATGCAAGTGTATGTGTGTGTTGGCGTTCTAGTCAAGTAAGAGTTCTGTCAATGTTTAGTTTCAGGGAATGAAACAAATGTAAGTCCAGGCCGTAGATTCATGATTGATCTTCTGGTTGGAAGCTTAATGGCCGATGGGGGTCTTGAGTCTGCACTTAATGCTGCGATCACTGCAGAAATCCAGGTATGCTTACTTTGTACAACTTGTACATTCTGATGAAATGGAAAAGATTACTGTTGGAAACCAGTTAGTTTCAAACAAGCCCCTGTTCTTTGTTTAACGGTCGTAATATAAATGTGAATATTTATTTTGTTTTGAAAGGATTAGAAAAGATTGCGTAAATAGGTGGGCATTTCATGTAGTAGATTAGAAAGCTGGCTGTGTCATTCCAGATCAACCTTTCTTTTCTGTTGATTGAAAATATCCAGAGGTAACTGTATCACTTGTAACTTTTTGTTTAAGAGTAGTCTGTGTAGAGTAGTCTCTGTGTAGTCTGACCCTGCCTAGAATTTGGTGCCTCAAGCCCTCAAAAGTTTAGACTTGTGCATGAGGGTAATCGCCATGTAATAGCTGCATATTACACATAGCAGAGCCTCTTCTGTAGCTGCTTTGAAATCTATGAAAATATCACTGGCATTGCTGTGTCTTGTGAGGAGGGAAATGGCATCTCAGCTCTATCCTGCTGCTTTCTTCCTGAATAGAAGAACTTGGTCATGACTAATAATAATAATAATAATAATAATAATAATAATAATAATAACAACAACAACAAAAAACATGGATAGTAGATCAGTAATTCTGAAAATCTTAACTTCTTATGGCCTGGATAGTTGATGTTGCCCTATAGTGGAAGGCTGTTTTCCATTTTCACACCTCTTGTTGATATTGAGAAATGTGTGGCTTATAAAACCATAGCCATCATTCTTCAGATGAAGAAATTAATGCAGCTATCTTTTTGGACACGTTTCTCCATTAGGTCCATATAGTTCACTTTGAGGAAGTGATGGGAAAAGATGGGACAGCATCTTTTCAATGACAAATAGTTCCTTTGTGCCTGATGCTTTCATTTCCACATTTATCCAACCTACATGGGTTCAGGATTCTTTTAGCAGCAACTTATTCATTATTTTTGTGTCGTTGGGTTCAGCTGCTCATTCTACTCAAATTATTTCCAGTGCAGTCTCTATTGCTTTCTGTTCCATGAACCAGCCATATGGTCCCAATACCAGTGCCGGACTGCTAACTTTACTGCAGAAGGAAAAATCCAATAGAATATACTGTAGTGTGCAGGAATGCCATTAATTCAGGCTTACGTGGCAGAACATTCTGTGTCTTTTTTTAGCGGACACGACTCCCAATCGTTTCAGCTACAGTATAGAATGTTTGCTGGTTTCACTTTCAACTTTTCATTTTGTAGGATATAGAGGCAAAAAAAGAAGCCCAGAAAGAAAAAGAAATTGATGAACAGGAGGCAAATGCATCAACACTTCACAGGAGTAGAACACCATTGGACAAAGACCTCATTAATACTGGGATCTATGAATCTGCAGGAAAGCAGAGCTTACCTCTGGTTCAGCTAATTCAGCAATTGCTAAGGTAGCTTTTCAGCAAGGCTGTTTACTGAATCATTACCCCTTTCCACATTTTATTCTTTTAAAAAACAAAATAGAAAACCTCTGTTCTCTGTTTCCTCCTATGCTGCTTTTTTGTTCCTGGGCAGTCTTTTTTCTTCTTTTTTTAAAAAAATGTTTACTGTGTGGTAATAATCAAGGTATAAGAAACTTAGCACGGAGAAACAGCAGACACATTTGTGAGCACATATTTAAGGGAGTATGTGCTAGCCTGCCATTTTGAGTGGCAAAACCGCATGGACAGTTTTCTTGCTGCTTTTGAAACAGAGGATTTTCAAAAGCAGATTGTAATATGGTATCAGGGTTAGCCGTTTTAAAATGGAAGAACTGTTCTGAGAATAGCCAAGCCCTTAAGCATACCTAAAGTAGCTTTTTGGCTTTTGGCCAGTGTGCTTTATATTTTCTAGTTTGATACTATTTTATACCTAAGAACACATATCCTACATTAATGCAGTAGATTTAAGTAAGAATATCATATTGCCCAACACTTCAGCATAGTACTTCTTTTACAGCAGCTTATTTTGTCAACACCGATGGAACTGGGGATGATGTAGAAAAATAGATAATCTTCATTTTTTGGAATACGAAACAAATTGCTGTTCAGAGACTGTCATGGTGCCAACGTAGCCAATCAAAATGCATGAGCTTCCTGACTCCCAAGAATCACAACAAAATCTTAGTTCATGCCTAGTTAGTTGTTACCTGTTTATTCAAGATGTCTTTTAAAACCTTCTTTAAAACATTATTCCCATCAGGAACATTGCTTCCCAGACAATAGCTAAACTGAAAGATGTGGCTCGCCGTATTTCTTCCTGCTTAGATCATGAACATTACAATAAAGAGAGGTCTGCTTCTCTAGACTTGCTGCTGCGTTTTCAGCGTTTGCTTGTGAGTAAGCTGTATCCAGGCGATAGTGTTGGCCAGATCCCGAATACATACAGTAAGTAGTACTTCTTTTTGGCTATTGCTAGCATTCTGTTGACATAAAAACTGTATGAAATAGCTTTTTCAAATTGCTACTTTACCCTGCAAGTTAGCTGTGTTTAAATGCTTTAATAGTTAATAATAACAAGCCTTTTTCAGGTTTTGACTTTCCAGATGTTGCTTATGATCTTTAAAAATAAAATGGTTCTTTTATTTTTTGACAGGTCCTGAGCTTTTAGGAGTTGGTTCTCTGTTGAAGAAATACACAGCCCTTTTGTGTACACATATTGGAGACATACTGCCTGTAGCTACTAGCATTGCATCCACCAGTCACAGGCATTTTGCAGAAGTATCTCGCATTGTGGATGGAGACCTAACAGGTACTGACTCGTCTTGTCCTTTGTTTTGGAGCCTGTCTACAGGGTTAACGCTTCCAGAGTTTTGCTGAACATCTCTATTTCTCCTTAGGTGTCCTCCTTCCAGAGTTGGTCGTATCTATAGTACTTCTTCTCAGTAAGAATGCTGGGCTCATCCAGGAAGCCGGTGCGATTCCTTTGCTGGCTGGTCTACTAGAGCATTTGGACAGATTCAACCATTTAGCTCCTGGTAAAGAGAGAGATGACAATGAAGACTTGGCCTGGCCAGGAATAATGGGTATGTTCTTTCTTGCAAACGTTTAGAATACTTGCTGGATCTTTCTAGCAGAGCTCCTAGCTTGTCTTTGCAGGTAGGCTTCAAAAGCTTTGTCTTGGCACAAAAACCACTTTGGACAGGTCACACAATTACGTAGTATTTTCCTTGCTCTTCGATTCCTCACTCTTTTGGTTGGACCTTTTGGTTGTGAACCATAGCAATAACATGTATTTTTTTCACCTGTTAGGTTCATTTTTTACAGGACAGAATTGCAGGAACAACGAGGAAGTGACACTAATACGGAAAGCCGACTTGGAGAACCACAATAAAGATGGCGGCTTCTGGACAGTGATTGATGGCAAAGTGTACGATATAAAGGATTTCCAAACCCAGTCCTTAACAGGAAGCAGTATACTCGGTGAGACGTCACTTTGCGAACAAAACATATACCAAACAGAGTCCTATCTTGTTCGGTTGCCTCCTTTAACAGTTTGTTCCCTGGTTTCTTTTAGCTCAGTTTGCTGGAGAGGACCCAGTTGTAGCTTTGGAAGCAGCTCTGCAGTTTGAGGATACAAGAGAATCGATGCATGCCTTCTGTGTCGGCCAATATATGGAGGTAAGAGGGTTTTCCAAACAACTGCTAGCGGGCACAAAGGACACCACGAGGTGGAATTGTGTTCCTCCTGTTGCTTGAGGCAGGGTCTTCACACCTACTCACTCTTAATCAGGGCTTTTTTCAGCCGGAACTCACCGGAACTCAGTTCCGGCACCTCTCAGGTGGGCGCCATTTCCGTTATAAGAGAACAAGGGAAGCGTTCATGGTGAGTTCCGGCACCTCTTTTTCTAGAAAAATAGCACTGCTCTTAATTAATTACCTTTGTGATTCGACAACCTATCCAGTTTTTATGAATTCCTGATGTTGAGGTCTGGTTTTTTTCTTAGTTTTTAAGAAAGGAAAGACCCGCCCACCTCAGCCTTTCCCACCCTTTTCCAAGCCGCTTGTTGATTTCCCTCATAGGCCTGTACAAAGACAACAGAGCTACATTTCTAGCGTTCAGCTGTGACTGTGGGGTAGGACAGTTATTAGTCTTTTTCTGTGGTTGGATCCCTTCCAGTCCTTTGCCCTTCGTGTGTCTCTCTCACATTACAATTGAATACCATCTTCAGGTTCCTGATGATGTTTTTGTTAAACTCAAAACTCTTCAAGTAGCTGCACATCACTTGTTTATGAAGAGGTTGTTTTTTTTCATGGATCGGGAAATTTGGTATTAGTCTTTAAATCTGTCATTCAGTATGATATCACAGCTCTTTTGTTCTTTTTCTTTCTTTGTTCTAGCCTGACCAAGAAGTGATTACTACGCCAGATACTGGTAGTCTATCATCGCCTCTCATAGACACTGAAAGAAATTTAGGCCTACTTCTTGGTCTACATGCTTCATATCTGGCAATGAGTACACCCCTTTCTCCTGTGGAGGTTGAATGTGCCAGTAAGAATATCTTTATTCCAATTAAATGTAACTAACATGAAATTGGGAATGTGCTCATAGTTTTAGGTCCCTGTTTTAATGTTAACCCTCTAACCACAGTGAGTGATTTAATGCTGTACATCAGAGGTTTTCAACCTTTTTGAGTCCATGGCTCCTTGGACCAACTACATTCTTTCTGCAGCACCCCTGTGGGGCTCAGGAGCCCAGTTATGTCACCCCTTGCCTGCAGAGCTGGCAACCTCTCACCTCTTTTTGAGCACCCTCCCTTGTGGAGTGTTCCTTTTACCTCCTCTCCTCTCTCCTTAGGTGAGAGGTCCAGTGCCGAGGGCCTTCTGGCGGTTCCCTCGCTGCGAGAAGCCATGTTACAGGGAACCAGGCAGAGGGCCTTCTCTGTAGTGGCACCCTCCCTGTGGAACACCCTCCTACCAGATGTCAAAGAGAAAAATAACTACCAAACTTTTAGAAGACATCTGAAGGCAGCCCTGTTTAGGAAAGCTTTTAATGTTTAATAGGTTATTGTATTTTAGTGTTTTATTGGAAGCCGCCCAGAGTGGCTGGGGAAACCCAGCCAGATGGGCGGGGTATAAATAAATAAATAAATAAATTATTATTATTATTATTATTATCCAGACAGCTGCTGCAGCTGTCCCTGGTCTCTGAGCTGCCCCCCCCCCCACCCCATGCCAAAGAGAAGCTTATAGCCTGAGAAGCCTATAGCCAGGGCAGCTGCAATAAACAGCTGTGCAAGCCTTGGGGAGGCAGAGATGCAAGAGGGCATCAGAGGAGGGAGGCAAAGAAAGAGGGACAGAGGGCAGTGTTGCCTGCGACACCCCTGACCATCATTCAGGGTGCCATTGAACACTGGTTGAAAACCGCTGATATGCATGCTTACTCAAAAATAAGCCCCACTGAGTTCAGTGGAACTTACTCTGGGGTAAGTGTTTATAGGATTGCAGCCTTTATAACACAACTTGCCCATCATTTCTGTGGGCCAGTATGTAAAGCTGCAAAACAATTTCTGTTCGAAGCATAATTCAGTTCAGTATTTTTTTGGATAGAACTCTGTGTATGTGCAACAAGTTATGTACTTATGTAATGAAGTGAAAGCAAGAAGCAAACAATCTTGGAGAAGGATAATTCTTCCATAAACTGTTAGTATACTACTTTGTTTCAAAACTGGCAGATGGTCTGACTTGGGAGAAATTATTGCTTTCCATGCATGAGTAAATGCATGGGCAAGGCTGAATAATGAAATAACAGGTGTCTGATCCCCAAAAGTAGCTTAGTTAGAGTACAGTTTGATGTGCATTGCTGCTGTCTTAACATTTTTTAAAACGATAGTTTGCTGTTATTGTATTTTAAATTTTGTGTGCCACTTTTTACGCTCAAGGTGGAGTAAAATAATGTGCTAAAATTTGTTGAAAATATGGGGCTAAATTACATCTATTGATTAAGATGAACTATATCAAGGTGTGGCTGAAGCTCAGTAATGCATTTGCTTTGCTTGCAAAAGGTCCCAGTTCAGTCTTTAGCATTTCTGTTTTCAATAAAACTTGCGTTCAGGTGGTAGGGAAAAGACCTGCTGCCCAAGATTTCCACAAAAAAAAAGGGAGCTTCCACAAAACTGTTTCTGAAGGAATCCTTTAAAACATACATGCATCAAATATTGCCTATAACTTCAGGGTAGACCACTGAATCCTCTTTTCTTAAGCAGAAGAATTACTGCAAAAGCAATGTGCTTCAATGGCCTCCTATTCCTTTCAAACTATTCCCTTAAAAAAATATGCTTGTAACACACTATTTTAATGTATTTCTGTTCTTCTTGTAGAATGGTTGAAGTCTTCCATTTTCTCTGGAGGCTTGCAAACCAGTCAAATACATTACAGTTACAACGAGGAGAAGGATGAAGACCACTGCAGCTCTCCTGGCAATACCACCCCAAACAAATCAAAGCTGTATTCCCATCGACTGACCTTGAGTGACCACTCACAGCCATTTCTGCAAGCGATTGCAGACAACAACATCCAGGACCACACGGTGAAGGTAACAGTGCACTGTGTGAAGGACATAGGCTGATGTTTCCTACCCTTCCCAGTGGCCATAGCTCTCTAAGTAGACAAAGTTGGATGGATTATCTCACTCTAGGTAGTGAAATGGTCAGTGGGATTCTTGGCAGTTGGGAACCTCGAGTCTCTTAGTTTATAGGAATACCAGGGATTTTTATGCAGTTGACCTCTGTACTCCTGTCCAGGGTCCCAAGGCAAGAGCTCATTGGGTGCATTGGGCCAGGATCTGCACTTTATCAACCGGCAGTGGACTTTGTATTTGGGAACATTTGACTCTCACTATTTTTTTATTAACCAGAGATGGGGAGCCTGTAGCCCTCCAGTTGTTATTTAGCTGCCTTTATCACTGACAGTTGGCTTTGCTGGCTGAGGCTTATGGGAGTCCAACAGTCTCAGGGGAGGGCATGATTTTCCACACCTGCTAATACAGATTTTTGTTACCTCTCTCTGCATTGTGAGCTGAGTAGTTCCTGGCCTCCTTGTCAATAAATCATAACAGGGCAAAGTGTTACCTTGCTAATAGGAATAGGAACACCTGAATAATTCAAATAGTGTATGTGTAGCAAATCATATAAAATGGCCTAATGCCTTTGGTTGGGTTTTTCTTCTTCCTGTTTCTCCTCAGGGCATTTTTCAGTTCTCTTTTTGGCTGGCGGCTGCTTTTAGTTTTGCTGATTGTTGCCTTGATCCATACTACACATTGAGGGTGTTGGAGTTACTGCAGCAGCTCTAATTCATCTCTCCTCCCTCCCACCCCCAAACCCTTTCTCTTCTATGCCAGGAAAATAGCATCTGCCTTCTTAAAAAAACCCAACAACACCAAACCAACCACCTCTGCAAAATTCTGCCGAATAGCAAAAATAAAACCATGTGTGAAATATGCAGTACGCTGTTCATCTAGCTGCCACTTTTTCCTTATGTTCGGTGTCTTTGTGTATTATATGAAGGAATGCAGTATCTTTTTATCCTAATTGGTTACCAGTGTGGCTTGCTTTGGGTGAGGAAAAATGGATTGTGGGTTCCCCACAGATGGAGAAATGCATCTAAGAAGGCTTCTTAAGTAACGCCTCGAAGAAATATTATTTCTTGGGATTATGCCATGGGTAGGCAAACTAAGGCCTGGGGGCCGGATCTGGCCCAATCGCCTTCTAAATCCGGCACGCAGACTGTCCAGGAGTCAGTGTGTTTTTACATGAGTAGAATGTGCCCTTTTATTTAAAATGCATCTCTGGGTTGTTTGTGGGACCTGCCTGGTGTTTTTACATGAGCTTTTATTTAAAATGCATCTCTGGGCTATTTGTGGGGCATAGGAATTCGTCCATACATTTTTTTCAAAATACAGTCTGGCCCCCCACAAGGTATGAGGGACGGTGGACCGGCCCCCCTGCTGAAAAAGTTTGCTGACCCCTGGATTATGCCATAGAAGGCAAAGGAAACTAGCATCATGTGGCTTACGAGGGATGGGTTATAATTAGTAACTTTTGGAGAAGCTTTGCCTGTTAAGACTTGTAGCTTTGTGGAGCCTTTATTTGAAATGATCTTATTCGAAAGTATAGTATACAGAAAATGTAAGGAGAGGAGCTGATATTTTTGGCTTCAGGACCAGGCCTGACTTTGGCCATCCATGTTCAAGTGACCTCCAGGTTTTACTTCTGTAATGCAGCATAAGTGCACTGCCTCTTGAAGACAATCCAGAAACCTAGATGGTTTCCAAATTTGGCTTCCAGCTTTTTGACTCCTTGCCCACTTGCTCCTGGGTTCAGTCAGCTCGTCAAAGTCCTAAATCGGGTTGGGGGTGAAAGAGACTTTGGTTCTCCAGAGGTTGCTGAACCACAACCATCAGCCCCAGCAAGCACAGCCATTCAGTGGTAGGGACTCTGGGAGTCATAGCTCAGCGACATTCAGAGGGGCCAAGGGTGCCCACACATGATGAAAGGTTTGGGGCAAAATATTAAAAGAATCTCCTCCTCCTATATGAAATTGCCTGAGCGCTTCATTCTTCATTTAAGGCCTTGCTTCAGGTAGTGTCGTGATCAGAAATGTGTCAGGTGGGTTACCCAAATCTTGAGAGCTACCACTGGAAACACCTATCACTCTCTGTATTTCATCATCCTGTTAGAAAAATTTGGGGCTGTTACAGAATACTGCCTTTTGGGGGGCGGGAGACCTGTGGCCCTCCAGATGGGCTCCATCTCTCAACAGACACCTTCAGTGCTGCCCATACTCATGAATGATGAGACTTGTAGTGCAGCTACATTTGGAGGGCCAAAAGTTCTCCACATCTGCTTTTATAGTGGTTTGATGTTGCTCCTGTTTTCAGTTCTTTCCCCTCCTTTTCTTAAGCTTGCGTTGTTTGCAATAGGGTTTCTTTTTTGCCCCACTGTTTTACAGTATTTTCTCTCTCTGCATGTGTCTACCTGTGGAGGATAATATAGATATCTATATAGAACTAGATCTATATATCTCTATAGCTGTCTCGAAATCTATCTCTCTACTCTCTATACTGTATCTCTCTCTCTCTCTCTCTCTCTCTCTCTGTATATCCCACGGTAAATCTTCAGAATGCCACAACTCTTTGCTCAGGTTTTTCTTGTGCAGCGTACACACAGCATTATAGCACTATCAGGGACTCTTAGTAGCTCATAGGGACAGAGTTTGAAATGGTTATCAGTCAGAACAAGCTAGCAAATATTTGTTAATTTTTTATTATTGTTATAAAAAGTAACGTCTGCTGCAATGCATGGATACTGCAGTGATATCTTGACTAAACGTGTTCATTTTTGTGCAGGACTTCTTATGTCAAGTGGAGAGGTATTGCAAACAGTGCCACTTGACAACACCAATTACGTTCCCTCCAGAGCACCCAGTGGAGGAAGTAGGACGTCTGTTGCTATGTTGCCTTCTAAAGCATGAGGATTTAGGTATCTACATTTGACACACAATTGTTCTAAAATTCTTACTGTATTATTTTGATTTTTTTTTCTCCAATGAGATCTCCTCTCTCGTTCCCCCTCTTAAAGGTCATATAGCACTCTCACTTGTTCATCCTGCTATGCTAGGAGTTGACCAAGTTAAACATCGTGTACTTCCAAAATCTGTAGCAGATGTGTGTCGTGTTGTCTACCAAGCAAAATGCTCGCTGATCAAGGTAAGCATCAGACCAAGGAATCACTGGTACCCTTTCTTAAGACATTAGGTGTTACTGTTACCTTACTAACAGAGGGATCTGTTTGCATTGTCGTTTTAAGACTCACCAGGAACAAGGAAGATCTTACAAAGAGGTTTGTGCCCCTGTTATTGAGCGTTTGAGGTTCCTCTTCAATGAATTGCGTCCGGCAGTGTGTAATGACCTCTCCATTATGTCCAAGCTTAAAAGTCTAAGTTCTTTGCCCCGATGGAGAAGGGTAGTTCAGAAGATAATTAGAGAGCGAAGAAAAAAGAGAGGTAAATGTTTTGAAATACAATTTCTTGTTGAAGGGAAAGAGACTATTATGCATTTTGTCAGTTTGCTTGTGAGGTAGAATACAACAGATGCTTGCTTGCTTCATTCTCAAGCAAGACTTTTGCATCCCATTAAAAAAAAAAATCCATAAATATATATCTTGCTAGATCTCACTTAGTACTATGTGGGCTCTATCTAATTGCAAAAGACATAGTGTAATTAGGAATTGGAGGGGCACAGTTCAGGGAGAGGGGAAAAGAAGGGGTGTCTGCTTGCAGTTGTGTGTCACTCTGAATTCTTAACATTTTCGTAAAGCAGTGTTTTCTACGGAAGCTACCATTTTTCTTGGTAATTAAAAAAAATAGTTTTGCTCATGCTTTTGGAAGTGGATAAAGGTGACACAAATTTGATGTACAGTGGCACCTTGGTTCTGGAACAGCTTAGTTGTCGAACAAATCGGTGTTCCAGTTTGTGAACGTTTTTCGGAAGCCAAACATCCTACGTGGCTTCTGCTTGAGTTCAGGAAGCTCTTTCAACCAATCAGAAGCCGCGCCTTGGTTTCCGAATGGTTTTGGGAGTCAAATGGACTCCCAGAATGGATTAAGTTTGAGAACCAAGGTACCACTGTGTTGAAGTAACATTTTAACTATTTTGAAACTGTATGTAACCCACCCTGGGGCCCAAGGGTGAAGGGAGCACACTATAAAGAGATAAATAAATATAGTATGTTTGCTTTATGTCTCGCTGCTAGTCCCTAAAAAATCCGAGCCGTCTGATGTGGAAGAGTCCAAAATTGGGAATGAGGAAAGTGATTTGGAAGAGCCCTGTGTCATACCTCACAGCCCTGTGACAACTGATAAAAGGCCCTTGTCAGCCAAATCACCCAAGGTATGCAGAGTATCAGGTACTAAATATGGGCCAGCTGCACAGTAGCTAACAACCATTCAGAATATGTGAATGTGGCAGCTGAGTGTCAGGCGGTATGTTTATCAGAGTGGTAGTCATGTTAGTTTGTCGCTGCGAAAACAAGCACATGAGTCTGTTGCTGCAAAAGCAGCTGCGCAAAGAGAGAAATGAATTACATTATTAACAGTGGTCGTTCACAAAACAGTAGATAACACAATATGTATGCATCTTTGTGGCATATGTGCTATACTAATACCCAGTGATTTCACAGGCGCTCTCTGTAGAGGAAAGTTGTGCATTTGGATATCCTTACTGAACCTTACTTTGTATATACATGATAAGCAAGTGTGTAAGACCTTCCTCACAGTCGCACAGAGAGGATCTCTAGTTGGGTGTTTAAGTGAACTGGCTCCAAGCCTTGGATGAACTTCCTTTGTGTCATAAATGTAGATTTTAAATGTCAGCATTGGCCTTCCTTTGTAGCTAAAGGTAATTCCTTCTACCTGTTGAATCCTACCTTTTTAAGTTAAAAAGTGTCGCACATGAATAAATGCAGTGTACTTAATTGGTCACATTTGTAAAACCTTTCTTGGTCGTAGAACTTAGTGCTCTAAATTTTTCTATATTAACGTGCCACTGTGGGGCGAGCACTATTTTCAGACTGATTTCTTAGGTTATTAATTTGAGTGTAAATGTGCATTTTGTTTTTTTTCTAGGATAAATGGCAGCCGCTGATCAACACAGTTACGGGTGTTCACAAATACAAATGGCTGAAACAGAACGTCCAGGGCTTATATCCCCAGTCTGCTCTTCTCAATACCATAGTTGAATTTGCTTTAAAAGAAGAGCCCATTGATGTTGAAAAGATGCGGAAGTGCTTACTAAAGCAGGTAAGGCATGGCTCACTTCATATGGCGGGGACTTGCTTGCGTAAAGAACTTACATAGATAAAATATTTACCCCCTTTCTCTCTTGTTTTGCAGCTGGAAAGAGCTGAGGTTCGTTTAGAGGGCATTGATACAATCCTAAAGCTGGCAACCAAGAGTTTCCTGTTGCCTTCTGCACAATACGCTATATTCTGTGGATGGCAAAGACTTATTCCAGAAGGAACCAACATAGGGTAATTTTTGTTCTCCCTTGCATCTCACACTTTTGCTTCTTCATACCTAATCTGGCTCTTTGTTGTGCTGTTTAGGTGAAACATAGGGGTTTCACAGGGGGACCTTGGAAGCTTTGATGGTGAACAAAAGCTCCTGTATGGCACAGGTGGAGCACTAGGTGATGATGTTCATGGTCCTGGTGTAGCATTTATGTGTCATAGGAGCACCTTGTTTCTTATAGTAGTAGTGGTGGGATATCTCCAGCCTGCCAGGCACCCCCCATTTGGCCTGCATTATATTTTGGCTCAAACTATAGCCCCTTTCCCATCACTTTGACATCATATAATGTCAGGCGCAGGACAGGTAAAGCCGCAGCACCAAATTCCAAAGTAAGAGTCTGCACCCCCACTTCTTCCTTTACAGTCGCGGGTTTAAATTTGAATCACCAGATGTCATATGACATTAGGTGATGGTCAGATGGGGGCAGCTGCATGCAGCGTGGTCCAGATCTGGGTTCAGCCCCCTGTCCAGATCCTACCCTTCTCCTTGAGCTAATGCAAATGTGTATAGTGGTACCTCAGGTTAAGTATTTAATTCGTTCCGGAGGTCCGTACTTAACCTGAAACTGTTCTTAACCTGAAGCACCACTTTAGCTAATGGGGCCTCCTGCTGCTGCCGGAGCACGATTTCTGTTCTCATCCTGAAGCAAAGTTCTTAACCTGAAGCACTATTTCTGGGTTAGCGGAGTCTGTACCCTGAAGCGTATGTAACTTGAGGTACCACTGTACTGGGAAAGTCTTGCAAAGGCACAGAAGGTGGGGTTCTAAGAGGTTTTGAACAGCAGGTGGGCAGCTTTTTCTGGCTTGCGTGTGGCCCCCAACCCTGTTGTTGCACTTTGTAGCAGTATCCGCTTGTGATGCAAAATAGGTGTTAAGGTAGGTTACCATTCTGAAAACACTGGAAATCATGGCTTGCTTGTTATCCACATAGGGAACCCTTAACGGACTGCTTAAAGGATGTGGATCTGATTCCGCCCTTCAATCGTATGCTCCTGGAAGTTACTTTTGGGAAGTTGTACTCATGGGCTATTCAGAACGTTCGGAACATCTTGCTTGATGCTAACAACAGATTCAAAGAACTAGGTGAGTATTACCAATACTCTTCTGTAATTTAAAATAAAAACTCCAATTCATTTACTTTTCTTTTGTGCCTGTTAGTTGAGTGCAAGTTGTTGAATTTCCACGAAGTTTCAAAAGTATTTTTTGCACATCTTGCAGCCACCAAATCATGCCTGTGTATTTGATGCTCCTTTCTCCCCCTAACCACCTATCCAAAGCTGGCTGTGAGACATGGCATATTCAGGGATGTCGTTAGGGTTGTTCTTAACGCTCTTCCATGTTGCTTCTGGGGAGTTTAATTTCTTTGGAGGAAGATGGAAGGAAGTGAGTCCTCTCTCCTGAGGTGCACATTCTGGGTGGTACTTGTCGCTTTGGCTCATAATCTCGTTCCTCCTTTGAAGATTTGGCTATCAAGCAAATCTTGTTAGTGACCATACATCCAGTGAAATGTAGTTTTGTATTTGCAAACCTTACTTAGATGAAGTGCTGTCAGGTGAATCTGTTCTTTCCTTGGGGAGCCTGCTGGGAATGTCGGAAAACAGAGGCAACTTAACTAGTAAACCAGTTCCAGAAGCAAACTAACAGTCATCTCAAGGTCATTTACTTGAGCCGATAAGCAGCCATTGCCTTGCGTGTGTCTGTTAAAATATATCCTATTTCTTCTAGGAATCCAACCTGTTCCCCTGCAAACCATTACCAATGAGAACCCTGCGGGACCAAGCCTTGGGACTATTCCACAAGCACGTTTCTTATTAGTCATGCTTAATATGCTAACCCTACAGCATGGTGCAAACACCATGAACCTTCTTCTCAATTCTGGCATGTTGGCACTGACGCAAACCACGTTGCGACTGATAGGTACGTTTGCTACTTGGGAAAGACCCATCTTACCTGTCATTTCACTGTTGGGAATAGAATGTTTGGTCTGCTTTAGAACCCTTAGAATATCTTCTACCAGAGGTGGTCTTGTAGTAAGGTTAAAGCTTACTGGGAAATGATGTACAATGAATTGAAAAGGATGTTCAAAATACCTTTTGTAAAAAAACCCCAGAAGCTTTTCTTTTGGGAATTATAGGGACAGAACTATGTAAATTGTATAGAAACTTATTCATGTATGCTACTACAGCAGCAAGAATGCTACTTGCCCAAAGGTGGAAAGAAGCAGAAGTCCCAGTAAAGAAAGAATGGATACCAAAACTTATGGAAATGACGAAACTTATCGGAATAAGAAATCAAGATAACAAACATTTTATAAAAGAATGTGGAAATGGTTTATAGAATATTTACAGATAAATTGCAAACAGATAAAAACATTAGCAGGATTATTGTAATAACTTGCAGTTTCATAAAAGTATATATTTGAAGTAGATCATTAAACAAGAAAATTAAATGAATTTGGATATGCAGAAGATATTAAAAAGTAAATTTAAGGAAGTCAAACTTTGAAATGTTAAATTGATTGGAAAACTAATGAAATGTATAAACTTGAAAAGTATAAATAAAAACTTTTAAAAAATAATTTTAAAAATAGAATATTTCCTACCGCTGAACTATGCCTCTTCGGCTTTGCACTTTGAACAAAAGTATTACATTCTTGTGGAGACTGCTTTGGAAAGCTGGAATAAGTTACTACTTTTGATATTAGTTATCTCTTAACGACTGCAAGATCTCAAGATACCTCTCATTAAATTAGGGCCTAGTTCGGACAACGTCGAGGAAGATATGCTTGCTTCGTCGCGTGGCGTTTCTGCTACAGTCCTAGAAGAGTCCAGGAAGGAGACCACTCCAGTTCAACTTCCTGTATCAGGGCCAGAGTTGGCAGCCATGATGAAGATTGGCACCAGAGTGATGAGGGGGGTGGACTGGAAGTGGGGAGATCAGGTACTGCTTGACTATGTCTGCCATATTTGCTGGATTTCAGTTCACTCTATGATCTTAATTATTGGCCATATGTTTTTAAACTTTCCTGTATTTCTGCTGCTCTTCCCTTCAGGATGGCCCTCCTCCAGGCTTGGGGCGTGTGATTGGAGAATTGGGTGAAGACGGCTGGATTCGAGTTCAGTGGGACACTGGCAGCACCAATTCTTACAGGATGGGGAAAGAGGGAAAATACGATCTCAAGCTGGCTGAGCCACCACCTGCTTCTCAGCCTACAACAGAAGACTCAGACACAGAGGATGATTCTGGTAAGGCGTTTTTCTGCTGAACAAGTGGTAATGTAGCTACCAAGCAGTAAGTGGTTTGAACAAATAGGCCTTGTTCTACTATCACCTCATTTTTCAAGAAAGAGATCCAACTTATTTAAAGAAGCCGGACACTTGGTAGTTTTGTAGTTATAGTACCTATTCCTAGAATATGCATTCTCCTCTTCCAATCATAAGACATAAGGGATGTAGAGAGAGGTTAAAAACCTAGCTATTCTGGGAATTGACATTATAAGAGTGGACGGGGCAACCCAGCCAGATTGGTAGGGTTTAAATATTATTATTATTATTATTATTATTATTATTATTATTATTATTATTATTATTAATTGACTACCTTTTAACTTTCTGAACTTACTAACATTGCTCCAGCTGCTGGGAACAGAATGTGGGGTTTAATTTATTTTGGGTTAATTTCACTTCCAGTACTGGTATGTGAGTGGCGTGTTGGTATACAGTAGCACCACCTCTTGCATGCAATTAACCCGTGCAATTTCAACCTTGCTCAGTTGAAATCTTGCAGATTAATTGCACACAAGGCAGAGAGCTCAAAAAGCTTCTTTTGCACCAGGTGTTCCTGGTGCTCAAAGAGCTTTTAACCTCTTAGGCTTGCTTACCAAGCTCTGAAAGGCTCTCGCGAGAACTTGTGGAAATGTGGACAGCCCTGCAACATCTTGTGAGAGAACATTCCAGAACCCAGTAAGCTCTTGAAAGCTCTCCGCCTTGCTTGGAAAGTAAGGATGGCTGCATGGTAGCAGTTTGGGTGTATGCATTTCTGTGTATGCATGTCATCCCTGCAATGTAAACTCCCACTCAATACTGTAATATTAGTCCAGTTATGATTTTTCCTCATCATGCCATTCTGAAGCTGTGGAAGATTAATTTGCTCGGAAAAACATTAAATTGGATATTTCCAATTTCCTTTTTTTTTTACTGGTTTTTCCAACGTTAAGGAAATTCTGGCATTTATTAAAATACTCGTAGGTTTAAAGTGAAAGTCAATATCCAGGGGTGTCTATCCACCAGTGGAACAGGCACAATTAGTGGAATGGATTCTCTCCTCCCTCTTCAGCCTCTGTGTGCCTTCCAAATATGCACACGGGAGGGTTGGGAGGGGACCCTCTAGAACAGATTTGGGAGCAGTCGGGTAGGGCTGTACTGGGAGGGAGGGAGAGAGAGAAAAGGGAATCCCTGAGCTGAAATCACCTTGCACAGTGCTTGCTGTCACCCAGCGTTAAAGGTAAAGGTAAAGGGACCCCTGACCATTAGGTCCAGTCGTGGCCGACTCTGGGGTTGCAGCGCTCATCTCGTTTTACTGGCCGAGGGAGCCGGCGTACAGCTTCCGGGTCATGTGGCCAGCATGACTAAGCCGCTTCTGGCGAACCGGAGCAGCACACGGAAATGCTGTTTACCTTCCCGCTGGAGCGGTACCTATTTATCTACTTGCACTTTGACGTGCTTTCAAACTGCTAGGTTGGCAGGAGCTGGGACTGAGCAACGGGAGCTCACCCCATCGCGGGGATTTGAACCGCCAACCTTCTGATCAGCAAGTCCTAGGCTCTGTGGTTTAGACCACAGTGCCACCCACGTCCCCACCCAGCGTTAGGAGACCTGAATTAATTTGATTGTGAAAATAAGTAGCTTGCAATGGAGCGCATCAATTTCATTGTCTTCTGTCATTTATTTTGACTCTTGTTTCAGAAGGAGAACAAGTTGAAAGAAATCTCCACCCCACTTCCATGATGCTGACAAGCACAGTGAATCTGCTGCAGACTCTCTGCCTCTCGGCTGGAGTCCATGCTGAAGTTATGCAGAATGAAGCAACAAGAACTTTGTGTGGACTGCTGCGCATGCTAGTCGAGAGTGGGACCGTAGACAAATCAGGTAGATACCTGCACCGGATCAGAGTCTTGTTTTGTGTGCCGAGTCCTTCATCCTCATATCAGTGTAACCTATTGTGGCACCTCAAATTAGAATGATTTGCCTCATCCCATGTCTGCAGCAGTGCATTTTAAAAAGTATATTTAAAAGAGCTTCACCATTTGTTAATAGAGCAAACAGGCCTTTGTTGCAGAGCGATTTTTGGTGCTTCGCTTTCTCATGTGTTTTGTTGTTTTCCTTAGGTTTTCATAGTTATCCTGTTGTGTTCAACTAAAACAGGCAAAAGTACATGATACTGCACACGCTGATAAATAAAATGAGCTATCGTTCTATTCTGCAACATGAAAACTGTTTATTCTAAAAAGCCAGTTTAACTTTAGGTGCTTTGAGGCAAATAATTCAGGTCTAAATGCACAAATGTAGTAATTTTAGGCAACTAAGAGCACTTAAGAGTGTTTCTTTTTTTAAAATAAATTCCAGCTTCTGTACCAAATACATTGGTTAATAAAGAACAGCACAGGAGCTGGTGTTCACTGGGATTCATCCGAAGTATAGCCCTCATGCCTCAGATGTGCAGCACTCTTAGTACGTCGCAATGGATAACTCTCCTAATGAAAATCGTCGAGGGACATGAATCGTTTACTGCTGCATCTCTACAACGACAGGTAATGCCTTTCAGTGCTGGAGATATCCAGTGGGGTTTTTAACCCACTACAGCTGAGTCATAATAGGGTTTGAAAGCCACACTTCATGTCTGTGGCTCGATTCAAGATCAGACACCTTTCTCTTGAAAGCGATGAAGCAGGAAGAAGACGCAGAATGGTTTCGTTGCTGCATTTTGCCTAGATGTGAAAGAGGAAGTGGAAATGTGGTTTGTTGGGTCCCTAGCAGGGGATTATTTTGTTTCACACAGTGGGTTGACATTAGGCAGTTATTTACAGCTTATATACATAACATTACAGCTTACATTTTAGGGAAGCTTTTAATGTTTGATGTATTACAGTATTTTAATGTTTTTTTGGAAGCCGCCCAGAGTGGCTGGGGAAGCCCAGTCAGATGGGCGGGGTATAAATAATAAATTATTATTATTATTATTATTATTATTATTATTATTATTATTATTATTACTACATACCTAAAGTCTTTTTTAATAAACCATTTTGAATTGTAACGAAATGAGAAAGTGGCTCCATATTTTTTTAGAAAGAGGAGCATTGGTGGTTATTTTGTGCATAAGAGTGTCTTCCTACTTGTAGAATTAAGGGGTTTTTTTCCTAGTAGCTCGAGAGACTTCTCTAAAATAGATATGTTTTCTCCTTTCATCTTTTAGATCCTTGCAGTGCACTTACTGCAAGCAGTTCTTCCTTCCTGGGATAAAAGCGAAAGGTCAAGGGATATGAAATTCCTGGTGGAAAAATTGTTTGGTTTCCTTGGCTGTCTGCTTACCACTTGCTCTTCAGATATCCCACTGCTCAGAGGTAGGAGAATATTATGCCTTCAGTGTTGTATTCTTATATTTTTAACCATATTGATGTCTGTCTATGAGTTTTCCTCTTTTTCAAATTTCCCCTTTTTTTTGGCAGAATCTACTCTGAGGAGGAGGAAGGCAAGGCCTCAGGCCTCTCTCACGGCCACTCACAGCAGTACTTTGGCAGAGGAGATAGTGGCACTGCTGAGGACATTGCATTCACTGAGCCAGTGGAATGGACTCATAAACAAGTACATCAACTCTCAGCTAACCTCCATCACCCACATCTTTGCAGGAAAACAGTCAGAAGGGGTAGTTCCCGCATCTTAAAATTAACTCATTTTTGTTTTAAATCTAGTAATCGTTAATGGATTCTGTCAAACTATTTAAAAGCTATGATATATTTTTGTGAAGTGATTGCCTTCTTTAATGTAAAATTGGCTGCAATATAAAATATTATTGCATGTTGTTTTTCTTGAACTGCGAATATTTTCCAAAGGGAAGTCCTTGCTACAGTTTCATTATGCCTGTTCTCTTTTTCCCCTAGGCTGTTTTGGAAGACTTCTTTCCTGACTCTGAGAATCCAGAAGTGGGAGGCTTGATGGCTGTCCTGGCAGTCATTGGCGGAATAGATAGTCGCTTGCGGTTAGGTGGCCAAGTCATCCATGATGAATTTGGAGAAGGCACAGTGACACGAATCACCCCGAAAGGAAAAATCACAGTTCAGTTTTATGACATGAGAACCTGTAGAGTCTGTCCCCTCAGTCAGCTAAAACCAGTAAGTGTATTAAAGTGACGTCTTGCTTAAGGTGTAAGCTGAGTACGATGCATTATACGTGGACTGTTTGTTTGTTCGTTTTGGGAAATATTCTAATATTCTCCTGGCTGATGAGCAGCAATTTGTGCATCCCAAAAAAGCTGATTTTTTTTCTTTCGAGTGTCATGCATCACTGCTCAGATAAGGTAATATGTTACCAATATTTGAGCAGCTCTTGTACAAGTCACCTTCAGTTCCACATCTTTTGGGTAGAACTTTTCTGTTTGCTTTACCTCACTGTTGTTTCACCCTGGGAAAGCAAATTTTGACAGCCCCTTCTGCATTGGTCTAGGAGTGCTTCTACCTTTTACAAGTACCCGGAGAAGGGAGGGAATTCTCTCAGGTTGGAAGCAAAGAAATGAACACAATTTACAAGGAATTTATACTAAAATATATATTTAAAATGTCTGTTTATCTATAGCTCCCGGTCATTCCTTTTAATGTCAATAATTTGCCATTCACTGAACCAATGCTGTCTGTCTGGGCTCAGCTGGTGAACTTGGCTGGAAGTAAAGTTGAAAAACACAGAATAAAGACTCCAAATCAGGGTGTTTCGGGTATGTTTTTCTTGATTTATAAATACTATGCTCACTCTAAAAGGATGCTACTCTTAAACAGATGATGTCAAAGTGTGCTGATTTGAAGAATGTTTCTTAATTGGTAGGTGTTTTATGTTTAATTTTATCCCTATTGTACCTTTATTGCACACCACTTGGAGACTTGAAAACATCTGTTTTCAGTCAATAGAGCCATAAGTTTGTATGCTGAATGATAAGAATGCATGGAAGAAGTGAATGGCATTAATGATGAATATATAAAACTAACACTGGGCTAAAGCAGTAGTGCCTCTTGGATATGATAAAAATACAGTCCAGTATTTATTTTTTCCTTTTCTTCATATCTTCAAGCTTTATTTTAACTGTGTGTTAAAATATAAAGAGTTTCTACTAATAAGCATTCCAGCAGGAATGGGAAGAAACAAAAAAGCACTAGTGATTTTTAAATGAACAGTGTAATTTGTGAGTTTTAGGGCTGTACACTCCAACCCAGTGGTCCAACCTGACCTGGGGAACACTTGACTTGGCCCCAAGTCAATGGGGGTGTGTGTGAGAGAGTGAAGTCATGCCAAAGCCATGTTTCAGCCTACCATCTTGATTCAAAATGGTGCCCAGCATCCAAATGCCAACCAAGACTGCTCCCCACACCTTGGGATCTCTTGTGTCAAGTTTGGTAATGATATATTGAGAGCTGGCAGAAACTATGCCCCCAAATGGGCAAAGTCATGCCAAAGCGATGTTTCAGTCCACCATCTTTGATTCAAAATGCTGCCCGGTGTCCAAACACCAATAAAGTCTGCTGCCCCCACATCGAGAACCCTTGTGCAGAGTTTGGTGATGTTATCTCAAGAGGGCGGCTGAGCAGACAGGCGTACAAACCACTTTCTAAAATAGATATTTGTAGATCAATTCTTCCTATTTATTTTGCTAAGAAATGCCTATCATATGTTTTGGACAGGCCAAATAGACTTGGATCTGCTCAGATGCCAGCAGTTAAAACTGTACATACTAAAAGCAGGTCGAGCTCTGCTTTCTCACCAGGATAAATTAAGACAAATCCTGTCTCAGCCTGCAGTGCAAGATGGCGGCTCACTTCCCACAGGTAATAATATTCTGCTTGATTACAAGGTTGATAAGGATTCTCTTGCTTTTTTCTACTGTTGAAGTAGGCAGACGAACAGAGGAAAGGACCGGTTTTTTGTGCACGATTGTCTTGACTTACCGTGAGTTCCTTTCTGGCAGGACATACATGGGTGTTTTTTTTAATGTTGAAAGTCAAAAAGGTGAAAGAAGAAGCATTTTCTGTCTGTAACAAGCAATTTCTTCCCAGCAGTAACGTTCTCTATATATTTTCATATGGTTTAATAATTGCATCTGAAAGCAGATACCCTGAAAGGATAGAGCAATAAAGAGAGCCACGCAGGGTCCATTTTACTTCTAGGGAATTGATATTCTTGTGTTTTATGTGGAGAGTATACAGCAATGAGTTACCCTGTTCCACTGAAACTAGGAAATTAATATGTCTTCAAGAAATCTGATACTTACCCAGTGTTAGTGATGATCGTCTCATTGCCTGTTAATTGCCCTAGATTATTATTTTTTTTTAAAAAATAATTGCATAAAATCTCAGATGGTATAAATCCATCAGTGGTTATGTGAAATCTTCCTCAAGCTTTTGCTGTGCTTAGCAATTTCAGTCACTCTTAAGTAGATGTTATAAGCGAGTTGAAGCCCTTTTTCCATTTCAGTTTAAACATTTTTATGTAATGACATAATAAAAAGAGATAATGGTAGTTCTGGAGGTAGACATTTAAATACAAAACATCTTCTCAGAATTCAAAGCTTCATTTCTTTGGAACAGAGAATGTGATGTACATGTTCCTTTTTTAAAAAAGAAGAAGAGGTGTTTACATTTGAAGTGAGACACCATTGAAAAGTAATCTGTTATTGGAAGTGTATTTCGGTTTCTGGTTGTTTCTGAAACTTAAATCCACTTTCCTTGGCTTAAGATGATGGCGTAGTGACATCACCTGATGTTGGAGACTTGTCTCCTGAGGGACCTCAGCCACCCATGATCCTCTTACAACAACTGCTGACGGCAGCAACACAGCCATCACCTGTGAAGGCGATTTTTGATAAGCAAGAACTTGAGGTAAGATCTTAGCTTTCTCCCATTAAGGAGAAACAGTTACTGTTTTATTTAGATAGACAACAATAGAATAAAAACTTTCTGCCAAGGCAATTCATAGTTTAAAGCAGTGGCTTGTAATATAATAGGCTTTTCCTTCCTGATCATGTTTATTTCAGAGACTGCCTACTGCCTCTAATCACAGCGTCCAATGCTGGTCACAGCTTCAGACTACAAGGTTCCTGGGTCAAGCCCTAGATCTCCTGGTGCTTTGTTAGTTTGAATGTGCCACAAGACCTGGCGTAAATAATAAATCTTATTAATGTTGTACAGTGGTACCTCGGAAGTCAAACGGAATCTCTTCTGGAAGTCCGTTCGACTTTCAAAACGTTCAGAAACCAAGGTGCAGTTCCTACAGCCAATCGGAAGCCATGTCGGACATTCAGATTCCAAAGAACGTTCGCAAACCAGAACACTCACTTCTGGGTTTGCGGCGTTTGGGAGCCAAAACGTTTGACTCGCAAGGCGTTCAGGATCCAAGATACGAACTGTACTTTGTAAATGTATTACAGTTGCAAAAAGATTTGTGTATATCTTCTTATAGGCTGCTGCACTGGCTGTGTGTCAGTACCTGGCAGTCGAGTCTGCACATCCCTCAACTCCAGTCTTTGAAGACTGCAGCTCCAGTGAAGCCACAACCCCTGTTACAGTCCAGCACATCAGACCTGCAAAAGTGAAAAAACGCAAAGTATCCCCTATTCCACCGCTTCCTATTGTGGTGCAGCTTATGGAAATGGGTTTCCCCAGGAAGAATATTGAGTTTGCACTGAAATCACTTTCGGGGACCTCTGGAAGTGCTTCTGGGTTACCAGGTACTTTGCTTTTGTTTGTTTGAGGTTCAAGGAAGAACACGTTGCATTAAGATTTTGAGAAGCTGGAAAGTGCTTTGACGTTCAGTGAATGAGATATTGTGGAAATAGGGCAATATGATGGAAAAGAGAATGTGAGAAAGGGAAAAGGCAGCAAAAAGGACTAAATTGCAGGTAGCCAGAAGGAAGGAAAGAAAAACAGATGACCCCCAAGGTTGCATACCTGAGAAACTGAACTATAAGGGTTAACCAACAGTGAAAAGGGATAGGAGGATATCACAGAAAATGCACAGGGCTACACCTTCCCCACATTTTTGATGTTGAATGATTGCCAAATGGTCTTAAGAGATGAAATTGAAGAGAGGTTGTGAAAAATCGCCTGAAAAACAAGAATTGAATATTTTGTTTTTTAAATCTGGGGGAATGATTTGGTGCAGCCAAAGTTGACTGTAGGGTCAGTGAAGCACAAGGAGAAAAGTTATTTTTTCTTGAACGTCAGGTCAAGTGAATAATACTGTTGATGTCTGTATTTATTACGTCTTGCTGTAGGAGTAGAAGCCTTGGTGGGCTGGCTTTTGGACCACCCAGATGTCCAAATTACTGACCTCTCAGATGGTGACACTATATCTGATGAGTATTCAGATGAAGAAGTGGTAGAGGATGTCGAAGAAGCAGAAGCTGCATATCCCGTGGTAAGCGTTAGGAATGGGATCTTAGGATTCTGAAACAACATGTAGAGAGGCCAGTGTTCCTGATATGTCAGTCACAACTTTGGGCCAGGAAACCAAAATGAACATTCTTTGCAATCATTTCGGGAGTCTACATTGCAGAGCACTTAGCATTTATAATGTGCGTCAGAGTTATGGATTTTTTAATTTTATTTTATTGCAGTCTACTGGTGCCGTTGTAACAGAAAGCCAGACTTACAAGAAGCGAGCTGATTTCTTAAGTAATGATGATTATGCTGTGTATGTGCGAGAGAACATTCAGGTAAGCTTGACTATGAAGTCTGCATTTGAACTGTAATGTTCTCTATTTGAAAAGGATGATATTGATGCAGCTGAAATGCTGACGTGGATGCACGTGGGAGGAGGAGATAAACACGGAAGCTGCAAATTGCTTTGATAACTGCAAAAAGCTGCTTTATTTAATCTCCCAGCTGTTGCAATCTGTTGTTGCTTTGCTCTATTCATAGAAGGCATTGATGTTCTTTGTTTCATGGTAACGTCAAGGGGCTACTTCCTCCTTCCACAGTGTGTTTTCAGGGATGTAACTGACTTGTACAGCATCTGTTTTACATGCAAAAGGTTCCAGTTTCAATCACAGACATCTCCTGGCAGAGCTGGAAAAGACTCATGCCTGTAATCCTGAGCGCCACTACCAATCAGTATAAAACGTACTAAGCTGTATGGACCAGCGGCCTCTGACTCTGAATAAGGCAGCTTCCCGTGTTCCTAACATTTTCATTGGATTAGAAAGCCATTAGCTTACGATCATCATAGTATTGTGTGAGGTGCTCTCGCTGGGCAGCAAGTATAGGCCTGGACTGATCCCATTTGGCTCTCCACCTTTGGAATTTGGATGAAATCTTCAACCCAAACTCAGAGCTGGAGTCTTCCTTTTTGCCCTCCAGCATGTGGTGTGGTTTATAGACTGAAGCCACATTGGGATGATTCACACAATGCTCCAAAGGCGTTTGCTTGTGCAGAGAGGGCATGTCTGACTTGCAGACATTGGATGCATTGTTGTACGTGTGAACTATAATCCAATACATGATTGTCCCCTATTTCTTTTCCAGTTTTGTTTTTTTAGAGCAGTGATTGTGTGGATCATTGCAGTTTACTTGTGCAGCCCTGGTTCAAAATAATAGAAGCAAACCATGCCCCCAGTTTGCTTGTATAAGCCAGGAATCGTGTGCCCCCCCCCCCAATGCACTAGCAGGGAGGAGTACAGAAGGCAAAATTACAGACTGTCTTCAGATGTCTTTAGAAGGTTTTGTGGTTGTTTATCTGTTTGACATCTGATGAGAGGATGTTCCACAGGGCAGGTGCTACTACTGAGAAGGCCCTCTGCCTGGTTCCCTGTAACTTCACTTCTTGCATGTTCACGGCAAGCCATTAAATGGGCCAGTGATTGCAAATTCTCCTAAATCACAGGGTAGTCTGTCTTGTTCAGGGTAGTTACTTTGATACTGCATTTCTGTTGAAGCTTCAGGTGGTAAATATTGATCCAGTTTTTCCTCCTCCTAGGTGGGAATGATGGTTAGATGCTGCAGGACATATGAGGAGGTTTGTGAGGGCGACGTGGGCAAAGTTATCAAATTGGACCGCGATGGACTGCATGATCTCAATGTGCAATGCGATTGGCAACAGAAAGGTGGCACTTACTGGGTCAGATATATCCACGTTGAACTTATAGGCAAGTCAGTTGCTTCATTCATTCATTATTCTAATGCTATCTTTTACACGCTCAAAATCCAAAGACATTAATTTCATTGCTTTTGCATTTTTTAAATAGGATTCCCACCACAGAGCTCTCCATCACACATAAAGATTGGCGACAAAGTGCGAGTAAAAACCTCCGTGACTACACCCAAGTACAAGTGGGGCTCTGTTACCCACAGGAGCGTGGGAGTTGTGAAAGGTAATGTGTATTCATTAAAAGAAAAAGTTTGTTGGGTTGGTTGCACAGAATTACGGACTTCGTTGTTTGTAGAATTGTAGTGTTGCCTGCAAGATTAATATTGAACTGTTGGAATGCTTTGCCTTTTTATAGCAAATTCTGGAAGTACAGTTGTAACTTGGTTGTTGAATGAAATCCATTCTGGAAGTCTGTTCGAATTCCGGAAATGTTCAAAAACCAAGGCGTGGCCTCCAATTGGCTGCAGGAGCTTCCTGCACTCAATCGGAACCTGCGTTGGACATTCGGGTTCCAAAGAACGTTCACAAACCATAACACTCGTTTCTGGGTTTGCGGCGTTTGGGAGCCAAAATGGACGAGTGCCAAGGTTTTCGACAACCAGGGTACGACTGTATTGGCTTGGCTCTAAGTATGTCGTTGTGCGAGCGGGAGGCACTTCTGCCCATGTAAGGTGGCAAATGTCAACATTATTTGCCAGTTATGCTTTCCCATTGCAGCTCTTCATGGCATCCCTTGCACTGTCCCAAAGACCTGGTTCACATGTCGCTCTAAGCCAAACTATGGCTTAGTGTGAATGCGTGCGTTCCCAGGAAAGAGGTCCTAGAAACTTTGCTCCTCCCTTATCAGTTTGCTGCCTCGCTATTATGAGCTAAGCCATCGCTTAATGTGGATTGAATTAGGGTTCATGGTTGAGCTCTCTGCATAACAAAGAGCAAACTTCCCCAGGAGCCTGTCTGTTCATGCTAAGTCATAGTATGGCTTAGTGTCACATATGGACTAGGCCACTGTGTCTCTGAATCCTCAGGAACAGGGTGTTTTTTGGGGGTGGGGAATGGGGACCAGCAGCAGGAAGCAGGGAGGTTGGAAAGCCCTGTTTTGTGAGCAATGCTTCAGTCACAGAATTTAGGGTCAAAGTTTTTTGGTAAACAATCCTGACATAAGACATACCTGTTTGGCGGGTTGGGGGGGATGTAATGGAATGGAGCTTGCTATTTCCATAAATTGATATTCCATTTTCATATGAAGGAGCTGTTAATAAGGAACACTATAGCTTTAAAAGTTACTTGGTCATTCTGAAAGTCATGTTGTGCTTTCCTCCACCTGACAGTTCAGATTGCATCAGGAAAGGGAGGGCAGTTTGTTGTGTTTTTGACACGAGCTTTCAAATAGAGGCAGAGTGTCACATATGCCTGCTTCACATTTTGGGTTTGATTTATTTTCAGGATAAAGCAATAGCTATTACACTTGTTCTCGAGTTAGAAGTGGTCTAAAAATCTGGATTAAATACTGGTTTTCAGGTTCACAGAAAGCTCGTTGTTTTAAAGCAAGGAATTGAGTACACCACTAAATATTTTATACCAGAAGTTTCATAAGTAGGAAATATCAGTACAGCAGTCACTGAAGTATGTGTATATCTCACAAATACTTTTTATATTTCCCATTTCTTCTCTTGTCACAGCTTTTAGTGCCAATGGTAAAGATGTCATTGTTGACTTTCCTCAGCAGTCTCATTGGACTGGATTACTGTCAGAAATGGAACTTGTTCCCAGTATTCATCCAGGGGTTACGTGAGTGTGTTTTTTTAAAAAATAAAAAACCCTTTAACCATTTTATTGTGGCTTTTTCTTTAAGTTGCATCTTTTTTCTTGTAGTGTTTCTATAACATAAAACATGGCCTGATTCCCCCCTCCCCTCAAAGATGCAACAGGTTAAAAAAACCTGAAAGAGTAGGCATCTTTGTAGTAGACGGTATAGAATGAGAATTTGTTTGGATTAAATTATGTGAACGGAATAGAAAAGCTAATGTGATAATTGAATTTTTGTTTCAATTAGGTGTGATGGCTGTCAGATGTTTCCCATCAATGGACCCAGATTTAAATGCAGAAACTGTGATGACTTTGATTTCTGTGAAACCTGTTTCAAAACCAGGAAACATAACACACGACACACTTTTGGAAGAATAAATGAGCCAGGTATTATACGTTATAGCTTAATGAAGTCTGAGACGTTTCTGCATAACTCTTTGTTGTGGGTAAAGTTTTTGGAAACCCCATTTTCTGAAACTGCTTCTGATTAACTTTCATTGGACCTCCTCTTTCTAATAAACTCAGCAGAATTCTTTATTGTGAACAAAGCTTGTAGGAAGAGCTTTGTGCTGTGTTTTAGTGTTTTTTATTGTATTTTAGTGTTTTGTTGGAAGCCGCCCAGAGTGGCTGGGGAAACCCAGCCAGATTGGCGAGGTATAAATAATAAATTATTATTATTATTAACTCTACAAATACAGTTCAGTATAATGCTCCAGCCTTTAGGACAGCATGCTCCTGAATTAAATAGTTGTCTTCAAATCTACAACACTAACTATTTACAATAGGTCAATCTCCAGTATTTTGTGGCCGCTCCGGAAAGCAACTGAAGAGGCGTCACAGTAGCCAGAGAGGGATGCTACTGGATGATTGGTCAAGAATCGTTAAAAATTTGAATGTGTCGTCTTCCGTGAATCAGGCCTCACGTTTGATTGATGGTGGGGACCAGTGCTGGCAGTCTTCTGGCTCCCAAGGAAAGGTGAGTTTTAAAGAAGTCGTTCGCGGGCTTCCCTCACATTTCAGTGTAATCTTCTCATTGCTGTCACCATCATTTGATAAAAGTAGAACTATACCTGCAGATATATATTTTTTAAAAGCAATACTGTTTTTATTATCTGAAACTACTTGCAAGTATTGTATTCTAAGAAGTAGTAGTCATGTTCACATGTAACTGTAGTCCACCGTGCCTCCAGAGAATTTTAGATAATTGCAGTCATTCCCCCCCCCCCCAGCACTGGATCCGTTTGGAGATTTTCCCTGACGTCCTTGTACACAGACTGAAAATGATTGTGGATCCTGCAGACAGCAGCTACATGCCCTCGTTGGTTGTGGTTTCAGGTATGGAACTGTCAGGGAATTGGTTTCATTATTGAGCAGCTTGTTTTGTTTTCTTGCAGTATGGTAATACAGGCAGTGTCTGCTTTAGGTGCATCTGATACGTGTATTCCAAACTTGGAAGTGACCTGAAAATATCACAAAAAGGGGTGGAGCAGGGCTTGGGCAGATCAGGGTGTTTAATATAATATTAATAATAATAATAATAGTAGTAGTAGTAATAATAATAATAATAATAATAATAAATTTTTATTTATATCCTGCCCTCCCCAGCCGAAGCCGGGCTCAGAGTGGCTAACAACAGTCAAATAATGCAACATTCTAAAATCATTTCATTATAAAATTAATTCAAATCAGATCAATGGCTAGAGTTCTGTGAGGACTGCCAAAAGAGGGAGTCAGGCTGTGCCCTGGCCAAAGGCCTGGTGGAACAGCTCTGTCTTGCAGGCCCTGCGGAAATATGTCAAGTCCCACAAGGCCCTAGTCTCTTGTGGCAGAGCGTTCCACCAGATCGGAGCCACAGCCAAAAAAGCCCTAGCTCTGGTTGAGGCCAGCCTAACCTCTCTGTGGCCTGGGACCTCCAAGATGTTTTTGTTTGAAGACCGTAAGTTTCTCTGTGGGACATAACAGGAGAAGCGGTCCCGTAGGTACGAGGGTCCTAGGCCGTTTGCTGGCTTTTACAATGGTTTCAAATATACATGATTTCACTTAACATGCGGTGCCTTGGAACATAACACCTGCATAAATTGAGAGTTGCCTGTACTGAAAAACAACAACTCCCAAATTAAAAATAATCCAGCATGCGTCTCTTTCCTTATGCTGCAGGTGGAAGTTCTTTAAACAATCTCATAGAGCTGAAGACAATCAACATTAATCCTACAGACACCACAGTTCCTCTTCTCGGTGATTGCACAGAGGTAGGTTATTGCTGGTTATAGGGAAGACTAATTAAGAAAGTTGTGCGTTGAACCCATGTAAGATGAATATTCTCTATGTTTTCCCCATGGCTTTCCGCTACAAGGTGTCAGATTTAAATGCCCGCTGTTATTGTGAAGAGTTCCTTTGTCACTTACTTTTTCGGGCGCATGAGGAATTTTTTTTTGTTTGCCAAGAAACCATGCTGTGATCTCTCCACAGCAATGTTGCTTAATGAGGACACTGGCTGGAGTTTATGTGTCTGTTGTTTAAATCTTGACATTAATGAACAAAATTAATGTTTTTGTGAGCCCCATCCCCTCCTTTTGTTGGGTATAGTTGCATATGCAGACAACGCAGATGCTGTGTCTAAAGAAAAAGTAAAAATCCATTGGAATGCAGGAAGTCGCTTGTCAGAACCCCAAGGGTCTGTCAGAGGTTAGACCTCCTATGTGGTTGAGGGTCTCTCTGTGAAAAGTAAGAGTGCCTCAGGTTTTCCCAAAGCAATAAAGGTCTTACCAAGTTAGGATGGCTCATTACAGAGCACACCTGAGCAGAATTAAGAACAGGAGTGGTTCTTTCATTTATTCAGGCTTTTTATTATTAAAAAGATTCCCTTTTATATTAATAAAACAGGAGGGAGAAGAAAGGTCAGAAGTAGGTAAAAATGGATACAAGTCCATACATATATAATTAATTCGTTTCCCTTTTCATAGTCTCAATCATAATATTAAAGCAGGCAGGCAGGTAGGCAGTTCTCTAGAGTCTTCCATCCTTTTGTCGCGTATTTTCTTATATTTGTGGCATTAAGTATATTAAGAACCAACACATAAACTTAATCCTTTTTAATTTCAGTATCATAGGTATATTGAAGTGGCTATAAAGCAGTGCAGGAGCTCTGGCATTGATTGCAAAATACACGGTCTCAGCATTTTGGGGCGTATTCGGGCAGAGGATGAAGACTTGGCTGCAGTCCCCTTTCTTGCTTCGGATAACGAAGAAGATGAAGATGATAAAGCTAACACTGGGAGGTATGGAATATTAGAGCAAAGATCTCTTGTAAAACACCACATGTAATTGCACACTGCTAAACTTGTTGGGACTTTCAAGTTCAGGATTAGGAATACTTTGTACCAAACGTTCCTTATTTTTATTTTCTTTAACAGATTATTTATTGATTTGATTGATTGATTGATTGATTGATTTCTATACTGCTTGATATATTTAAAAATATCTCTGAGTGGTGTACCAAAAACTGACGCAACAACCAGAAACTTAAATTTTTAAAAATACAGTGTTACGTAGTAATATGTTACATTAGTACAAAGCTACTACATCTATCTCAAATTCAATTCGTTATTTTCACAAAAATAGTTGTGTTGCAATTGTTGCAAATAAATAGTGAATAGATGGGTGACCATTAAAATCCTAGGGACAATCCCAATATATAAATTGGAAAGTTAACTCATTGCTTGCTTGCTTGCTTGCTTAGCCTTGTTAGAAAGAAGACGACAGGCCTGGAATCAGCAGCGACAATAAGGACCAAAGTTTTTGTTTGGGGCCTGAATGACAAAGACCAACTAGGAGGATTAAAAGGTTCTAAGGTATTGGGTGTTTTGTTTTTTTTAAATTGAAATACATGAAAACAATGTTGTGCTTCCTTTCTTCTTTGTGTGACTCTGCGTGTGTTGCAAGGCAATACCACCTTAAATGTCTTGTCATGCCTCTTTTTTTCTGGATCATTTGTTTATTTATTAAATTTACATACAGCCCTTCAGCCAAGGATTAGGCCTCTTCTTAACAGCTGCCAGTTGCTGCGGATTTAACATCCATCCAGCAGCTTCAGCCGTGTTATGCAGGAGGCCATCCTTGTTAAAAAAAACTTGTTTCTATGCAGTGGTCAGGACCGGAACACCTAAAATCCTATAAGCAATATGACATAGTAGAACGTTGTCTCCTGTCAGAAGCAGTATGGCTCTGAATCTCAGCTGCTGGGAAGGACAAGCAGGGAGAGCACTTGTATTCACTCACTGCTCGTGGGCTTGGCCAATATGAGTACAGGATGCTGCACATAGATATACTTTGGTCTCATCTGGCAGGACTTCTGTTCTTAACAGACTTGCAAAGATGGGTTGTTGCGGTTTTATTCTTGGGCTTCTTTCGGAAAGCATTGGCTTCCATTACTTGAAAGCATATGACCCAAACTTGAAAGGTATTTCAACTAGCAACTTATTTCTACCTTGATTAAGGAACAGCTGTTCAATAGCTAGTCAATACATTGTGTGGAGTGGCTTACAGGGTCCTAGTAATGTAAACAAGATTAGCATATATCGTGTCAAGCTGGCAACTGTGCATATTTCCTGGCGGCCAGGAAATAAGCCTTTGGTCAAAAGGGAGATGTGAATGCTGGTGCTAAATGAGATGCAGGGACACTTAATTCATAACTTAAAAACCTTTTGAATATAAAGAGTATTCTTTGAACGTGCGGTAAACATTCACTCGATGATCAGAAGATGACTTGCTAAGATTGGGAGAACAGTTTTAGGTATGCCATAGGCAAACCAGTGCTTTTGAAACGCCTTATGCTTGTTTATTTTCTGTATAATTTGCGTTTTACAGATAAAGGTTCCTTCGTTTTCCGAGACCCTCTCTGCCTTGAATGTGGTGCAGGTAGCTGGGGGATCCAAAAGCCTTTTTGCAGGTAGGGGAGCTCTCTGTCACGCAACTTAAAAAACGAAGCTGCTTTCGGCTGTCCCAATTTCTCCGTAATGGAACTCTGAGTTTCTCCTGTCTTTTAGTGACTGTGGAGGGTAAAGTGTATGCCTGCGGAGAGGCCACCAATGGAAGACTGGGATTAGGCTTATCGAGTGGAACCGTTCCCATTCCCCGGCAGATTACTGCTCTCAGTAATTATGTAGTCAAGAAAGTTGCTGTTCACTCAGGTACCAAATCTGTCCTTTCCTATCTCTGGGAATCAGTAAGATTATTATGTCAAATTGAAATAGGCTTCTTATCCAAACTACTTTGGAAGTCAAAATTACTTTGCATGTCAGTATTCTTCATGCTTTCTCTCTGCACAGGACTTTGCATAGGGAAGTGTTATGGGTGAAAGGGCAAGTGCCGTATCTAGTCTTAGAAACTTGTGTTAGCGGGGCTCTTTCTCTGTGCTAATACTGCGATGAATATTGCGAAATTAACTGCTGAGGTTTTATCAATAGCATCTCTTACAGTGGTGAATGGCACTATTTAGCGGGAAGGAAGCTCCATTGAAAATCCTTGTTATTGCATATTTTTACATGGCTCTTTATTTGTATATATTTTAAAATTTTACATACGGATGTTTTATGATAGCCTATATTTGTAATGCCTAATAAAAGTTTGGTGAAGTAAATAAGTAATATTGTGAAATGTAGATTAGGGTTTGAATGTGTGCCGCCATGTGATGGGGTGAAAGTACAGAGTGAAAATAAGCTAATTGAGTTGTTGTTTTGAGTTCCCCCCATTTCCTCATTTAGCAGGGTGGGAAATACTTAAATGTATTGTAATTACATTGTGGTGTTTGTTAGCAAACTGAGATGCTGCACGCAGTGGTCTCTAGTTCCTTAGACTTGCCTGATACATAATTTAATATTAGAGATATACACAAGGCATTTTGTCACAGAAGGGAGTGCAGGGAAGCCACTGTTGCTACCAACTTTTCTGAAGAGGTTTCTTTCTACTGTTTGATTCTCCCTTTCCCCCCCTCTAATCTTGGTGTGTTACCTTGTCAACCTTCTCATATTCTTATCCATTCCAGGTGGCCGCCATGCTATGGCTTTAACTGTTGATGGGAAGGTATTCTCTTGGGGCGAAGGAGATGATGGGAAACTTGGACACTTCAGTAGAATGTAAGGATGCCATTTTTGCTGCTGCTCTGAGCTTGCTGGATATTGGACACTCAGTTCATTTAGCTTGTGATACCTAATTTAAAGTTTAATTAAATAACCCGACTAAACAAACACAATGTATTTTGGGTTTTGTTTTTGTTTTCAGGAACTGTGATAAACCAAGGCTGATAGAAGCATTGAAAACAAAGCGTATCCGAGATATTGCCTGTGGAAGTTCTCACAGTGCTGCCATCACCTCCAGTGGTGAATTGTATACATGGGGCCTCGGAGAATATGGTCGACTGGGACACGGAGACAACACTACGCAGCTTAAGCCAAAGATGGTAAAATCAGAATATGTTTTCCCACCTTAGGTCACTTCAGTGCATAGGCTTGCTGAAATACAGCAAAAGTAGGAAAACAGCCCAAATGCCCTCATTTGTATATAGTAGAGGTGACATTTTAAAATAATGCTCTGGGTATCTGGATCAGAGATGGGCCTACCTAATGAGGTGTGTGAACTGTACACCCCCATTTATTGAATACCCTCCCCTCTGAGATCTGGCTGGTGCCAACGTTCTTTCCCTTTCTGTCACATTGCCTTTTGGGAGGGGGTTAATTTAACAAGTACAGCTGCTGATGGATGCATTGCCTGCTACATGAATATATTGGGTAAGGAATTCTTTTATCAACATTGGCTATTAAACTTCGGATCTCTTACCTATGTGTTATTTTGAAATCCACCCTGAGATAATGAATAAATAAAATGGTAAGTTTCTTTCTTCTTCATTGGATCAGGAGATGACTCAGTCAGTGTTGTTGCTTTCTTTAATTAATTGCAGCTTACACAGACCCAAGTTTTTGGATTGCTTTATTGTTGGTTAGCAGCAATCACAGATATCAAAGCACTCAGCCACTCTTCCTTCTTCCTCTCTTAGTCTTCCGTTCTTGAGATCTGGAATGGGAGCATGCAGACCTTCTTTTTGGGTGTGGGTGGGGTGGGGCTTAAATCAACTTTTTTCTCTTAAGTTCACTGTGCCAAATTGAATTTCTGGCCTAAGCTGGTATCCGTAGATCAACTGTATTTCTTAAATTGTGAGCAAATTGCACACAGTTCAAAATGAATGAATGAACCTCCTGTGTTTTGTGCCTTGTAGGTCAAAGTGCTCCTTGGTCATAGGGTCATTCAGGTTGCTTGTGGGAGCAGAGACGCTCAGACGCTGGCCTTGACCGATGAGGGTAAGTAACCTCTCCTCCTTATTGCCGCTTTAATAACGTATGGCTGTTGCAGCAATTAACACAAGCCTGTTTTCCTTAGGGCTCGTATTTTCCTGGGGAGATGGAGACTTTGGAAAACTCGGTCGAGGAGGAAGCGAAGGATGTAACATTCCTCAGAACATTGAAAGGCTGAATGGCCAGGGAGTCTGCCAGATAGAGTGCGGAGCTCAGTTCTCTTTGGCTCTAACCAAGTCTGGGGTGGTTTGGACATGGTATGTCGCGTTTAACAAATTGCACCCCCCCCCCAATTGTCATAAAACCAGCCAAACTGATAGGAAGAATGGAATCGTAGGGTTGCATCCTGATCAGTCGTCAGAGACACACATAATCATCCTATCAATGTTATTGTTTCATCTTCAGGGGCAAAGGCGACTACTTCAGACTAGGACACGGAACAGATGTCCATGTACGAAAACCCCAAGTGGTAGAAGGGTTGAGGGCGAAGAAGATCGTGCACGTGGCTGTAGGTGCACTCCATTGCCTAGCAGTCACTGACACAGGGCAGGTAAGAACCATTTGTCAGTCCATCACAAGACCATTACATGGCAGTAAGTTCCATGGGATCTACTTGCCATAACTTGTTCTGGACTGAATTTTGAGCTCCTGGCAATGAATAAGTAAGTGCTGGAGCACGGAATACAGCAATGTATTTGTGTGATGAATCACTTAAAACCATTGCCATTATTGGCTCTTCTTTGGTTGTGCCTCTTTCCAACAGTGCTGCAGGATGTTTTCCAGTGCAATTTACATTTCACAGTTTTTGCCACATTGTCCATTATATTAAGTGGTTCTATCTCAGCAAATGGAATAATGTTTGTCCTCTTCCTCTTCCCCTTCCCTTAAGCCAGTAAGAAAGAACAAACAGTGTGTTTTGTTTACAGTCTTCATTTAGCAAATGCAGCTATTGTAAAATGATTATCTTTGTTTGCTTAGAATATTTATGCCACCCTCTTAATCAGTGGAATTTATGAGGCACTCGGCAAATACAAAACCACAGAAAACTTCCACAAAGGTGACATTTGGCAACAGAAACCAAATACAGTAGAAGCATCAAATCATCTTAGAAGAGTAATATGTTTGGGTGCTGTGATGGGATGGTGAGCTGCTTGTGCGTAAAATCCTGATCCCTCAGAGTTTGGCTAAGTCCCCAAACCTCTGTCTGTGATGGAGCTCCTTAAGCATGGCTCCATCAATCGCTCGTTGAATCGGACAGTGGGCGTTTACGGAACTTCTTCCAGCATAAAAGCTCCTTAACGGAAACGCGTCTTCTGGACTCTCGGCGTGACAGTTTCCGCCGAGGAGTGGGTGTCCCTACGGGAGGTCCTGAAACCTCCCCACTGTTCTCGCTTGAAGTGTCTCTGAGCCCTCCCTCCGACTCACTTTCCCTTGGAACTCCACTTCTCCCCCTGCTGGTCCCCTCCTCCGCTGAGTGGTCTCTCTCACCCTCCATGAGCCCTTTCACCTCCTTTGTCTCAGATGACAGTTCCCTGACAGGTGCCTTAGAAAGTCAGCAACGAGGGAGCCTAATGAAGGAATAAGAATTATTTTCCAGAGGCATGTGCCAGTCAATTTGCTTCAAAAATAGCCACCAGGAGGCTACACTTTATGAAATTATTTTGCCAAGAATTTTAATTGCATTTGGAAACACTAGAATAAATATATCAACATTGCTAGTGAAGCAGTCAGGGAAGTAGATGCTAAAGTGGCTCACCTGCTTTTTTTGTTCCTAAAATTATTTTCATAATTGTTTGGCCTGTATTGGGACTTCATAGCGGCTAGTGATCATTGGTCTAGTTCACATGTACACTAAGCTAGTCTGTGGCTTAGCATGAATGATTAAACATGCGCACTGCACATTAGGAAAGAATTGTGGCTGCTTCACTCTTTCCCTGCTGCTGCTGCTGCTGCACTGCCAAGAGTTAAATCGGGACTTGGGCTTGTCTCCCCCAACAAGCTACAAGCAGTAAGCAAAAACCAAACCTTGCGTTGAAGTGAGACACTCCAGTAGCCCGGGTTTGGAGGTAATAGTAAGCCAAACTGTGATGTAGCTCTTGATAGCAAGGCAGCAGAACCAGCAGGAGGAGGGGAGGAGGAGCATAATAGTTCCAGAAACAAAAGTGCACTCCTTGTTCACTCTTAGCCATGCTATAACTTGAGCCACTATGTAAAATTTTTACTACGCTGTATTTCTTTTTAGTGTAGTAGCATGTGCGATGAACTGTGCCTTTCTGGAATCATTATTCAAGCCGTTTGCTCCAGTTCCATTTAGACTGAAACTTAACCTCCATTGGGTTGAATTTCAGCAAAGATAATGGGGTGTATGGATACAAGCAACAGCTTATTTAGGCGGGTCTGGATGACATGTGACCGCGGATGTGCGCACAGTGCAGAAACTGAAAATAGCCCCAAAATATCATAAAGACATCACAAAATGGGGTGGAACGGGCTTTCGTTTGCTCTTCTGATGCGTGTGGGGGTCCAGAATGTAACCCACACACAAAATGAGGATTACCTCTACACAACTGAGTTCAGAGCAAGATTCTGCATCTGTTAGATATTCCGTGGCTCAATCATTTATCCTTATTACTTTGAGTGTGCTGTATGTGAAATTTTCACTGAAAAAGAGAGATGCACAGAATGATTTGATTTATTGGCAGGTTTATGCTTGGGGAGATAATGATCACGGACAGCAAGGCAATGGGACAACTACAGTCAACAGAAAGCCCACTCTGGTGCAAGGTTTGGAAGGCCAGAAAATCACCCGTGTTGCTTGTGGGTCTTCCCATAGCGTGGCTTGGACAACCATGGACGTAGCTACACCCTCTGTGCACGAACCCGTTCTCTTTCAAACAGCGAGAGACCCTTTAGGAGCATCCTATTTGGGTAATATAAATAAATAAATGACAAATAAGCGTAAGAGAGGAAAGCGGTGTGGTGGCATTGTTGCTGTTGTGTGTGCTTAGCAAAATAGTATCGCCATAGAGAGAAAGCTAGTGGCCAGACCTCAGCCTTGTGGGATCTACTGGACCCAAGAACAAAAGACATGACACTTGAGGTTGAAGAATTCTGAGCCCAGGAATTAGTTTTGAGGAGCCAAACTGTGAATGGTGTTCACCCGCCTGCCACACAAAAATCCACTCCTAGTTATCTGGTTTTAATTCCTCCCTACTTTCTTCATTTAAACCATATAATTCTTTTTTTTTGGGGGGGGGGAGGAAGGGGGGGTGTCTGCAAGGTTTCTGACTCTCAAGTTCTTGTTCAGTTTCAAATAAGGCCTCTGCTAAAAGAGGAATGCTAACCAGGGCCATAGAGAAAGAAAGGAGTGCCAGTGCCAGCATAGTGTGGGTGTGGGTGTGTGGGTGTGTACACACACCCACACACACACACACACACATATGTAAGGATGCAGTTGATGTAAAAAAATTTTTGTGTAGTCTTCCCCCCCGCCTGGCCTTCTGGTACTAACTTGAACTGAAATTTGACATGCAAAACAGGACTGAATTAATTGAAGAGTCATTCTAATGGTAAAATATAAGTTTTCTCCACAGTGTCATCTTAAAAACACTGAACGCAGCAAAACAAAGGTGTGTGTGAGAGAGAAAGGAAGGGAGAAGGAGATTGTATGTGTATGAGGGGGCAGGGAGACAGGGAATGGAAATCTATAAACAATGAAGGAAGGAGCCAAATATCTTTCCTAGTTTATATTTGGTCCCAAACTAGCTTTGGGCTTCCCTGCTTGTTCTTCTGTGGCTGAGAAGTCTGTGTGTAAATTTGTCCTAATGGGAAACCTGGAAATCTTTTTATTTCCTGTAGGTGTCCCATCAGATGCCGATTCTTCTGCTGCTAGTAACAAAATCAATGGTGCAAACACCTCTAAACCTAACCGGCCTTCTCTTGCCAAGATCCTTTTGTCACTAGATGGCAACCTTGCCAAACAGCAGGCATTGTCTCATATACTGACAGCATTACAGATCATGTATGCCAGGTAAGCTTGGGCATAAGGATACATGGTTAAGTACATTTTCTTTTAGTATCTAATTGGGCTTGGCTCTTACACTCAGATTTTCTGATGCCTGTTGGATGCTGTGAAAGGAAATTGCTCATTTCACAAATCATATAAGTACACCATTTGGTTCAGAAGTTTGTCGGTCACTTTTCATCTGGAGTATAGTTGGTTTTTTGGGTGTGTGATGCAGATGTCCATGCAGATTGGACAGTTCATATAATAAGAGTTTTCTGTTGGGTGTTAAATAAACTTGTTAACAGGTCAGCTTTGAGTGGGTTGCGGGGGGGAAAGCAACACATGTATGTATAATTTTTCATAGCCAAAGCAGACCTGGCGAAGATATTGCTAACTTACTTAGGGTATCTTTGTTACAAGTTTTGAAATGTTTTACTTTTCCTCAGTCTCTTCTGACTTAGTCTTTCCTGCTTATCGTGTATTTAATTTTTAATTTTTAAAAAGAATTATAGGCTATATTCTGTTTTGTGGCCTTTCCTGTTAGGGATGCTTGAACTAAGAGGGTTCTTTATTTGTGCTGGATCAGGTGCCATGATTCTGTGCGACTTTATCACATTGTAATTTTTAATAAGGCTAATAATGAATCTGATGTCTTTTTTGCCCAGTGAGGCAAGTGTAATGTAACACAATAATATTCTGAATGCTTTCCTTTTGATTTTAGGGATGCTGTGGTTGGAGCACTAATGCCTGCAAGTATGATTGCACCAGTGGAATGTTTGTCTTCCTCGCCTGCTCCTCCAGACCTTTCTTCTACGGGCAGTGCACCCAATGGAGAAGATAGTATGCTAGTGGTAGATGTAGAAGAGAGACTGAGCCCAACCCCATGGCAAGACAGGAGAGTGGAGGTAATTCCCCCCCCCCCAACTCCCCACCCCCTCGACTGAATTATTAGAAAGATGGGTAGTAGAAAACTTTCAATTGATCGTCTAGATTTGTTTGCTTGCATAGAAGGTTTTGTATTGTTTGCAATCCAGCTCGCGAGATTTAAAAATACAGTGGTACCTTGGTTCTTGAACTTAATCCGTTTCGGGACTCCCAAAACCTTTCAAAAACCAAGGCACAGCTTCCGATTGGCTGTGGGAGCTTCTTGCACTCAAGCGGAAGCCGCGTCGGATGTTTGGCTTCCGAAAAACGTTCACAAACTGGAACACTTACTTACGGGTTTGCCGCATTTGGGAGCCAAGCCGTTCGAGAACCACTGTAGTCACTTGTGGGCTGAATCGCACTACACCCGGAAAAGTAAACTAGCAAGATTTTTAAGACACTAAGAGTTAGCTCACATAGCAGATGCTAAGGATACAAATTTAAATTTCTACATCTTACATAATTGTTTGAAAATGGCCATCTCAAGCATTTATCTTATGGAAGGACTCCAGAAGGGAATTTTTAGTGGAAGAAAGGCCACTGCAGAAGCTGGCAAGCCCAGCTGTGCATGTTTGGCTTGCATTTTAGTTAGTAAGCTCTTGCCATGGCAACGATCCTTTGGAGCAATGAAAATAATTGGGCAAAGGTGAACTTCTGGAAAATGTTAATTTAGGGTAGTTGTGTATGGTACTGTTGTGGTTATTGACTTGTTTTTTATACTGCTTAAACGGGATGCAAATGCTTTGCAAAGTCCTGCTGTATCTGATTCAATAAGCTTTCTTACTGTCATGCAACTCTGCTTGGCTAGGTGGCTTCTACAGACGATGCTGTGACTCCTTCAGCTGTAACTCCTTCGGCTTCTGCAGCCTCATCTCGTCCTTTTATTCCTGTTACCGATGATCCCGGAGCAGCCAGTATAATAGCAGAGACCATGACCAAAACCAAAGAGGTACCGTTTCTGTTTTTTCCACTGATGTATTGCATTTCCCTGAAAGTAACTGAACGTGGGTGGTGCTTGAGAGAGTTTATGCAGAACATGCTGCAGGATGCACCATGTGCAGGCTGGGTTGTTGGGTTGCCAGATGCTCCTATGATCATCACATTAATCTACCTCTTTATGCACTAGTCTGTATTTATGCAAAATACCAATTTTTAGTTAATGGCATTCCGTAGACCCTAGAGCAGGCATAGGCAAACTCGGCCCTCCAGATGTTTTGAGACTACAGTTCCCATAATCCCTGACCACTGGTCCTGTTAGCTAGGGATGATGGGAGTTGTATTCCCAAAACATATGGAGGGCCAAGTTTGCCTATGCCTGCCCTAGAGATAAATGCAACTTAGAATTGTTGGGACAATAATGCAATACACCACAATCTAACAGTATTATCTGTTTTGGATCCCTGAACTTGTCCCCTTCTAAAACCTTTGCCACGTCTGTCATTTTTGAAGTGTTAAAAATACGGATTTAGCAGGTAGGCTGAAAATAAGCCTGTGAGACCACAGAATCCAGGCCCAGAGATTTGCTTTCTTGATGGGCTTGTCCAGTGTGTGCTTCTGTCTTTGGGCACCTCCTTTAGGCTTCTGTGTATTCTCTTCATCTGCCTTTTCTTTTGTTTTGAAGGATGCAGAAAGCCAAAGCAAAGTCTCTGGTCCGGAGCCCCAGTACTTGGATGAGTTCACTGGTCTTCTGGTGCCAGATGACACCCGAGTCATGGTGGACCTCTTGAAGCTGGCCGTGTCCAGCCGCGCTGGAGAGAAGGGCAAGGATGTCCTTTCAGCTGTGCTGTCCGGCATGGGCACTGCTTACCCTCAGGTGACCTTGGGTTTTGCTTCATCAGTTGCTCTGTACTTGTAATGCTTCTTAAGTATACTGACATTCCTAATGTTGTTAATATACAGCTGAGAAGTCAAAGACTGCTGCAGATATCTAGGAATATCAGTGAACATTTGTATACACACACGCACACACCTGAGATGGCTAAAGATGTTTACAGAGTATTCTTCAGCAGCCCTTGCAATCTGTAACTGAATTGAGATGAAACTTTAGAACTGGAAAGAAGTTAATTTATTGAACGAGCTGGCAAGGTTGAAATTTTGTAGGGCAGGTGCATACATGCATAGCAAGTCGGTGGGGAAACCTGGTCCTTGTCTCCTCTGTTTTATTTAAAATTTATTTGTTTACATTATTTGTAGCCCACTCTTCACAGAACGTTTTCAGTCCCAGAGCAAGGGAACACAGTAATACAAATAAACTGAAAAAGAATATACAAAATCCCATAAACAGGGCCAATAAACAATGAAACAGTTCTGCCATAAGGTAAACAAGCAAAATTGCAACAGCATAAATTAGTATTTCCAATTTAACAATACTGAAAGTCAGTAAGGGCTGCTGGGTAATGATGTCCAGGTGGATTTGCTGGCCACCCCCATCTCTCTTCAATGTGATTTATTTATTTAGCGTTTCCTTTATTCTGCACCTTTTTCTTGTTGCCAGCAAATTACCTCTCAGAGGCAGCTTCACTCCTGGACTGAAGGATCAGTTTGCCTCCTACCCAATGCCACCTCGACATTTAGGCACTGGCATAGCAATGGGGGGGGGCAAGGGGACTGCGGCCCTAGACCCAGAAGCTTGGGGGGTTGGCTAGCACCTAGCCATCAGCAGCAAGGGTTGGGTAAGTGCACTCCTGCCCCAGGCGCTGGCACACAGCACTATGCCCCTGCATCTAGGGACTGTTTCACCTTCTTTTCTACTATAGATCTTGCTTGAAACAACTATTGCAAATTTTTAAAATTTACATGCCACTTCTGATAGCAACCTTAATGTTTGTTTTAAGCTTGCTATTGTTGGAACATTGATTGACCTGCAAAAAGAATGAGGAGCATCTATGTATGCAAAAAATAAATCTCATGAGATTTGTATTTTCAGGTTGCTGATATGCTGCTGGAGCTGTGCGTTACGGAGCTGGAAGATGTGGCAACGGATTCTCAAAGCGGTCGCCTGTCTTCACAACCGGTGGTGGTGGAAAGTAGTCATCCGTATACAGATGATACTTCTACCAGTGGCACTGTTAAAATACCAGGTACTAAATTCTCATAAGGTGTACACTCAAAGGTGGAAATGGATTCTACACCTTCACTAAAATTTATACAGCAAATGAATAGGGGCTACTGAAAAAGTGTGTGGTTTTATCAAGTTTTGTTAAGGTAGTAAATCATGCATGTTTGTAGCTGCTGACGTGGCTTAAATTTCCCTAATGTATATAAACAACAACAACAGAAGCAATGCAGTTTGTCCTTAAGTTTGTGCAAAGATTGCTTGATTATCCCTGGGCACACAGATGTAATGATAGAGGGCAATACTTCCATCATAGTTTCACTAATGTTTTTTGCAACACAATGGCTTTTATATCTGTTAGGATATAACTGTTTGGTGGATATTTTAGATTCATTCAGAAGTAACTGTGTCCATATTTTCCATTGAAATCATAGCATATTTCTTTAGTAAAATAATAATTTTTGTTGCAAGTGCTAGTATGCTCAGCTAAACAGCTGAAGTTCAGGTTTGGAGTTGTAAAAGGTACACACAAGCCTATGAATGCTTTGTACTTCAGATGCTTATCCTGCAGGGTTTTAAATTAACCTGTCAGAAAGATGATGCTCTTTTTTAAAAAAAGAAAAGAAAAGAAGGGGCTTTACTTCTGTGGCTTTCACCCTTTAGGTGCTGAAGGGCTTCGAGTAGAATTTGACCGTCAGTGTTCCACAGAAAGACGCCATGACCCTCTCACTGTCATGGATGGAGTCAACCGGATAGTTTCTGTCCGATCAGGTAATGAGACAATATATCAGATTGAGCGTTGTGCCAAACGCTTTATTGTTCTTTGTGTTTTATCAGCAAAAAAAGGTATTACAGATTGGTCTCTTAACAGGGGTGAGAAACCTTTATATAAGAAGGGTGGTAAGTCTATGGGAAAGCTACATTGGGGACTACAGCTGATGGAAGGCAAAGCCAAGAACCAAAAATGGGCAGACGCACCTCTTCTCTCCCCCATTCTGTTCTTTCTGACACCCCTTTCTCTTTCTTCGTTGCTGCTTTTCCGACTTCCAGGCAGTTAGCGCTCCAGCTGCCCAACAGGGATACACCTCTATCCTTCCTCTGCAGATGGGAAGGCATAAGAGCTTGTCTCTGTGCCTGCTGCGTAGTTTGCAGCTCCCAGGGGAAAAGTTGGGCGACCGGAAGCACACTGGCCGCTGTTTCCCAAGGAGCTGGGAGAGTGCCTTTAGGCAACAACACCCAATGCTCGCACTGCACCCAGAGGGAAAGACTGGGTGTAGGGAGCACGTCTTTGTTAGTCCTAGATCCCAAAGCTGCACAGAATGCATTTGGGCTTTCAGCCTTTGCTGACCTTTCTCATGCGTTCCATTGGATAGGGTGGCTGTGTGGATCGGACACAGCAGATCCCATAGGATTTGGCTGTTGGCCACATTCATCACTTGAGCCTCACATTCCTCACTACTAGATGATAGGTTGATTTTTTGGGAACAACAGCCTGGGAAGCTAACAACATAAATGGTGTTACAGAAGCATGATAATAATCATTAATCACAATCAATTTGATTGATTGTGAGCACTGGAGTTGAATATTTCCACCCAATCCTTCTGGCGTGTGCAGGTGGCGCTGTGGTCTAAACCACTTCTTGTTGATCAGAAGGTTGGCGGTTCGAATCCACGTGGTGGTGGTGAGCTCCTGTTGCTCTGTCCCAGCTTCTGCCAACCTAGCAGTTCAAAAGCACACCAGTGCAAGTAGATAAATAGACCACTGCGGCAGGAAGGTAAATAGCATTTGTGTGCGCTCTGGTTTCCGTCATGATGTTCTTTTGCGCCAGAAGCAGTTTAGTCATGCTAGCCACATGACATGGAAAGCTGTCTGTGGACAATTGCTGGCTCCCTCGGCCTGAAACCATTATTAGCGCCACACCCCATAGTAACCTTTGACTGGATTTAACCTTCCAGGAGTCCTTTACCTTTTACCTTACTATTTTTATTAATATTTTTGGGCAATTTGTATTAGCTTTTAGTTTCTAGTTTCATTCTTCATGCTCTCATTGTGCTTTGTGAAACTCAGAGTGTAGTTGGGAAACAAAACAACCACTTGGATCCGAGGACAACTTTCAGGCTTTGTAAGGCTGTTTCCCTTGCATCTCTGGTGACAGAACCAGTAATAACAGATTCTGGGTTCATATTAATTCTTACTGATCTGCTGCAGATAGAGCCGCAGTGCCACTTTGTTCAACAGCCACATTGTGTTTTAGTAGTAGCAGATACTAGTTGTTCGTAATAGTCCCCAGTGAATTTGAATTTTGTTGGCAGTGGGTACCATCATTGTGTGTGGCGCTTTAGTGAGTGACATACAGCAAACTCTGCAGCCGTTTGTTAACTCTTTGTCTCATCCAAACTTGTAGGTCGCGAATGGTCTGACTGGTCTAGTGAACTGCGCATTCCAGGCGATGAATTAAAATGGAAATTCATCAGCGACGGTTCTGTGAATGGATGGGGCTGGCGCTTCACAGTTTATCCCATCATGCCGGCGGCCGGTGAATGTTTTAATTGCTTAATTGCACTAGTATATTTGTTCCTTTGTTTTTCACAGGGATCAGGGATAGTTGTGCTAGCAAGCTAAGAAACAACTTAAGCTAGGAGGAAAGAGAGAGCTTGAGTTAAGTTTGTGTTAAAGAAAATCTGGATTCCAGGTTGAGCTGATGATTGTCTATTTTTTAAGTTGTAAGGTGCCTCAGGGTGGTTTATTTACACCAGAAGGCCAGGTCTCAAATAAATAGTACAAGCCCAAGTGTTAGACAGAGGAATGGCTAATATTATTCCTGTTTCTGCCTGTAGGTCCCAAAGACCTTCTTTCAGATCGCTGCATCCTTTCTTGCCCATCAATGGATTTGGTAACATGTTTGCTGGATTTCCGTTTGAATTTCGCTTCCAACAGGAGCATAGTTCCTCGCTTGGCAGCCTCGCTGGCAGCATGTGCTCAGCTGAGTGCTCTGGGTAGGTGCAGTTTTGGAAAAGTTTCTGATCTGTATGTTTAATGGATTGCTAAGCCAATCTGCTTATATATATGTATCTTACGCATTTTTAGCTGCTGGTCACAGAATGTGGGCCTTACAGAGACTGCGGAAGTTGCTAACTACTGAATTCGGCCAATCAATTAACATCAACCGAATACTGGGAGACAACGATGGCGAAGCACGAGCTATGGTAAGAAGCTCAGATTTCCAGTGGCAACGTGAGTTCTTGAGATTGCTCTAATGCTGGCGTAAATTGTAAGACACGAATAGCTCACAGCAACCTTCCTGTCATTAATCAAACATGTAATACCACACCACCTGGGGCTTTTTAAAGCTCTAGCAATGCTTTGAGTAATGTTTCGCTTGTCTTTTAGATACTTGACAGATGGTTTTAACACCATTTAGCAAGTAGCAGTCAGGAGAATTTCCTTCCTCTTGTACAAATCATGATGAATTTTGTGATAGCAGCCATGTAACTGGGGGCGGGGGAGAGAAATACTATTATTGATATGTTTTATTATATTACTGATATTTATAAGCTGCTCTGGGAGCCTTTTGTTTTCTAGAGTGGTGTAAAAACACTTTAAACAGGAAACAAAAATGCATTAGAGTTGGTTAGGCAGTACCAGCAAATCTTCTATAGTTACACAGATGAGTTCATTCACGACCCCCACCCCCAATCTAGTGATGTTTGGCAGTACAGTGGTACCTTGGGTTACATACGCTTCAGGTTACATACGCTTCAGGTTACAGACTCCGCTAACCCAGAAATAGTACCTCAGGTTAAGAACTTTGCTTCAGGATGAGAACAGAAATCATGCTCTAGCGGCGCGGCAGCAGCAGGAGGCCCCATTAGCTAAAGTGGTGCTTCAGGTTAAGAACAGTTTCAGGTTAAGAACGGACCTTCAGAACGAATTAAGTACTTAACCTGAGGTACCACTGTATAGGTTTACAACTTCTTCATTACAAAAGTGCAACCATTGTCAAGTGCCGCTTAGAAACTAATACTACTTTATTCTGCTTCTCCCCCCCGCCCTAGAGTTTCACAGGCAGTGCCTTAGCTGCTCTTGTTAAAGGCCTTCCTGAAGCATTGCAGCGGCAGTTTGATTACGAAGATCCCATTGTCAGAGGTGGCAAACAACTTCTCCACAGTCCTTTCTTTAAGGTAGGATGACATGGGGTACAAACCGTAGAAGCCCAGAGTGGGGTCTCCTTAGCATTACTTAAGGGGAAATTTGTCATTACAATCCTAACTGTGCTACGTGGATAAAGGGGGGGGGAGAGGGGGAGAGATGTTCCTACAAGAAAAGAAGAAAGCCATATCTTTTAAAGAGAACTTAAAAAAAAAATTAACTTGAAGAACAGCCAGAAAATATTTTAATTTGAATAGCCATCATATTACTGCCTGGTCTGGCTGAAGCCTTGTGCTTTCAAACTATGTTGTTTTTATTTGTAGGTGCTTGTAGCTCTTGCTTGTGATCTGGAACTGGATACCCTTCCCTGCTGTGCAGAGACACACAAATGGGCTTGGTTTAGGAGATACTGCATGGCTTCGAGAGTTGCTGTAGCCCTTGATAAGAGGACACCATTGCCTCGCCTCTTCCTTGATGAGGTACTTGGAGAACTGGTTCAACTTCATGCTAAAGTGTGTGTGTGTGTACACACACATAAAAAAAAAATATTATCATGGACAATGGTGCAGCATGCAGACATTTAAGTACATGTGCCAAATAAGACCACCAGGATATATCGTTTGAGAACTAACAGCTCCTTCACTCTTTCAGTGGAGATTCCAGTGCCTCATTGGCTGCTGTTACTGTCAAGGAAAATTCAAACCATGAAGAAAACTGCACTTTCTTTAACCAATCATTAAATTGTGCGGTTTATATCGCAGGTGGCCAAGAAAATTCGAGAACTAATGGCAGATAATGAAAATATGGATGTTCTGCACGAGAGCCATGATGTTTTTAAGCGAGAGCAAGATGAACAGCTTGTACAGTGGATGAACAGGTAACCTGAAAACATTATAGGTTTTTTGGGGGGGTGGGGTGGGGTGGGGTAGGGTGTTAAAGTGTTGGTACTGCATTTCTTCTTTGGAATATATGAAAAGTTTGAGGGAACACGGAATTTCAGCCCATTCACAGGACTTCTCTTCTCAACAGGCGACCGGATGATTGGACGCTTTCTGCTGGAGGCAGCGGGACTATTTATGGCTGGGGCCATAATCACAGAGGACAGCTTGGAGGCATAGAAGGTGCTAAGGTCAAAGTTCCTACTCCCTGTGAAGCCCTTGCCACGCTTCGGCCAGTGCAGTTGATTGGCGGAGAGCAGACACTTTTTGCAGTGACTGCTGATGGAAAGGTAAGACGATGTTAATGTCAAGCTGAGCCACTGACATTGAAATTGTCTGTGAAGCGGGACGGGAACATGCTCAGTGAATGAAAAGAAAGATTTGCAAGCTTGTAAAGAAAAACGTTAGCTTATTTGGGCAAAATTTGTTATGTGAGATCAGAGCTACAAAGCCAGTGACAATCACAGGAAACCCCTCTAGGTTCCAAGCTCTGCAGCAATATTGGCAATTAAGCATGAGGCACAAATCACCACACAATTCGTTTAGAGCTTTCGTTGTATCATGAATATGCAGATTGTATATTGAAAACTCTAATCTGCTAGAACTATAGTCATAGTTTTTTTGTTTTGTTTTGTTTAGACAGGCCACAAGCCACTAACTGGTTGTTGTGGCAGGGTCTTATGAGGGTGGATGTAATGCATTTTATCTTCTTTTTATGTTTTTAAATGGTTTTAAGTGTTCAAATTCAGTGCTGTTTTAAAAGGGTAACTTATTTGGTTTAAAAATAATTATATTGATGAGTGTGTTTTTAGTTGTACGTGCTTTAATTCACGTGAGCTGCCTTGAGTTCTGTGCTGGGAGAAAGGTGGGATATAAACAAACAAATGCACCATAAAAGCGGTTTCATGAGAACTACAAAAAGAGGAAAGCTGGTTCATAGCACATAAGAACAAATTCTTATTGTTGCCTGTGCGGTGTGATTGCACATTCTGTGTGATTTAATTCCCTTGCTGTATCAATTCATATTTTTAAAAAAGCAATCAGGTGAATGGCAAAGTTATTTTCTTGAAATCCCCCCTGTAGCAGTGTTGTGGGGAAGAACTAAATACTCCCTCTATTCCTTACGGTTTCTGTCTGAAACTTGACCATGCAGAAGAGTTGAGTGTGCTCCACAGAGAACCTAAGAATCAACCCAGAATATGTAGCGTAAGAAGGCTGAGAGCATCTGCACAACACAGATAATTTTTGCAAACAAATAGCTACAAAGCTCATCCTTTCCATGTGACTAATAATGCAGGTCTCCATAGAACTGTATTCATGCAAGTAGGGTTTCCTCAACCCCACCTTAAGCCTCTTGATCCCCTCTTCTTGTGCATAGGTTGTGCTGATTTTGCTGCATAAACAACGACACTCAAAGCATGAATAGCAGAAACAGAATGAATGATACAACAAACTCATATGATTGACAGATCCTTTTTTTTTTTTAGTTATATGCCACAGGATACGGGGCAGGTGGAAGGCTTGGAATTGGGGGGACAGAGTCTGTTTCTACTCCAACATTACTGGAGTCCATTCAGCACGTGTTTATAAAGAAAGTTGCTGTGAATTCTGGAGGAAAGCACTGTCTGGCGCTGTCTTCTGAAGGAGAAGTCTATTCCTGGGGAGAGGCAGAGGATGGCAAGCTGGGTCATGGCAACCGAAGGTAAACACAGTAAATTTTTAACCGGAGAATATATTTAAGTACATAGGAGGCATTGCAGAATCATAAAACAGAGGAAAACGTGTGCCTCTGTCTGGAACTTTGGCTGAATGGACTCCTGCTCCACGCAGTCTCTCATGCCATTTCACAGGATGGGAATGGAATGAAACATTTGACCTCTGTGTTACGATCCTCTATTTGCAGACAAAACGCTTGTTTAGGGGGGTGGTTTATGCTGTGAGATTTTCTCAAGCTATGATTTAATGATTCCCATCACCGTCAGTTACTTTGCTATATTTACACTATATAAATAAGCTGTGTACTCATTTTCATTTTGTTTTCTTTTTTAGTCCTTGCGATCGTCCTCGAGTCATTGAATCCCTGCGGGGCATAGAAGTTGTTGACATTGCAGCGGGCGGAGCGCACAGTGCATGCATTACTGCCGCAGGGGATCTTTACACGTGGGGCAAGGGAAGATACGGACGACTTGGCCATGGGGATAGTGAGGATCAGCTGAAACCGAAATTGGTGAGATGGTGTCATATGCTTCAGTCATTTTTTAAAAAAATGGTTACAAAAGCCTCCTATTTATTACGGTGGATGATGAAGTTTTCAGATTGGGCTATTCCTCTTGCACAAGACTGAGGCAGGAGCAGAGAATTATGGGAGGTAGACTGCTTCTCCTCAGTTTTTTTCTTCCTGCCTGGATGGAGCAGTTTGACACTCCCGGCTCTCAGTGTTTTACTGTTTTCTGATCAGTTAAGTCTTCTCATTTTCTGATATTCCTCTTTATTTATTTATCTCTCTGTTACTTTGCCTGTATTGTGGTTCCCTTCTGTGTCTTTCCTTACATTGGTCCACCGCTGAGGTAAAATTAAACAACAGCAACAAATATTTCCTCCTCCTCTTTCACTGTCCTGGGTTCATTGATTTCCTCTCGTTTCTTACTTATTTCAGTTCCTTTATCATTTCTTTTATTTTTTTCTTCATTCCTTCTCCTTCTTTGTTGGCCATCGCCACTTTGGCACTTAAACAGCCATTTACTTCAGTGAAAAAGCCTGCTGACTTTTGGGTGTGTGGGAACCACAGGCCTGTTCTCAGCACTTTGGGGAATAATGCGTCTTCTAGTCTCGGCCAAGCTGAGCAGGGTTTTTCTCCTGCACATAGCTGCCAAGTGGGGGTTAAATCCTTCTGCTTGGGCTGCCCCTTGCTGGGAACAGGCACCCTCCCACCCACCCTCCCACCCACCCACCAGCTGACATAAGTGACACCAGCTTTTCATAGATAGCAGAGTTTGTTCAGTGTCCAAGACCCTGAGGTGGCATGAGGCATATTTGGGGGGAGGGGATCCTTACTTTGATTCATGACATTTTGTACAGCTCTTTGCTTATTATTCATTATTCCTAGTATAAACTTGCCTTACTAGAAAGACCTAATGATATAACAACAACAACAAATTATTTATACCCCGCTGATCTAGCTGGGTTTCCCCAGCCACTCTGGGCGGCTTCCAACAAATATTAAAAATACATTAAAACATCAGTCATTAAAAACTTCCCTGAACAGGGCTGCCTTCAGATGTCTTATGAACGTCAGATAGTTGTTTATCTCTTTGACATCTGGTGGGAGGGCGTTCCACAGGGCGGGTGCCACTACCGAGAAGGCCCTCTGCCTGGTTCTCTGTAACTTGGCTTCTCGCAGTGAGGGAACCGCCAGAAGGCCCTCGGCGCTGGCCTACATAAGGATGAGCGGACCTACATAAGTTAGTGTACGTTTTGTTTTATTTTTTGCTGCCTAAAGCTCAGGTTATCGAGATTTCTTTCCTAAAAAACCTCTTGCCTATCTTCTAGGTGGAAGCACTCCAGGGCTACCGTGTGATTGACATAGCCTGTGGCAGTGGAGATGCACAGACACTCTGCTTGACGGATGATGATACTGTTTGGTCATGGGGAGATGGAGACTATGGGAAACTTGGGAGAGGGGGCAGTGATGGCTGCAAAGTACCGATGAAGGTATTTTGAGTTTCAAACTTCTGTAATAAGAGAGACAGAACTCGACAACCTGAAATAGAACAGATTTTATTTTACGTTTGGCATAAGCTAGCTGAGTTAGGGAATTATAGTGAATGCTAAGACTTTTATATGTGCTGTTGAGTTAAAAGTATTCCATGAAAATATTTTAATTTTTTTGAGATTCTTTGCTGACATTTCAAAATTTCCTATTAGTGTTTGAGTATGAAATTGCCATGCCCTTGATAAAAGGGACCATAATTTTTGCACCATGATTAAGAATCACTCTGCTATATATTACTTTTTAGGTTAGAATGATCCATTAGCTGTTACAAATCAAAAGTTATGCAAGTGTCTTAACAGCATGAATTTTGACATACTGACATGCAGTGGGGATTTATTGTTCCACCAGCATAGTTACCAAGATATTTCCTTCCATTTCTTAAACAATACACATAAGAGGAAGTCTTAAGAGAGGCGCAATGTCATTTCCATCCAAAAAACATCTGTATACCAATCTGTTACTATTTCAACAAATTCTAAGACTTTGACAGATTGATTCTCAAAATGTGATTTATAAGAGTATGCAGAAGTCTCTTGAGGGTTTCATCCTCCTTTTTTTGTTATTAAAATATTTTGTCCCTTTGGGCCTGTACATCCCTCTCCAAAAAGTTTAAATCAAAATTTCAAAATCCACCATAGTGTCCAGTTAAAGTAGTCAGAAAATTTTCCTCGTTTTTGGTATATTTTGCTTGTTATATTCCCACTACTTCAGTAAAGTCAAGCGTATCCTTCTCTTTCCAAATCTCTAATGCACTTCTTGTCAAGTTTCTTTGTGAGATTTTACCATATGCTATCGCCAACCTGCTTGGAGATCACTTTGGGAGAACAACATTGGCAGTTAGTCTCCAGATGTTGATTTCATTTGCTTAGTTTATTTTTTCTGTGGATGTTTGAATAGTACCTCTTTAAAACAAGCCCTCAGGAGAAAATAGAGTGGTGAGAATCAGATCGTTTAAAATTATTTCTCTTAAGTTACTATAATAAAAACTTATTTTAGTCAACATTAAAATCATTATCTGACTAAGAATTCCAGTTTATTTTTAAGCTGTGTCTATATGCTGTGGGCTATGAAGCTGTCCTATCCTTTGAGTTACGTTCAAACATTTCTTCCCTAGATCGATTCTCTCACTGGAGTTGGAGTTGTCAAAGTAGAATGTGGCTCACAGTTTTCTGTAGCCCTTACTAAGTCTGGAGCAGTCTATACCTGGTAAGTGAGCCAGTGATTGCGGATGAATTCATATGAGAAATGTAAAAACAGTTCTTTGTGGTTCTTGGTTTTCTTTCTGCAAAAGCACCATCAGGTTATACTGGTTTTGATTTCACTTAACTTTAATTTTAAAAATGCTATTTTGAAAAAAAAAACCTTAAAGAACAAGTGCTACTTTATCTTAAATTTGTTCCCAACAGATACTGCATTGCAAAGCCACATTTATTTAATACGAAAACTAAGAGGCTTTTGTGAACAACCTATCTAGCATTTTGCTGGTTAATTCTAGGAGAGGAAACTTAAGATCTGAGTGCCCTAATTCACCCACGTCAGGCTAGTCTGACTAAGAATTGCCAATTGATTGAAGAAAAAACAAATGCACTGATTGAAACTTGTGTTGCAATTACAGGGGCAAAGGAGATTACCATCGATTAGGGCATGGATCAGATGATCACGTCCGGAGACCTCGCCAGGTCCAGGGGTTGCAAGGAAAGAAAGTCATTGCTATTGCAACTGGCTCTTTACACTGTGTCTGTTGCACTGAAGATGGTATGTAAAAAACCAAACAAACCCCACCCTCTTCCGTCCTGTCTCCCATGACTGCTTTTATTTTGAACGTGCTAGCGAGAAAGGAAAAGATGTTCCAATTATGAATAATGAAGCATCTTTGATGCAAATATATAATTGTGATATAAGAGAACAGTGTACCTCTGATCAACAGTTGCTACGAGATAAAATGTTGGAAGCAAGCCTTCAAGTCTTGCTTTATAGGCTTCCCAGCAACATGCCAGATTTGACTGAGATATTCCTTGCTCTGATCTAGTAGGTTCCCTAAGCTCTCAAGGGGGACCAAAGCCATTACATGGCAAGTTTTGTATAAACATCTTAATGGGTTGGGGTTGGCTTTTTAAATTAAAAGCAGCATTAGGAGGCTGCGACAGGAAAGAGGAGGATGGCTGTTTAACAAGCGTACATGGGATGCTGTTTTATACTGATCCAGACCAACTGTCCATGTAGCTCAGTATTGCCCACACGAACTGGCAGGACATGTCCGTGGCTTTTGGGCAGGAATCCCTCCCAAATTTACCTGGAGACACCAGGGATTGAGTCTAGGACCTTTTGCATGCAAAGCAGGTGCTCTGTCATTGAATGGAGGCTCTTCCACATACTCACAAGCACAAATAAGTAAAACAGATGTGGCCCATTTGAACATTTCACACCCAGATTATCTCTCAATGACTTTGTATGCAAACTCCATTACGTTATTCCCACTCGATTAGCACTCTCCCAGCACAGTCCAAACCTGGGCTCCACGGGGGTAATAAAGTTTGGAGTCAGCAGTTCTTGTGCTTTCTTGGCTGAGCTGTTATATGTCCCTCCCCCCAGTTCAGCAGGGACTTAGCCACTAGAACAGAAGTTGCAGGAACTTTACACCAATATAAGTCCCCAAAAAGAAGTGCCCTGGGACATGGCAAAGAGAGATGTACACCAATTCCAAATGTGGTTCAGTTCAGTCATGCAACTTATGACCGTATCAGCAAAATTTGGACCCACACTCAGCTGCTGATGGTAGCTCCTCCTGGAGGCTCTTGCATGGAGTTTTGAGTTAAGGGCAAAAGCCTAAGTTACACCAGCTTCCTGTAGTTAGCATTGCTCTGCAAATCCTTTCTCTGCATTCAACGATTTATTTCAGTTTGTTTTCCACATAGGAATATAATAGCACTAAGTAGCTCTAAGTACCTTTTAAAAGTAAATATAATAGCACTTTTAAAAGTAAATATAAAAGTAAAATAATAGCACTAAGTAAATAAAAAGTAAATATAATAGCACTAAGTAGCTACTAAGTACCTTTTAAAAGATTGTGCTTTTTAAAATAATAATAAAAAACATTTAAATGTTGATATTGGTATGTTGAACTGATCTACATTGTCTATTCTTGTGACTTTTTATACTGGTCATGATTTGGTGGCGAAATAACGATCTTGATTGTCTTAGGTGAAGTATATACTTGGGGAGATAACGATGAAGGGCAGCTTGGAGATGGAACAACTAATGCTATCCAAAGGCCACGCCTGGTTGCAGCACTTCAGGGCAAAAAAATCAATAGAGTGGCCTGTGGCTCAGCACACACCTTAGCCTGGTCCACCAGCAAGCCTGCTAATGCAGGCAAGCTCCCTACCCAGGTAAAATTATGCTTTTTAAACCATATGTCTAAGCCAGGTGTGGGGACCCTTTGTCTATCCATTTGTTGCTGCACTGCAATTCCCATCAGTCCCAGTAAGCATGGCCCAATGGCCAGGGATGGAGTGGGTTCAGCAACATCTGGGCGACCAAATATTCTCCACATCTGGTTCAAACTCTTGGGGAAATGTATAAACTGTTAGCACTCAATGGCTCTGTGTAATTATTGGTTCCCACCCCCACCCCCACTTACCCATCGGTAACATCTTCTTAGCGGTTGCCTACCGTGATGGTTAAGGCTACGCCGAGTATTTTCCTGTTTCAGCTTTTTTGGTCAAAAGTAGATTTTCTTTTTAAGTGGTTGAAAAGCCTAGGAGTGAGGCGGCACCATGTTGCTACGTCGGTATGAGATGTGGTTTTGTTACACCACTGAGGACAAAGCCGTTTGAAAATGAGAGCAGCGCACCGTTGTTCCAAGTCAGGAGACACATGCCTAACAGGATACAATTGCAGTGCTCCAATAGTCAATCATATCTGGCTTTGTGGTGACTTCACTGAGGGGCAAGTGAAGCTGAGGGTAAATGAACTAGTTAAGAATTTTGGAGACATTGTTGAAAAACCACTGAAAGGTTGTGCATGGGTTGGGTTTTTTTTACATTGCAATAATAGGTGCAGTGAATAGCTTGGGCTCTGCTGTGTCTTCCCTGAGGCCCCTCTTGTGAGTTTTATACCTGTTCACACTGTAAAGCCATGGAAACTTCCTGAAAACTTGCATAAATCAAATGTGAGCTTTTGTCAATCCAAACTGCTTTGCAATGACTAATATGATGGGAGGAGCAACATCCGTGCCCTTGGATATCAAGAAATTAGAAAAGTGCCAGAAGGATGTTTAAGTTTTACAACAAGAGCCATGAATATATCGATGAAATATGGGATGGATATTGTGAGGGAGGGCAGAAGGATTGTTTTTTGATTTTTTAAAACATTCTGTGTATTATGCAGTGTAGTCGTAATTTCACCAACACTGATAGGATACCTTTCCTGGCCCCTAACAGTATTCAAAAATTCCTTCTTGGCTATGCCACGTATAAACCTTTGGAGATAACAAATCTCAAGCAAAGGCAATATCTGGATATTCAGTAGATAGGCTAGCTAAATGGACTGTGCCTGATACTATCTCATTTAGCGTATGACTTATTCAGTGCTCATTAAACCCTAACAATGTGCTTGTTCCAGGTTCCTATGGAGTACAACCATCTGCAGGAAATTCCTATAATTGCTTTAAGAAACAGATTGCTGCTCCTTCACCACATCTCCGAACTCTTTTGTCCTTGCATTCCCATGTTTGATCTCGAGGGACGCCTTGATGAAACTGGCCAGGGTCCTTCCGTGGGCTTTGATACGTTACGTGGAATTTTGATCTCTCAAGGAAAGGTATCTATCCCAACTTCAGCTTCTCCACTAAAAATGACCTTCTAAGAAAAATATGTCACAGTAATGACATGCAAACGGTGCCCTAAGTTCTCTTCAGGTCTTCTGTACAGACCCAATTATCTTCTGTATGAACTTCACAGGTACAGACGCAGGGAATCTAATGACAAAGTTTTTCCCTGTTGTGTTTCTGTCCATATCCGCTTAACAGCATTTCACATTTTTACCAGAAAGCAGACTGCATCTTTTCCTCCTGAGTGAGTCAGACGCTAAGGGGAAATTTACATCTTCAGAATGTGATTGCCATTGCTTTGCTTACTTACTTAGGGTACGTGAAATCAAAATTGTAACGGTTGAGGTATCTTGTGGGTGTTCGTGTCCAGAGTCCTGAGACAGGGTGCCTGTAAGGATTCTGAGAAATGAAGTGTTGTTCACATGCTGCTCCTTTTTGTTTTGTTTTCCACTCTCACATGTTGGCTGTTTGGAGATGGAACCCTTGTCGCTATATCTTTTGTCACTGAGTTCCTATCTGCTTGCTCCTTGTTTTTTCCTGACACATGGGGACAGGGACATCGGGACAGTCATTTGTGGCTGCACAGTTGGGATGAGGGCAGTTGTATGGAGCTTCCAATTGAACAATGGGAGTTATTTTTTATTTAAAAAAACCACGTTTGCTACCTCTTTTGCCGACATAATGTTTATGCTGCTTGAAAATGGCTGTGGACTGATCCCAAGGAAGTTTCAGTAGCAATGCCAACCCCACCCGGCAAACATAACTCAAGAATAGGATTGCATTCTCAACACCTTATTTTCTCCTTTTTCTAGGAGGCGGCTTTCAGAAAGGTTGTGCAAGCAACTATGGTGAGAGATCGCCAACATGGGCCTGTGGTAGAACTCAACAGAATTCAGGTCAGAATGCTGTGCTCTCTGAGTGCCTTGAATATGAATCTGTTGTTGTGCAAAAACTTTGCAGGGCTTTGTGCTCAGGCAATAGGCATGGTAGTTGTTATCATAACTGATTAGAAAAAAGACGGCCCAAGAAGTTATTAGCATTACAAGTGCTAACTTCGTGTGCTGCTCTCTTCTAACAAATTATGATGACAGCAGCCACATTATGGTCCTTTGGAAAAGCTCCAAGTTGTATATTAAAAAATGTTTTGGAGGCAATCAGACACCTACGCAGATGCGATTCCAGCTCCATTTATGCGTGATAAAGGACTGAAATTGTGGCTACCTGATGCCCCATAAACAGGGTTTTATGTACATATACGGCCTGAACTTAATTCATTTTGTTAAAATATTCTCATCTGCTGTTCATTGTACAACAGGCCCAGAGCAGGGTACACAAAGCATTATGAAATAAAACACCTATAGTAAAATCCCAACAAATATATTCCCAGCCTTAACCAGCTGGTAAATGGCTGGGCCAACAAAGGCTTCGTCAGCTGGTGAAACTGAGAAAAGTGAAGCCCATCTTTATAAGTGATGCACCTCAATGGTTGTGAATGGTAAAGATTGTGCAGATCAGGCTTTCTAAAGTTAGGTTGTGTGCCTGGGTATCTCCTCAAAAGTGATGTTCAACAGACATGTGGCACCAAGTGGGCTGTGGCAGGTGAATGCAGACCTGATCTTTCACCAAATAGGATTTCAGTGTTTGTGAGATGAAACCTTTTCTTCCAAGCCTAATTATGACCTCCTCTTTGAAAATCTCTCCCCTGCATGGCTATTAGGCTTTTAAGAAAAAGCTTCCTTAGTGCCAATAGGAATTTTTTCAATGACTAATGGTTGTATAAGTGTTAGAGTGTGTGTGTGTGTGTGTGTGTGTGTGTGTGTGTGTGTGTGTGTGTTACAGCTGGGGAAGGTTATCCTTCTACATGCCCTCCAAATCCCTCCCCAATGCAGCAATTAGATTTGTTTGGAGGAAAACTATGTGCTCCCCACACCCCCAAAGCTTAATTATTATACAAGGAGAGGTGAATGTCAGGAACAGTGATAGAGAATGGAATGGATTGATGGGGATGTGAGAGAGGGGTGGGATGGCTGTGTCCCCTACCACCATTGGTATGCTGCCCCCACAACAGATTTCTTCTGAGGAAATGCAGCCATTTTTTTGTGGGGGTGGGGAAGGGTCCCAAGCCTGACTTATAAAGTACTTAACGCTTTGAGTTAACATGCTGAAGAGAGTGCTTCTTAACTAATATCCAGTGAATGGCTTCGATCTTAAAATATAAGTGAACAAGGGCAAGTCGATGTAACAAAAGCTTGCCATTCCTTCCTCTCCCATGCAGCCATTTTGCTCCCTGAGGTACAGGGGATGAGGGGTATCCTGGAAAATATGCAGTTGGGTAGACAATAATAATCATTATTTTATTATTTATATCCCGTCCGTCTGGCTGGGTTTCTCCAGCCACTCTGGCGGTGGCTTACAGAATATGTTCACAACACGTGATGAGGTGGATCAAGAGGGAGTTGCCCCCAAATCTCATGGGGCTGCTCCTAATTTTGAATAGTTCCTCCCTCTGTCAGCAACCTCTAAAATCTCACAGCAGGGAGGAGCAAATGGGCAAACTTTTCTTCCATGAATTTTCTACTGTTCGTGTAATATTCTTTACTTATTTGTGAAGATCATTTGTCGTGTTGGCTTTTATAGTGTGCTTGTTCTTTGTTTTGTTTTAAAAAAGGAAAGCTAACCTGAAAAGAACCAGGGAAGCCATCAAACGGCCACTCCTGTACTCTGTGTGTAGCTTTTTTTTTGTTAAAGCCCTGGAGTCGGATATGATATAAAAAATGTGCATTCTCTCATCTTTGTACGTTTTATTCCCACATGATCTTGGGCTGCCTTTGCTTACATAGCTCGGGAGAACTTCAAATTGCCTTGAGTACTCTTAAGGCCCAGGAAACAAACATTTGGGCATCACATGGGGTCACATTGAGGAGGATGTGGGTTAGGAGAAGAACTTCCAGTGACGCGGGAAAGCTGAATGCCAAGCCTCAGGCCAAATGTGCCTTTTCAAAAGAAATTTCTTCAAAGGCTGAATATGAAGTATTGTTTTAATACACTGACTAAAACATAGAAAGGAAGCTTGGCTTACTTTTGTGATAATGTGGAGTATATTGCCAGGTCTACCTGAATGACAGAGTGGCCAGTCTGCCTGCCTGCCTGCCTTTGTGTCATAGGGAGGGGTGGGAGGACTGAATTTATGGCAGGGGTATGTTGGGAAATGCTCTAAATTTCGCATATGCTGTTAAGCGTAGAGGAATATTTTAACACCAACACTGCATTGGGATTTGGTCTGTCATGAAGTTTAAACATTGTAATAGCCTTACTGTGGTTTTCAAAGAGAGGTCTAAGATATGAGATGGAAAAAGCGTTTTTCCATAGGAAAACGTGAATGTTCTAAGGAACTGCAGAACACTAAATATCTCTACCTCTGTCCGTATCCCTCTACAGTCGTACCTTGGTTTTCGAACAGCTTAGTTCTCGAATGTTTTGACTCCTTAACGCCATAAACCCGGAAGTGACTGTTCTGGTTTGTGAACTATTTTTGGAAGGTGAACGCCCGATGGGGCTTCTGCGACTTCCGATTGGCTGCAGGAGCTTCCTGCAGGAGCTAATCAGAAGCCACACTTTGGTTTTCGAACGTTTTGGAAATCGAACGGACTTTCGGAACAGATTCCGTTCGACTTCCAAGGTACGACTGTATAAGTATTGTTGACTCTATCCAGAAGTGATGCTCCTGAATCTCAGGCAGAGTGTTCAATCCATCTCTGGAGCCATCTTTCTTAACTGGGAATGCTGAATCTGGGATCCAAGCAATTGCGGAGCATTTATTGCAGAAAAACAGTTCAGGGGAAGTTGCAAGATTGAAAAGCAACTCTTGTACTCTCCTAAAAGAAGTTCTAGGGGTCATCATTTCACTACCTCTTTTTGGTCACAATTTCCTCTATGTAGGTGCTGAGCTGTTTGTTATTTTTTTTTCCATAACATGTATGCCTTCAAAAATTCCTTCTGAAATAAAGTCACTCCCTTGAGATGCACGCGCACACACAGAGATTCCACATTGCTACAAGTATCCCAGTACTGTTCATTAAGCATCAAGTGTTTGGTCTGTGAAATTTGAATTGTGTGATTAAGGTGTGCTTTCTTTCCTTTTACTATCAGGTAAAGCGTTCCAGAAGTAAAGGCGGATTGGCTGGCCCAGATGGCACAAAATCTGTTTTTGGACAGATGTGTGCTAAAATGAGCTCCTTCAGCCCAGACAGTCTTCTCCTACCTCATCGTGTTTGGAAAGTCAAATTTGTGGGTAAGTATTCCCTCCCCCCCAATATGTCTTAACTTGTCCAGCATTTTTTCCCCTTTTTCTTCAATAGTGTGTTTTGCAATAGAAGAGAAAAGTAGAAACGTAAAAAATGCATGAACAAGCCCTGGCAATTATACTGGCAATTGTACTGGCAATTGTACTAAAATTTTGTAAACTAGTTATCAATCAAAATGCTTCCATACTTGTCATATTCAAATGGAAAGACATGCCAGCTAAACAATAGTTGTATAAATCATACTCGTAGCACAAATGTGCAGTGCCTTATGAATTGTATTTCACTTTGTACTAACGGTGGGAAAAAATGAATTTCAGATTAAATCTGAAATTAATTTAATTTAGGGCTGAACTTGGATTCTTATAGCCATGATGAAATCAATTATGCATATTGTAAAGTTTTCCTTTGGTATTTTATTTAATATGTTGATCTGGTTCATGCAATGCAGAAAGCTGCATGAAAGTGCAAACTCTTGGAGAGGAGCTTGCAACTGCTTTGCTCCCAATCCCCCTAACCTGCCCTTCTTTCTGCAACCCTATGTTTAGCTAAACCAAGGATTGGCTTAACATGTTGTCCCAACCATTGTGGATAAGCCTTTTCCTCATTAACTGTGGGCTATACCTAAGGCTTGTTGACAGTTACAGCTTGTTGTTGTTGTTTTGTTTTATGGGAAGCTATTTGCTAATTAAATAAATAATAACCCCTATTTGGGGACTTCCCTGACTTTTCTGGCCCAGTCTGGATAGTTGGTCTTGGTGAAGATTTGACGTTTTCTCCCCCCAAACAGTTTTTGATCTGGGCTTCCACTGAAATGAGGCTGCATTTTAAGTAGTATTTTAATCTTGTTTTTAAGTTGTATTTTAATCAATTGTTTTTAAAGCTGATGTTAGCCGCCCTGAGCCTGGTCTTGGCCAGGGAGGGTGGGGTATAAATAAAATAAAATAAATAAAATAACAGAAAACAAATACTTCTGCAACATATGAGTCCTGGCAGGACTAATGCATTCCTATGGCCAATAAATTCTTTGAAATATGTGACCTGTTCTGTCCCTGGAGATTGGAAGTGAGGCCACAACAAACCAAAAAAACAACACATTTGGGAATTATTCATTTGCACTCCATGTAATCCCCACCTGCAACCTGACATAGCTGTAAGTGGCTCTCAGGTTAGTTTATCCTTAACACTGAAGTTTATGCCGCTTCCTCCCTCTTCTTCTTTTTTTTGCCTTAGGTGAATCTGTAGATGATTGCGGTGGAGGCTACAGCGAATCAATAGCAGAAATGTGTGAGGAACTTCAGAACGGGCTGACGCCGCTTCTGATTGTGACTCCCAACGGACGCGATGAGTCGGGAGCAAACAGAGATTGCTTTCTCTTAAACCCTGCAGCAAAGTCTTTGTTGCACATGAACATGTTTCGTTTCCTGGGTAATTGCCACATCGACATTGCAACATCTTTAAAGTCTGTGCAAAGCTTTCGTTGAATAACATGTACAAACTTCTCTCTTTGTCTTAAAAAAAATAGGGGTTTTGCTGGGGATTGCCATTCGGACCGGGAGTCCCCTGAGCCTCAACCTTGCAGAACCTGTGTGGAAACAGTTGGCAGGAATGAACTTAACCATCGCTGATCTCAGTGAGGCAAGCATAAGTTTATGTTCATCCGTGTAAATATTAGTGAAATGTAAGACCTTTGCTTGGTCTGGTTATTGCTACAGCTAGGGGAGCATGTTTATTGCCAGAAGCCTACTCTGTATTTGAATGGGTAAGATCCTTCTTTCCAGCTGTGATAAGAGATGGGGTAGGAAAAGAGGGAGGGAGCGACGGGCGAGTGAATGTGAGTCAGTGGCACACCCCACCTTAAATCACGTTGACAAGTTAATGTCTGACTAGTGTGTAATTGCAGTTCACATTTGTGGATCTTGGTTACCCTTAGTGTGTAGCCTAATACAGCTGAGTAGGGTGTGTGTGTGTGTGTGTGTGTGTGTGTGTGTAAGAATAAATTTCTGCTCTGCCACAGGTCAGCCCTCAGTTAAATTGAATTTAACTTAATCCAGACTTGAATGTTTCTGCTGGTGGTTCTGCCACTGGTGGCTTTCTGGGTGGAGAAGATGGTAGCTGCACACCAACTTTTATAACACAAAATGGCTGCCATGGAGAATGTAGGATTGCACAAAATTGGACAACTTTATGCTTACCGTGGGAAGTCAGTTATGCCCTGTTGTTCTGATTATGGAGATATCACACACACACACGCGCGCACACACACACGCACACACACACACACACACACACACACACACACACACACACCCTTGCTGCTGCTGCTGTCGTCTTAACGACAACGGGAAGCATTCCTTAGTAACGGGAAATATATACAAGGTGTCCATGCCACTCCCATTTTACAGATGTTGCTTAAAAAGGACCCGCACATCTTGTCCCATAGCTTTCTTTCTAGGAGGACTAAAGGCTCGCTGGTTTTTTTTTTTGAAGAAAATAAAATTCAGAATCTGGGGCGCCCTTCCAGGGGCAGTATGTGGTGCTTGGCAACCCTTGCTGAACACACATCCACTGTGTCTTCTGGATGTCATTTCTTAGAAAATAACTTCCTTACGAAATAATTTCTTTTTGGAGATTTTTTGTTTTGCTCATATCTATGTGTATTTTCATTCTCCTATTATACTTAACAATTGCTGGAGCCCAGAATAGCTCTCCTGTAATCTTCTGTACTTCAGTGACTGTCTGTGTGCCAATACTTCCCGGGTAGGAATCTTCAGGTGACTCGCAAAAACAGGGTTTTATAACATCTCTGGCTGGTTTTTAGAAATACTTTCCCACTATCTCCTGTGATTCTGCAAGCGTGCAAGCTTGCTTACAGAACCATGAAGAGCCCATGTTGGATTTAGAAGTATTTTGTGGGAAAGGTTTTACGTGGGTTTGTTTTTTTTTCGTTTGAAAGGTTGATAAGGATTTCATTCCTGGGCTTATGTACATCCGAGACAACGAAGCTACTTCCGAAGAATTTGAAGCCATGAGCCTGCCTTTCACAGTGCCAAATGCGAGCGGTCAAGACATTCAGCTTAGTTCCAAATATGCCCATATTACCCTGGATAATCGTGCGGAGTATGTGAGGCTGGCGATAAACTATAGGTTTGTGGAACACTACTATTCTCCTGCTTTCCTCCCGTGATCATTTGCATTTCCCCTAGAGCCCTGATCATGAGTTATCATGGGGGAAGTCTGTAGCTCAGTGGCAAAGCCTCGTGTCTTGCATGCGAAGAGACAGAGATTCAGTCACTGTCATCTCCGTGTGGCGCTGAGACACTCCTGCCTGGAATCATGGAGAACTGCTGTCAATCAGTGTAAATAACGCTCACCTAGGTGGACCATTGATCTTACCCAGAGTTTCTCAAACTTGGGTCTCCAGCTACAGTTCCCAACATCCCTGACCACTGGTCCTGCTAGCTAGGGATGTTGGAAGTTGTAGTCCCAAAACAGCTGGAGACTGAAGTTTGGGAAACCCTGACCTGACCTGATATATAAGGCACCTTCCTATGTTCCTAAAAGCTCTCGGGATCATAGACCAGTTTATTATGAGTACTTGCTCTAGAATTCTTTTAAGCCTCTTTTCATTCCTCCTATAAGGTAAAGGGACCCCTGACCATTAGGTCCACTTGTGACCGACTCTGCGGTTGCGGCGCTCATCTCGCTTTACTGGCTGAGGGAGCCAGCGTACAGCTTCCGGGTCATGTGGCCAACATGACTAAGCCGCTTCTGGCAAACCAGAGCAGTGCACGGAAACGCTGTTTACCTTCCCGCCAGAGCGGTACCTATTTATCTACTTGCACTTTGAAGTGCTTTCGAATTGCTAGGTTGGCAGGAGCAGGGACTGTGCAACGGGAGCTCACCCTGTCGCGGGGATTCGAACCACCAACCTTCTGATCGGCAAGCCCTAGGCTCTGTGGTTTAACCCACTGCGCCACCCCCGTCCCTTTATTCCTCCTATAGATCCATATAATTAACAAGCATATCTATGACTATCCCTTTCACTCATAAAATGTGTGTATTTTGGCAGACTTCATGAATTTGATGAGCAAGTCGCGGCAGTTCGGGAAGGGATGGCCCGTGTTGTTCCCGTTCCTCTTCTTTCCCTTTTCACAGGATACGAACTGGAAACAATGGTATGTATGTGCAGCCATCACTACTTTGGGGCAGCTTAGTAAAAAAGCAGAAGGCAAAAGCACAGGCCAAATATTAGTACAGGTGACTCCCTATTTACATGGGGTTTACATTCCGGCCTTCGTACAAAAGTGAAATCTGTGTAAATGAGGAGCACCTTCTGTACCTCTCGTGCAAGAGATCTTCCTCAGAGCCCAAACGGGACATCGTCTTTGGGCTCTGAGGAAGGTCTCCTCATGGACTGGAGGCGTAGCGGAGCTTTGTTGAGGCTCTTCAAGTCTCCCCTCCGCACCTCCAGCCTCCTGGTATGGCACATGACTTGAACGCACGTAAATTGGAGGCTGGGCTGCCTATATGTGCAGAGGCGGTTTTAGGGCTGCACGACTACTTCAGCTGCAGGGGGCGGCACAACATCGCTGGTGGAGCAGAGCGTGAGACGGGGGGGGGTGCAGAATTTAACGGTGCACAGGGTGCCAATGAAATTTGAGAGCCCAAAGTATGTGAATCGGGACATTTCCTTGAACTTGTTATGTAGCAAAAGAGTTGCAGTAGGTTATGCCTTGTTATTGGCCAAAGGTTAAGATTACTCTGACTTACACAATTGCCCCATCGGCATGTGCTACAAGGGTTGCTTTGTGCACTTTTTTTTTTTTTTTAAAAAGCATGGATTAAACTTTGGGCCAAGTCATTGGCTTGCAGTCTTAGCGGTTGCTATATAATAGAGTGGGGGGGAGAATTGGCACAAGTCATCTGTTACTTCTGTCGGGAACAGTGAATTCCTTTTTGCTCCTTTTGGTTTGTAGGCCATCCTCAAAGGTGGGGTATGCTTATGGCTGTAAAGCCAGGCTCTCCTGTGCAGTGCTAGTATGGCTACTGTGTAATACAGCTTTGCAGATACGTTTAAAAATGGCAACAACATATAGCTCTAAATATGCACTAGCTTGAACATACTTGCACACAGGTGAGGTGAGGAACTAAAACTGAGGACCTGGTAGGACTAACGGCAGCAATCCACTCCACGTTTTTCAATTCCTGGGCTCTAAAAATGGAATATGACATTCCAGCTTCAGGAAAAAATGCAAAATGTGAAGAGTAAAATTGAGTTAGGCTAGATGCTACTTTGAACTCTGATCCCACATATTTTCACATGCAGTATTAAGAATATGCATTCTCTGTTCAGTGGTCCTAAAAATCCATGTTTACCTTTAACATTACAGGATTTCAGGAAATAGTGGGGCACTTTTTTTAAATAGAAGACTCTCTTGTTTTTGCTATATTTTGAGCGATTACAAATTAAGAAACTTTTTTTTAAAAAAAATCCCAAATACAGACAACCCCCCATTCACACAGGGGTGTCAGTGAAATTGTGTACGTTTGAGCCACCATTGGAAAAGCCTGCAAACACCTTGTTCTGTCCCTGCTCCATTCCACCCCTTTTTGTGATGTTTCCTGGACGCTTGTGGGTTCAGTGTGATGTGTGTTTGCGCACATGTGTAAATGTGCGTACACAATTCGAATGCTTAGACACATAAAAAAATACAATATAAATGCATTGGTTATTTAATGCATTCGTTGAAAAAGAATTCTTCCTCTACCGAGGGTTTGTAGACATGGCTCCAAATTTTGGGGACTGGGGGAATTTCATATACACAACATTATCACTCATACTCACCTGATCTTAATGCATCACTGCAGACTAATCATTGTTATCAGTTGCTAAAAGCTCTCCATTTCTAATGTGCTTTAAAACACAGTCGTGATGATGCATAATAGTAAGCAGTAATGTTCTCACTGGGAAAAAACCAACATGAGCACACACTCATTTATGATAGATTCCCTTGGCATTATTCTGTTCTCTGCTTCCCCCCCGCAGGTCTGTGGAAGTCCAGATATCCCTCTTCATCTTCTTAAATCTGTGGCCACATATAAAGGGATCGAGCCCACCGCTTCTCTTATACAGTGGTTCTGGGAGGTGATGGAGTCCTTTTCCAACACAGAACGTTCTCTCTTTCTGCGCTTTGTGTGGGGCAGGACCAGGCTACCCCGAACAATTGCAGATTTCAGAGGCAGGGACTTTGTCATCCAGGTACGACATGGAGAATTCCAGATGGATTGTGGACTGCAATGAGCGCTAATGAAATTCCAGCCTGTACCATTTTTATTTATTTATTTTATTACCATTGCTCCTTTTTCTCTTGGATTCCGCATGTACTGTATGAAATCCTTGTGTGTGCGTGGTGCTCTACAAGAAAAGAGCAGGCAACTCTTAACCTCCAGAATTGCCTGGAAAATTTGTACTTTTAGAGATTTTCTTGCTACAGTTGCAGTTTGCCCTTTCCTCTATAACTGCTGTTTAAATTTAGCCTGAATGCACTAGCTGGCTCCAAACTTACTGTACAATGCATTGTTTGTGATTACAGCATTAACAGACATTTCTTGATCTTATGATTTTTCTACTGAATAGGTGACTTGTGTTTCCACTGGCAACAGTTGCCTACTTTGAGGTGAACTTAAAAAGTTAAATATTTTTCGTGAAGGATTATTATTTTTTCATATTAATGGCTTCAGTCAGCCAATGACAAGGAGAGAGAGAGAGAGAGAGAGAGAGAGAGAGAAAAGGATGGCAAGATAGCATAGGCCGAAAAAGTTCAGTTTTTCAAACAATGTTTAAGAAGGCATGTGATGCACATAATAAGGAAGTGAAAATACAAATTGTAAGGGGCTTGCTTTTCTTGGCGAGAGGGTGAGGAAAAAACACCCAAGTGTGTTCATATGATTTGCTGCAAAGGTGCTGTTTGTGGTGGCTGATTCAGCAAAACTGACATTTCCATTTCTCTTTTGACCTGACAGGTTCTCGATAAATACAATCCTCCAGACCACTTCCTCCCAGAGTCTTATACGTGCTTCTTTCTGCTGAAGCTGCCTAGGTATTCTTGCAAACAGGTGTTGGAAGAGAAACTGAAATACGCCATCCATTTCTGTAAATCTATAGACACTGACGACTATGCCCGAATAGCGCTGACGGGAGAGCCGACCGCTGACGATAGTAGCGATGACTCGGACAACGAGGATGCAGACTCTTTTGCTTCGGATTCAACACAGGACTACCTGACAGGCCACTGAGCAGGGGGAATGCTCCTTGCCGGAGCTTGATGTTACGAGCACTGAGGCCAAAGCGCCACAACACGTAGCATTGAGCGGCGGGCCGTCGTAGTGAAGAGAGCAGAGAGGCATATAATAACCAGAGAACTACTAATTATTAACTGACCACAGGGAGCTTGCGTTACTCATTGTAGGAATGATGGCTGATAAATGAAGTAACTTCCTTTTAGAGTAAATGGGTGCCGTGAACGGGCACTGAACTGTCTATTTTGATAGCTGAAGGGTCCCCTTCTCTCCCCCCCCCTTTATGCTGCACTGCAGGTAGAACTTTGTGTTTACTGATGTGTTGTAAATGTTTATAAAATATTACTAGAGTAGAATTCCAAAAAAATTGAAAAAATTTAAATTGTGGGTGCAATAGGTTTTTTTTTCTTCCAAATTAAGTGTTGTGTTCTCTGCATCTTCTTGATTGTATATTGGAACTACTGTGCAATGACTGAATAGTATTATAAATATTTCAATTAACTTTACTAGTTGTTTTGTTTATTAAAAGAAACTTTTTGGAACACTCCGTTATCAGTATTCCTTACGTTCACAAACTCGACGCCTCATTAACCTCACTCCACTTTTCAGTGTCTATATTTTAGCTTCTAAATATATACATAAATATATATAATGTATCTTGGACTGATAACTTTCTGTGCACTCCAGAATTCTTAACATGGGAAATTTACTGTACATAATTGTGCAATGTATATGCAAAAATTATAATTTCCCGCTGAATAAAACATCTGTCACAAACAGTTTAGTAGGGCTTTTTAATGTGAGAAACCTTCCATGGGATTTTGAGGTACCTAAAGATGGCTTCTAAAGAATCACTAGGTGCCTACATGAGACAAGTCAGATTGCTCAGCTAAAACTTAAAAGAATGAGACAAATCCAAGCTTATTCCTGAGGTTAGCTCCGAGACTAAAAGGTTGTGGTAGGCTTAGCTGTGAACTGGTGAGCTCCCATTCCCCAATTGTTTTTACTGGTTCTAAAACAGAGTTTTTAAGGGAGCACTGTTTGGGAAAAATTGCTATTAAAATTTCTTATCCCTACGGCTACTACTTTGTACTTCCCAGATAGTGTCTGGATTAATCTTTCACCAAGGTTTATTCAGCTAAATTTGAGGCGATTGTGCTCCTAAGCTATGATTTTGCGTGTTTCTTTTTAAGTCTTGCACATCAGTCACATGGCAAAATCAAATCTTCTACTTACTCCATGTTTTAAGTTTTTCTTTTTGGTTTTTTATGGAACTGTAATTTGGCCATTATCAGTGATTTGCCTAGAGCTGTCAAATGGACACTTAGCTGGTATATAAATCACACTGTTCTGGCTTCATCATCTCAATTGTTTCTGAACCCGTGCTTTCACTAACAATTTCTCTTAATTTTCTGTAGTTCAGGCACAGGAATATTGGACTGCTGTTCTGATGAACTAAACAATTTTTCTTTTTAGACTCTTTGGATAAACAAGCTGTGATTGTTGATCAGGAGTCTGATCTCTATAGTAGAATGTATTTTATTGTACTCTATAGTATTATGGGAATGGTAGGTTTGCGGAATGTAGGTTACTATGTTTTCATACTCAGAGTAGACCCACTGAATGAAAGGTCATGGCTTATTAAGGTCCATTCATTTGAATTGGCCTACACTGAGTATAACTTAGTTGGATACAACCCATGGTAATCTTGCATATTTTTTTCCAATTAACTCTGAAATTGTTGACAAAAGGGTATTATTTATAAAATTTATTATATCTTGTCCTTCCAGAGGAAGCCCGGGTGGCAAGCACACATGTAATAAAAACATAATCAAAACTTTTAAAACGTTTAAAACCACCTGAAAACAATGAAATGCATAAGACATTTAGTCAAAGTGAATTCTTGTGAATGCACCCTAAAATGTGTTGCAATTGTAGCATGTGCTAAAGATAAAAGAATTTTTTTAAAAAACTGGCTCCCACGGCTTCAAAAAATTATATATACACAAAGCAGTGCATCTGCCATCTGTCAAAGTCGTGATTTGTAATTTTTTTTTAATATCAAAGACAACCTCAAAGAAATATGCTGTCAGGTCAGTTAGAACTCAGCATTGTTGGAAAATAAAAAAGGATCCCTTGATTATTTGAAAAGTGGAACAGTGTTTTAATCTTGGTGAGAGTTCTTCTTTTTTATTGTTAAAATTTGCCTTATCTGAAAACAAACAGCCTTATCGTATCCCAGGCCAATCCTTAATTAGGGCTCATTGACAAAGTTCTGCTTTAATAATTCTTGCCTTGTTCACTTCTGGTACATTGCAATGAGCTTCCTAAGAGCTCCTTTAAAGCTTGCTAATCAGTGCCTATCATTTGACTTTCACTGTGTTGGATTATTTTGCAAGAAGGGGTGCCGTTATTTTGAGGCAAAACTGGAAGCCATGCAGTAAGATTTTCCTTAACCATCTTAGATTATCACATTCTCTCTCTCTCTCTCTCTCTCTCTCTCTCTCTCTCTCACACACACACACACACACACACACACACTTTGATATTGGGCCAAGCAATGTGAGGCCCCTGCATTCACTATAAGGGCAAATTCCTCTGGCTTTTCAAATGCATTAACTTAAAAAACAAAACAAAACAATGCCTGTTCAGTTTCCGCCTTGCAAAGGAAACTTCCGGGCCTTAAATTGTGGAAGACTTAGTTGAAAATTCAAAGTGGCACAGAAGGGAGAGAGATGACCATTTTGGTAGCAGCTGGATCTGCTGCAGACATTGCTATTGGAAGAAATGTTTCTAATATCAGTCATAATACCACTTCCTGGCGGATTAGTCCAAAGGCGGTGTGCTTTTAAGAGCGTCTGGCTGGGAAGCTCGTAAACTGGGCATTGTGGGCAAAGCTACCCTGTGTGTCTGCAACGTCTGGTAATGGAAATGTAACCCAATGAAAGCAGGAGACAAGTTTTAGATAGCATGGCAAATAACTATTTGTAGGCCTACTTTTCATTATTTGTCTAATTTCTTCTTTAAAGCTATTTAAGTGAGTAAACATCACTTAAGCAGGGCTGGGGAGCCCGTGGCTCTAGATGCTGGACTCACAACTCCCATCAGGCCTAGATAGCATGATCAATGGTTGGGGATGATGGGAGTTGTAATCTAGCAACCACCCCTTCCCAAACCTCATTTCAGAGTGATCATAGAATTGTATGAATTCTGTGAACTCGATGTGTGTTGTAATGTGCTTCCTTTATCTTGCCTTGAATTTCCTGTCACTTCATGAGGAGACCTTTGAATGCTGTATTATTATTATTATTATTATTATTATTATTACTACTACTACTACTACTACTACAGTGGTACCTTGGGTTACAGATGCTTCAGGTTACAGACTCTGCTAACCCAGAAATAGTACCTCGGATTAAGAACTTTGCTTCAGGATGAGAACAGAAATCGTGCGGCAGTGGCACGGCAGCAGTGGGAGACCCCATTAGCTAAAGTGGTACCTCAGGTTAAGAACAGTTTCAGGTTACGAACGGACCACCAGAACGAATTAAGTTCTTAACCCGAGCTACCACTGTATTATTATTGCAAGATAATCTTTTATTAGTTTTGCAAATTTCATACTACACATACATATATTCTATTACATTTTACATTTATACTTGCTCCTAGGAGCTGACTTCCCTCCTTCCTTCTTCTGACTTCTTTATATCGCCTCTGATGCTGTATTATTATTGTGATTATTACTGTTTTTGTATATGGCACATTGATCCATGAAAGGAGGTACCTTTTAATATTGTTATTTACTTATTTATTGCATTTTTATGCCAGCTTTTTCTCCAAAGAGCTCAAGGCGGCATACATGGTTCTTCACCTCCTCATTTAATTCCCAAAATAATGCTGTGAAGTAGGTTCGTGCCCCAAAATCACCCAGTGAGCTTCAAGGCTGAGTGGGGATTTGAGCCCTAGTCTTCCAGGTCCTAGTCTGACACTTTTAACCACTACACAACACTGGTGGTTAATGGAGTTCAGTTAGAGAACTGAAAAAGGGCCATGTAGCCATCTTGTTGTTGTAATGTTTGAACTAGGCGAATGCATCCCATCTGCACCCAGAGTTCAGGTAGGTGTTTTATCACCCCAGAGTTTCTGGTGACCTACTAGTGGAGGAGAGGAGGGAGTTTGCAAGTTGGAAGAGACAGGCCTGGGCTTTAGTTGTAGGCTATAGCTGAAGTGTGAAATGTTGCAGGCAGAAAATACTAGCAAGGGTATTGAGAGACCAGGCTCTGGATATTTTTTATACCTGATCTGGCTACACCTGAAACAGCATGCCCCTATTCTGTTCCTGAAGATACCTAAGCACACACATTCATAGGCAGCTCTCATAAAGTCTATCCATAACTAACTGGAGTAAGTTATAAGCTAAGCCCTATTCCTTCTATATTTGAGAATACTGATGTGTAGGAAGATGTATCACCTTTCTATCCAAATTTTGTTATATGTCCAAATAATTCCATTTTGTATGAGATTTTCTTTAAGGTTGGCAGACGCAATGTGGGCCCATGGTTTCCCCAAGGTCACTCCCATGGGAAACTTTCAGGGCTTAGCAGCTGCTTTATTCACTTTCTGCCACTTTGGTCTTATTTCTAGTCCGTTGACTGTAATAAATTGACCATGACGACTTCCTGCATATAAAGAAGCCTTATGCACAGAAATTTTTCCTGGTAGTTATAGGGACCAGCTACTGCCTCTAACATAACTGCCTAGGGGACATGGGGACTTTGACCCCCAAAATAAAATATTTGAGGTGGCTGTCCCCCCCTCCAAGTTAAAGGGTATTCCCATTCAAATGGTGTGTGCTCGCTGCATCATGTGATTAATTATGTGGGGCAGGGCTTACCTGAGCCCCCACAATATTTTATTCAGGTGGGCACCCCTGGCCTCTAACTAGCCTAGACCGTTTAATTTCCTAAGACAGGTGCAAAGCCATGCCTGCCACTCATCAGGAAAATGACAAACTCACACCTCCAGCCATGAAAATACTTTAATCCGACTGCCAACCATTGATGTGTGCTTTGATGAGACTGTCCTATGAAGTTGCTCTCGAACACGTGCATATTCAGTAATAATAATAATTATTAATTTTCTGGAAGGATGTAAACATGATGGGGCCTGTAGGTTTTTCTGCTTCTCTCCTCCCTTCTTATCCTTCCTGCTTCAAGGCACAGAACTCAAAAGTCTCTCAGGAATGCAGACAAAGTGTTTTCACTCCACCCCCTGGCATGTTTGCCATAAGGTACAATTGGGACCAGTTCACAGTGAGCCTCGCTCCCTGTTCCCTCCTCTTACATTTCACCATTTCTGACAGGGCTCAGTCATTCTCTGCTGATCTAGCCCAGGAAGTTTTATCAACCATCCCTCAAGACCAAATAATACACTCTTCTTTGGGAAATTATCCTCACAGCTTGTCCTGATTTAAGAACTGAGCACAGACCTTAGAACTGTCCCAGGTGAAAAAAATTACAGGAGAATTAAGCACACTCATGCTGGCCCCCCTAATTTACCTCAGGTTTTTGTTCTTACTCAAACAGCTGCTGTCAAAAGAATATTTGCTCAGAACTTCAGTTAAGATGGATACTCTGAAGGTACTATTGTGTGCTGTTCAGTACTTTCTCCTAAAGTACAATCGTATCATGAACCTAAGTTGGGTGTGGGGTTTCTCCACCTCCTGACAGAACTAGCGTCAATCCATTTGCTCTTTTCCTCCCTTACCCTTTGTAGCAACTGAGGGAGGATTAAAAAGAGCCTTGTTAATGCAGTGAAAATTGCTAATAGCAGTCAAAGCAAGCGCCAGCGTCTATGTTTGGTGTCACATGATGGTGAACCTAGGAATTTTTGTTTCATTCCTGTGTGCAGTGCATGGAATGGACACTTGTAGAATCACAGATGCTGAACCCAGTTCTTCTGCGAGCCATTTCATTTAGACACAGCCTTTACACGAATGGAAAGTTTTGTGCTGCTTATTGCTCTTTTAATTGACGAAATCTGATAATGAACTTACGACCTCCATTTTTTTGTGGCATTTTTTGAGAAGACGGCAAGAAATCTACAGGTTGCAGGTAAAACACCATTTTTTGTTTTGTTATCTCACTGATAGCATATTCTTTAAAATGTACTGTTGAATATTCTGAGACAACTACTCACCGGTAAAGGTTGCCCTGATACAAACACTTGAAAGTGCATGTTATGTTTACTGTTTGATAGTTGGAATGTACTTATAAATGTGTTCCACTTCTTTGAGCGAAACGAAGGGAATTAATTTTTTCATCCCCAAGGCAACTCAAACTTAATTTGAGAAAAATTAGGCAGCAATGTTCCTTGAAAAACATGGTTATGATAACTATTTGGAGTTACTCTGAAATAGCTGGATTGGAACAATCAGCTTTAGACTTTTTTATTGAAATGCTGTATAGTAGAGGTCAATGGAGCTTTGGGAACGTTAGCGCTTTCTTTTTAGGTTTTCAAAGTCAATGACTCAAATCTGATGTTGTGTGTGGCTCATTGAAACCAATATGACATACTTTAGAGTAGACTTGTATAGGATTGTATTTGCACTGCAGACACTCTACCACTGAGCTGCAGATAAATGATTGTGTCGGAGATATTTTTTGGCATAGAAGGCATCCCTTGTGTCACAATTGGGTTTGAAAAATGCCACCTAGCTAACAGAAAAGTCCTAACTTGTGTCCACTCAGAAGGAAGTCCTATTGACTTGGAGTTATTTATTTCTTTTGTTGCATTTATATCCCAACTTTTTCTCCAAGGAGCTCAAAGTTGGCATACATGATTATCTTCCCTCTCTGTTTTGTCCTTGAAACAACCCTGTGAGGTAGGTTAGGCTGAGAGACTAGGAATGGCCCAAGGTCACCCAGGGAGTTGCATGGCTGAGTGGGGATTTGAACTCTGGTCTCCCAGATCCTAGTCTGACACTCTAACCACTACACCACCCTGCCTTTCAGTTCAGTGGGGCTTACACACAGGTAAATGGGGCAAGGATTGCAGCCCCAGCCTGCATGCCATGTCCTATGTTTGTCAGTTTAAAATATTTAGAACTGGTCTTTTGATTACAAATTTCCACAGCAGTTGAAAATATAGTGTTATGACAAGCTTTAAGATATAAGCCAGGCTAGCTTCCTGAGTTGAGCTGAGTGCTTGGGTCATTAAGGGAAGCAGAGGAATGGAGTCTCTGAGGCGGCAAATGGATGGAGCCCCTCTCTCAACTCAGAGATAGTGAGAAGGACAAAGCATGAGTTTAGAGTTGGGAGTTTGCAGTGATGTGAACTAGCGGAGAAAGAGAGTCGGAACAGTATTTGAGATTTGTGTTTGAATCCAAGGCTGTGGCTAAGGGAGAAACAAGATCCTTTTGGTGCATTGATGCCTTGAACATCTCAGGCTCAGGTTGCAGATATGTGTAAATAAACCAGATATTAGAAAGACACCACAGTCTCTGCTCTCCCTCATTTCCAAAAGGAAACACGAACCCTAGGTAATCACTTTGAACCCCAGGAATCTCATACCACTCAGAGATTGGAGTGAAACAATATTAACAATAATGGGTGGGTCCAATGTATATGAATGGAAACAGTTTCTTTTCACAGAAATGTTTCACTCCATTGTGCTTGCGTTTCTAAAAATTACGCCTTTTTTTTTTGGGTCAAACTTTTGTGCTCCAGGCGTATTGTGGAATAAATTTGTCACCTCCTATATTTTCCTTTACCATTTAGGTGGGTAAAGGCCACAGAGCATTAATTTTATACTCTAAAGGACTGCAGTTGGTGAGATAAGGAAAAAACAACAGCACCCCGCTGTTTAAATGGGAAGCAATGCTTGGAACTTGTGTCAGCCCCAAATTACCCCTATTTGATTGTTTCCAGGTAGCTATTAGCCTGAGTGCAAAACGGGAAGCTAGTGTTAGCGTATTACTCTGGGTTTTGTGTCAGTTGCCTTTCTAATCTGGTTTTTAAAGAAACATCCCTGGTGTGCTTGAACAGGAGTTGAGTAATTACTTTGCTAGGATACCTGGTTTCCATGACAGCGATGCATGCTTTCCTGAGCAGAAGATCAGGGAAGTGACCGAATACACTAGTAAGCTTATAAAACACCTGTGTATGATGTATAGCCATGACAGACTGAAGCACTGGTGGTGGAAAACATGATTGCTGGTCTGGATTGAGATCTAGCCACCAGATTTGGATGTGTAATTCTTGTTGTTGTTGCATCATTTTTGGAGCCCTGATCAAGGGCCCAAATTGGGTCTATTGAAATGGCTCAGATTTCCCTCACCCCAAGGGATTGGAAACCAAGGCACGGCTGCCGATTGACTGCAGGAAGCTCCTGCAGCCAATCGGAAGCCATGGAAGCTGCCTCGGATGTTCAGGTTCCAAAGAACATTCACAAACTGGAACACTCATTTCCAAATTTATGGCATTTGGGAGCCAAAACATTCAACTCGCAAGGTGTTTGGGATCCAATGTACGACTGTATAGTGTTATGAGTTTGGGGGTGGGGGAGGAAGTTGGCTGTATGTGAGATTCTTCTAACCCCTGTGATCTCTGAAGCATTCTATCTTCCAACCACCTACACTCTGAAGCATTCTATCACTTTGTTACTTGCTGTAGGTGGAGACAAGGCCTGTTAGATGGGATCATTACATGGATCCTGAAGAGGCAGGGAGAAAAGTCCACTGGGCAGACCCCTTAGGAAGAAGTTTATGAGCTACTGCTTCTGAAAAGTTGTGGTATTTTAGGACAGTACAGCAAATATTTTAACACTTTTTAAGTGCATGCATCAAGTGTACAGAAAGAAGAGCAAGTAGGAGTGGCAAGGATATGTTTTCCCCTTCCCTTTTAACTCAGGTGATTAACTCTGAACCACCAATTAAAAGTTAGTGCTAAATCCCATTAACGGCAGAAAGTGGTTAGGGATTAATCCTGAAGATTTAAAAACATCTGTTTCACATAGCAGAGGGTTTTTTTTTTAATCTGTAATATTTTGACCCAAGGTTGCTGCATAGCTTCTGCACTTCAAATTGGATTGTATGGTGAAATGTGAGCAGAGTGCTTGCAGGCACCTAGCTGCTGTTTCAAACCGAAAGAAGTAAAAAAGCGTAGCTAAAAAACCCAAAATATGCACTGTACAGCCCATTTGCTAATCACATTGCTTCTTTCTCAGTATTATTTCAAATCCTTGCAACCCTAACATGCCTTGAGAAAATTTTCAAGCAGCAACATTTGCACAGTCAAAGCCGAAACAATGGCCTTACCAGCTTATTTTTGTCTTCTCCTTAGCACTCCTTAAGACACATTTTGCTTTCCCAACCACTAGATATTGAAATATAAACCAATGCTTCCAACTGCATCTACTCATGTCAGCATCACTCCCCGCCCCGTTTATATGTGATTGTGATATTAGCTTCTGTTCACACTTGCATTATTAACCTGGGATTTAATTCTGTGGTTTTTAAAAATTATATTATTTGTTTATTAAAATTCCTGGGCAGTGCCAGGAGCTCCCCACTAGTCTTTCAATGAAACAGTAGTATAAAAGCCAATATAATCTTTGCATATATCGGTGTCACAGGAGCTGGTCAGTAATCACACAGTTTAAAGATGGAGTTAACTCTTATTAGCAAAAGCACAATCTCCACACTCGATGACTGCCTAATGAGCAGAGCAGCTCATTCCCGGTGGTCTTCCTCCATAAAAATCAGTTGCTGAGACTCCCATCTCCTCAGGGCTTTCCCTGAGCAATTGGAGACTATGCCTGCATGCAGCCAACCTCTCCTTTGCTCTTTTCATGCCTCTTCTGGTTTTGGGAGACAAGTGGGGGAGGGGAGATTGTCACAGCAGGAGGGGGAGACATCAGTGACTCTTCACCAGCGTAACCCATCTCTGCCTCTTGGCCTCCCTCATCTCACTTGCCAGCTTCTGCCTCTGATTCTGGCCTGCTCTTTGCACATACTCTCCAAGCTCACTTTGCCAGTTTAGTTTTTGACACCTCATCTCCTCAGTCGTCTCCCTCTTTTCACTCTGACCACTCATTGTTGTCCCACCACCACTCCGGGGGCTCTGAGCCTTCTTCTTTCGGAGGTTACCCAACTGTTTCCTTCCACCATTCCTCTGCGTCCAACCAGTCCATGACATCAGGCCTCCTGAGTTTTTCTGCTCTGATTACTTTCCCTCTTTTTATTTAGATTATGCTTATTTAGCTTTATTAATGTGGACAGATACTTTATGGAGAGTTAGAGCTAACTCACTTGAAACAGGAATCTTGTGATCAAAGCATGGTCTTAATTCATTCATGGGCATATGTTTTCCTTTGTTTTGTGCACAAAACTTCCATTGATATCCATGAAATTTCTGTTGTGTGATTTTTTTTTTTTAAATTCCGTTCATTCTTGCCTAGAAATTAAGTTTGGGTTGTAACCTATAGAAAATAGTTGTATAACTCTTAAGAACAGGACAGAGAGCAATGAATTGCAGCATGTATAGTGAAGGCATCGCCCCATTGCTATGACCTGTAGGGAATGCATTCGAGGAGTTCAATATGCCTTTGTGCCCTGTGGGGTTACCAGCACAAGGGTTTGAGTATAGATTTTTCCCTCCTTGCTCAGCTGTGTTTCCATGGGCTACATGGAATGTAGGAATTATAGGGATGCGGGTGATGCTGTGGTCTAAACCACTGAGTCTCTTGGATTTGCCAATCGGAAGGTCGGCGGTTCGAATCCCCGCAATGGAGTGAGCTCCTGTTGCTTGGTCCCTGCTCCTGCCAACCTAGCAGTTCGAAAGCATGTCCAGGGGTCCTTTAACTTTACCTTTTTTTACATGGAATGAAATAAACTCAATGTAATTGGAGACAGCAGCAACTCAGCTTCCACCTATGACAACAAGGTCATCAAAGACTGGCTGCATCGCGATCAATGTTCCTTCATAGCAAAAAGAGGGCAAATGTTGTGTGCAAAAGGTCTCTGGTCCAACCCTTGACATCTCCAGTTAAAAGGAATGGCTAATGTGAGAGACCTTTTGCTGTGAGGCAATCAAAGTGTGGGAATATTAGGATAGATAAGACAACCTGCCCAATCTAGTAGTAGTCAGCTCCACATGTTCCTATGCACACGCTTGTAAACTCACATCACGCTTTGCATTTTAGCTTGCTACATTCACACTGAACGTCCTACTTGAAAAGTGGCCCTTACACACCAAGCTTAAACCACAGGGAATAATGTTTTAGTAATGTTAATAGAACACACTTGCCAGATAAGAATGCTTATATGATCACAATTAATTTTAATGGAAAACTTTAATGGAAACTTCAGTTTAGTTTAGGAACGCTGGAAACATTGGAAATAGAATTGTTTAGGAACGCTGGCAATACTGGCTCAGAATTGCCTACACCAGGGTTTCCCAAACTTGGGTCTCCATTGGTTTTTTGGACTACAACTCCCATTATCCCTAGCTAGCAGGACCAGTGGTGAGGGATGATGGGAGTTGTAGTCCAACAACAGCTAGAGATCCAAGATTGGGAAACCCTGATCTACACTGACTGGCAACACCTCTCCAGGATTTCAGGCAAGAGACTTTCACAACTCTACTTGGGATGCAATCCAGAGTCTTTTTCATGCAAACCAGACAGAGCATGCCCTACTGAGCTATAGCCCTTCCCTTAATCCATATGCAAACAATCACATTCTAAAGAGTGATCACCCAAAATGGGTTTCACTATATTTGTACTTTTAGATTATCAGCCTCGGTTAAATTAATAAATTTGACATTCACTATTTTTAACTGGCGCATTTAAGTGAATACTTGGAAAGCTGGTTTCAAGGGGCTTAAACAACTCACTGGGATAATTAAAGAACAATCCCATTCTTTTGGATTTTTGTTTTATCCCAGTTAGTTTGTTTTACAATGCCACGCTCAGTCAGCTAATGTATGTTTAACACGGCAAATACAATTTTCTGCTGCAAATTATTTTTCCATGGCAAATTAAAACTAAGAAGTGAAGTGGTACAACACACACACACAATTACATCTGAATTGAATGTGGAGATGAACAATCTGCCTTCTCTGAACTGATAGCTGGCAGGTCTTCCTGTTTTTTGGATGACTCTTCATGTGACAAATTTTTACAACTATGCTAGTGGAAGACAGCAACTGGTTTTCAGTTTTGGGGAAACGTAGATGCAAGGCAGGTTAGCTAACCCTCTCATGAAGCAGTATGAATAGCCAGCTGTTATTCAGAGCACTCCCTTGTCTGTCTGGGAATTCTAATTAAAATCTCTGGCAACTTTATTTAAGCCCCAAGTCAGTCAGCTGAGAGACACGGGAAGCCAAAATATGTGGTATCTACACTACTATCAAAGCTCTGGATAAATCTTTCTCTTTTAGTGTGCTTTGATATCAGTCTTCTAGACACTTTTTGTACTCTAAATAGGGCCCCAACAGATTACCTCCCAACCCATGATTTCTTTCCTTTTTTTTTAACCCTCTATTAGAAGGATGTGGAAACTGTATCTCTCCAGATGACAGGGATGATGGGAGCTGGAGATGGGGTAAAAATTAAATCCAGTTTACATTTAATGGGAAATCTACCTAATTCACTCTTTTTTTGGGAAAACTGAAACACAGCGATCTTCCAAAATTTGCACAACTCTGAATTTTGCAATGAAGTTCGCCAGCCAAGTAATGTGCACACAAATTCATAGACTGTGGGAAAGTGTGCGTAGACATACATATATGGTGAAAATAACATGTAAGAAGCATTCTACCAGGGGGAATTGCTTTACTAAAAAAAAAAAGCAAGCTTATTAAGCAAAATTGAATACAAATGTGTATATTATGAAAAATTAGCACTAAAATGCTGATGAATTTTCAGGAGGACTTTTAAGAAACAAATCAAGAAGAAATGTGGGAATCACCAGAATGTGATACTGGAGAAACCAAAATGGATAGATTTGCCCATCACTCACTGTAGTTCAGGAGCACCTTGAAGGGCCACAGACTGGTTTATGTCATATTATCCTATAACACTAACAGCAAACTCAGGGCACTTTCAGGTTGCTGCTATTTTGGGGTGGGATTTCAATCACACACCTGCAAATTGCAGCTTACTGGCAGGTCTTGCACAACAAAGCCATTTCCTCGCAAATATTGTTTATTATTATTTATGATAAGGAAAATGTAGCCAAAAGTTTGGGAAAAGACTTGCTTTGATGCAACATTGCCGAGCCTCCCCACAAACAAATCAGACAGGGTGCTCATTAAACAGCCAACATCATGGGATCTCCCTGCAAAATCAGGATGAACACGTAATTAATAGGTCTTCTCGTTCTCCAGGCCAGAGCTAAAATGTCACCACCCGTGTGCAAGAGGGGAGATGTCAGCAGGCTTGTTTGGAACTTGAGGTGTGCAGGAGGCGAGACCCTACAGACCCTACCAAAACAGGACAGGGCTTGGGATGGTGACTGGTTTGGGTCGGTGGTGGAATGGGAACCTGGGTGGAGCAGAAAGAGCTGTGGCTTGGTAGTAGAGCCTCTGCACTACACACAGAATGTCCCAGGTCCAACCCCAGGAATCTTAAGGTAGGGCTGGGAATGTGACCTGTCTGAAACCTTTGAGAGATGCTGCCAGTCCGTGTAAGCATTACTGAGCTGGATAGAACCCTGCACGAGGCAGCTTCCTTGGTTTCTATCCTGGAAGGAGGGCAACATAGCTAGGTAGCTGGCTGGTTGGTAAGCTGAACAAAAACACTCCAAATGGCAACATTTTGTTGCAGGGCCCACTTGTAGTGTTGTTTTCTTATTTAAAAGAGAAACAGAAGGAAGAAGAGGAAAAAAGCAAATTCATGAAGTATGTGTGTACAATTAGCCATGACAAAGGATTGGTGTGGGTGGGTGTGGGGAGGGTGTTGGAAAAACGCCCTGGGAAGGCTGAAACTTCCCCAAGTCTCCGGAGCGTCCCCTGGTGGCTCTCTCTGGCTGTAAATCTTCTTCGGTCCAGAGTGGCCAGTAATAAGCGACTCTTCTCTTCTGAAAAGAGCATGCCAGTCTTCTGGCATATCATAGCAGAAGAAAGACTCAATCGTAGTTCTAAAACTACTTTATTTACAGTCTTATATACAGAGACTCGATCAGTATATCTGTGCTCTCTGAACACCAGTACAGAACTGCGACACACACAGAAGTGAAACCAACTTCCAATAGTACTCAGAAGGAAGAGATAACACAGACTTCCTTTCTCACGCTCACTCAGACACTCACATGATGTATACAAATCATGGTACCACTTGCTGGAGCAGCTCGGATAGATAAAAATCCTAACGGGGAGGGGGGGACTGGGCCCTGCCCTCACCAAGCCTTGCTAGTGAGCTTCTAGAAGCATTTGGTTGGCTGTTGATGGGAGCCATTGTAGTGCAGTAGAGTGTTGGAGTGGGAATTGGGAGACCAGCATTCAAATTCTCACTGAGTTGTGAAGCTCATTGTGTGACCTTGGGCCAGTTACTTCCTCTCAGCATGTACGTTTTGAGCTCTTTGAGCTCCTTAGAGGAAAGGTGGCAATTCAAATAATATAATATAATGCTGGACTAAATGGATCTTGATATGAAACAGCAAGGCATTTCTTATGATTATATTTGTATCAAATGGGCAATATTTGCTCCAGTTTTCAAAGTGCAATCTGAACTGAACTGAACTGAACTGCAACACAGTCATGGAATATTCCTGAGTTCTCTTTAATGCGGAGCATCCCTGCAATTTAGGATCACATGCTGATGGAGGTGATTAGTCTTGCATTCCAATTCTGTAGCAAGATCGTTTTCCTGCCCATCACTACTCATTCCGGCTGTTTGGAAAGGAAGTTCAGCAGTCGTGCGGTTCTGCTCAACCGAGCAACTTTGCCCCAGAACTTCTTCCAGCTTATTATTCATTTCCTCTGATAGAGAATTGGTGCAGAAAGGATTCCTTACTTACGTTAAAATGACTATTTCAAAGTAGTGGTGGGGAGTGAGTTTAATAAACAATGCCAGAATGCAATTCCTCCTCAAGAGAAGTTAAGGCTATGTCCCACCCCCCTTCATGAATTTAAAAAAGAAACACACCTAAAAATGAAGAAGGAAAACTCAGGAATGTAAACCCCAACCACGTGGTGTTTTTACTTGGCCCCATCAGGCTGACCATTTTCATAGTTCTGCTGTACCAGCAGCTCTTACACCAGCATAATGCAATGTTCTTGTGTTCTTCTGCTTACCCCATGGTAAACTGAAATGAACCTAAGCATGGACTGGCTCTTTCAGAAGAGAGGTTATTACTCTCTGTGGCTGACCCCCTCCACTAGCCCAGATGTGTAGAACAAAGTGATCTGACTCCTGCTCCACCCACATCACTAACCAAGGCATAATGTATATGTACATTTACATATATATACATGTATATGGTGAAGTGTATGTCTTGAAAGCAGATTTTCCTATAAGATAGCAAGGAGTCAGCCATGAAACTTGAGAAAAGTCTAAAGGAGCTGTAGACAAGTGGCATGACTTAAATTTAAGCTAACAGAAAGTGAAATCTTGTCCCAGTATGTGACATCTGGATGAATAAAAAAAAGGTGAGATTACCAGAAGTATATAATTGCCTTCCATTGCAAAGAGTGAACCAAGCAAGACTTGACAAGCAAGACTTTACAACAGATCTTTCCAAACTGTGTGTCACGATGCCTTAGTGTGTCGGCTGCAGTGTGTAGGTGTGTTGTGCAAACGCTCCCTGTGCTCCTTCTGGGGCTGGAAAGGGGTTAGTTAAACCTCTGGTTTGCCAGTAAAACTGAATTACCCTGTTGTGAAATGATGTATGTCTAAAAAGTGTGTCACCAGCTTGAAAAGTTTGAAAAGCTCTGCTTTACAAGAATAATAAACAGATATATTGTCAAGGGAAGAAAGCAAGGCTGGCTACATCTGTAGGGAGAGAGAATTGTGGGAGCTATGGACTGGATATCCTCAACTTAGAAGGCTATTATGGACAAGCATCTCAAACCTTCTATAGGTGTCCAAGAAAGAATAGGAAGAGTTGGTACAGTGGACAAAGTTAAATAGTTAATGTTGGATTAACAATATGGGATAATCAAAGCACATTTCTAGCACCCAGTACATTGCTTATAGCAGGCATAGGCAAACTTGGCCCTCCAGATGTTTTGGGACTACAACTCCCATCATCCCTAGCTAACAGGACTGGTGGTCAGGGATGATGGGAGTTGTAGTCCCAAAACATCTGGAGGGCCGAGTTTGCCTATGCCTGGCCTATAGCATTTGTAACAATGACAGAAGACAAAACCGATGAATACACTTGCGACGACCCTTGCAGCCCTCAGGATTGAACCCTCTGGTCATCAGCTGGAGAGCAGAAGTTTCAATCCTGATGGTATCTGCTCCACCAGAACATTCCCTGTGGGGAGTGCACTGGCAAAGCAGACCCTGCAGTCAGCAGATTTGCACTCTTCACTCACCAGCTGATGAGCAGAAGCTTCAGTGCTGCTGGGGGCTGCTTTGCCAGTGGGATTGAACCCTCAGTCTGGAGGTTTGAAGAACAGTAGTTCAAAGAAAACCAGAGATTCAAGGAAAGCCCTTTTGCAAACAGCAATCTTGGGCTGCCTCCTGAACAACAAGAAAAACAATGTGCTGCCCCCCCTATAAATTATAATAGCCCCTTAAAGATTGACTATGGAAACATGGTATTAACAGCAGAACAACATAACTGGTTCCATCAGCATATGATGGGATGGCCCATGAAAAAGATGGGAAATCACTCTGTGAATTGAATCTTTTGGGGATAAAGAGTTCGTCTCCAAACATCACTTCTGTGAAAAGGGAAGAGCTCTAGCTGTGGTCAAGTATAGTTCTTGGTATCTCCAGCTATTACTGTACTAGGAGTGACACCTGCCTGAAACCCTGAGAGCTGTTACCAGTCAGTATACGAAGCTAGGTGGACCAATGGTCTGACTCTGCACAAAACTGCAAACACACTATACCTTTAAAACATATCTGAAGCACATTTCCCCTCCTCAAAGAATTTTGGGCACTGTCGTTTGCTTCTCACGGAGTTACAGTTCCAAGCAACCATTAGCAAACTACAGTACCCAGAGTTCTTTGAGGTGGGGAATGTGTTTTGAGTATGCTTTAAAGGTATAGTGCATGTTCAGCCAAAGACAGATCCTGTGTTCCTACACTCCTGAAAAGGAAACATAGCCTCTATCAGGCTAGGGATGTGCAATGTGAACCGTTGCTATTCATTAGTATGCTGCTGTGGAGCTGCAAACTTGAAGCACCTGCCGTTTATCAACTTAGACATAAGAAAGATTGACATCACTGAATAACAATAATCTGGAGATGTCACTCTGGGTACAATAATACATTTTTCTGAGATGTGTTTTAGAAAGCTTGGTTCTCAGCTTGAAAGGCTGCTGGGTAGCTTCTAGACAGGTTTTAAAGCCATTGTTCTCTTGGAAGCCTAACGCATTAAAAACAAAACGGGTGGGAGGGAACTGACACTGATTTTATATTTCTGCAGAGCTTAACTTCTAGAAGAAGAGAATGGCAGGGCTCAAGCCTGCCTGGCAATAAGTTAAACCCCCCCCTGACCTGGAAGTCATTTTCTCTACTCCCTGATGTTGAGGGACCTCAATGGTGCACTTTTGGGATGAGGTTCAGGGCCTCATTCAGCAGAACGAGCAGTTTGGGTCTGTGGGTTCACTAGATTTGTGTATGAAGTAATACACATTACCACATACAGGAGTGGCTTCAAGCCCACCCAGTGAGCTTTGTAGCTGATGATCGATTCACACCAAGATCTCCCTAGACTAAGTCTGGTGTTCTAGCCCTGGGATGGGGAACCTGTCCAGATGATGTTGGACTTCAACTTCCATTGTTCCCAGCCAGCCTGGCCAATGGTCAGGGTTGATGGAGAGTTGTGGTCCAGCAGTATCCAGAAGGCCACAACTTCTCCATCTATGCTCTAGCTGCTCTGGCACACTGGGTTCCCAACGCGAGTATCCTTGGCAGGATGTAGAAGTCTGTGTGCACATAGAAATTGCAAACACAGTTCTCTCTGCCAGGGCTGCTTATAAAAGTGATAAAGACTTAACTGTTGGATGCACAGGAGGAGAATGAAGGGTTGGCATCAGCCCCTGCTGCTTCCTCTTTTCATACTGAGAGATACTTCTTAGGGCTTTAGTTTATTATTATTAAGCTCCCTTCATCTGTAGCCCAGACTGCTGCTTTGCATGTATCTATCTTAATAGCAAGAAGGCTCTAAGCAGTTCACAAAATACAAATTACATAGCATTGTAAAAACACATTGGGTCAGGGTGTTTAATGTATTTTATTTTAGCTAGTGTTCGCAAGGCGAGGTGGATGTTCTCTTCATAAGTCTTACTGCTTCTTCTGCTGTGTTGCGTTATCTTGTTTTATGAGGTGTAATTTAAACCACGGATTGAGATCTTATTGAAATCCATACTTTTCTCAACCAGTTTTAGCTCTTTAACTATGCAGGCAGTCCAGGGAGTCCATGCAGACTACATGGCAGAACAGAAATCAGAGAAACAAACAAACAAACATCTCTAACACAAAGTTACAAGGAGAGGGTGGGGTGTGGGGAAGAGAAGAAGCTAACCTTACTGATTTCTAGATTCAAGATCCAATTTTAACATCTACTGACAAGATATGAACCACTTTTATTTGTTAATTTTGTATATTATTTTTACCTTTGCTGTGTCTATCTGTTTAGCCCACCTGCTTGCTCAAGGGTTTTCTCTCTCCAAAAAGATGATTATGGGACAGACAATGTGACCCATCTCCGCTAAGATTGCCACTTAGTTGTAGCTTGTGAGGGTGACCCACCAGTTGAAGACCAGTGCTTTGTGATGGTTGTGCAAAACTGAACTTAGTTGGCAAAGTGGCTGTTCACATTAATATACCCACAAGGCAGAGAGATCATGCCATTTTGGTATTTTGTACAACTTCCCAACAAACCATGGGAGCAGCAGTAGCAGCCGGCCGCATTGCTGCTGTGGCAATTGGGCAGTTGATTGGTGGCTGCTGGCAGCTAGCGGGCAGATGATTGGTGGGTTTGTCGATGTGTGTGACTGACAGTGGTGGTCAGGCAGGTGAGCAATTGTCATCAATTCCCTCCGAAGAAAGCTCAACAAAGTCTGGGCAATCTCCCCCCATTTCCATTTTGAGTCCCCCCAAAATAGGGGTCATCTTATACACAGGGGCGTGTTATACACGGAAAAACATGGTATGTAGTGGTGGAAATAGATCTGACCCACATGTTGGTAGTTAACAAAAGAATTAGCTGGGTCCCTAGATTCAAAATGCAGGGCTTTGTGCCGCCAGCAGAGTTAAAAACACTCTCAGAATTATGTAGCAGTATAGCGTGGAACAAGACATGGGTGGCGCTGTGGGTTAAACCACAGAGCCTAGGACTTGCTGATCAGAAGGTCGGTGGTTCAAATCCCTGCGACAGGGTGAGCTCCTGTTGCTCAGTCCCTGCTCCTGCCAACCTAGCAGTTCAAAAGCACATCAAAGTGCAAGTAGATAAATAGGTACTGCTCCGGCAGGAAGGTAAACAGCGTTTCCATGCGCTGCTCTGGTTTCACCAGAAGCGGCTTAGTCATGCTGGCCACATGACCTGGAATCTGTACATTGGCTCCCTCGGCCAATAAAGCGAGATAAGCGCCACAACACCAGAGTTGTCCACGACTGGACCCAACGGTCAGGGGTCCCTTTACCTTATAGCATGGAACATAGGTTGTTAAACCCTTTCACATATCCCATTTAGTCTGCTTTAAAGCTCTTGCCCCATCTCTTTACCCCCTTGCAATGAACAGACCACACATTGTTAAGTAAGTGACTTACTAAATCCAAAGGTCTGGTTCATGTGTTATTCCATGTAGCAGTAAGGAGAACACAGGTAGATTACTGTTGGGTGCAAAATACAGCATGTAGTTTCAAACACGAGACTGTATCAAGTTCAGACATGTCCATCCTGGTGGATTACATGGCTGGAAAAGAGTGAGGAACAGTAAGAGAAGCAGCTTCGTTTCCTCCTTCATGGAGGTAAGGTTGTGTGACCTAGCTGAGTCTAGGAACAGACCTCTCTGGTCTTAACCCCTTGATGCACTATCTAGCATTTACACACAGTTATGCTTGACTGCAATTTCCCACAGGAACAGGGAGCAGGGGAAATGCATTTTTCCAGTTCTAGCAATGTCTGGGCTACAGTAAGGTTTACAGATACTAGAGACGGTATTTCATAGCTATTTATTTGAAATTTCATAGCTGACATGGGCAAGGCCAGAGTCCTGTCCGCCCAATAAACAAGGCAAACTTTATCTTGTTTCAATGTTGTGTTTTTATGGTGCTACTTTTTAGGACTTATTTTTATTTGTTCTTGGGCCTGGGGATGATTCCAGGAAACAGTGCTGCTCATGTCCATGATGCCAAAAAACCCCACAGCCGACACTTTTTTTAAAAAAGAAGTTTAATCCAGATTTCACTTTACAGTAGAAAATCTGAAAAGTCAAAGTAACTGTGAAATGTCTGCCGTCAGTCACTGCTGGTGAGGAAGCTACATAGTGCAAAGCTGTTTGGATGGCCATTTGTCATGTGGCTGATCTCTAATGCCACAGCCCTACTTCTATTTGCTCCTCACCTGAGCACAACATAGCTGCTTTCTTTCCAGAGAGCCAGTGTGGTGTAGTGGTTAAGAGCGATAGACTTGTAATCTGGGGAACCGGGTTCGCGTCTCCGCTCCTCCACATGCAACTGCTGGGTGACCTTGGGCCAGTCACACTTCCTTGAAGTCTCTCAGCCCCACTCACCTCACAAAGTGTTTGTTGTGGGGGAGGAAGGGAAAGGAGAATGTTAGCTGCTTTGAGACTCCTTCGGGTAGTGATAAGGCGGGACATCAAATCCAAACTCCTCCTCCTCCTCCTCCTCCTCCTCCTCCTCTTCTTCTTCTTCTTCCAGAAGTCTCCAATGCCAAACACAAGGCACTTGTTTCCACTGATTGTTGCATGCCCCATTTGGAGGAGAAATTTCCAAAAGTAAATACCACCAGCCTTATCTGAAGTTGCCATGTTTTACTATGGGCAAACCAGAGGCGGGTGCAATATCTATTCCCATTTGCTTTTTTGTTTTTAAATCCTGTCTTATGTTATATCTCTCTATATTATTATTTTTAAAAGCCCAAAGTATATACTGTGTTCATGTTCTCCCAAGTACGGTGGTACCTCGGGTTACAGACACTTCAGGTTACAGACACTTCAGGTTATAGACTCCGCTAACCCAGAAATAGTACCTCGGGATAAGAACTTTGCTTCAGGATGAGAACAGAAATGGTGCGGCGGCAGTGGGAGGCCCCATTATCTAAAGTGGTACCTCAGGTTAAGAACAGTTTTAGGTTAAGAATGGTCCTCCAGAACGAAGGAACGTTCCTCAGCCGATCCTGAGGAACGGCTAAGGGAGCTGGGCATGTTTAGCCTGGAGAAGAGGAGGTTAAGGGGTGATATGATAGCCATGTTCAAATATATAAAAGGATGTCACATAGAGGAGGGAGAAAGGTTGTTTTCTGCTGCTCCAGAGAAGTGGACACAGAGCAATGGATCCAAACTACAAGAAAGAAGATTCCACCTAAACATTAGGAAGAACTTCCTGACAGTAAGAGCTGTTCGACAGTGGAATTTGCTGCCAAGGAGTGTGGTGGAGTCTCCTTCTTTGGAGGTCTTTAAGCAGAGGCTTGACAACCATATGTCAGGAGTGCTCTGATGGTGTTTCCTGCTTGGCAGGGGGTTGGACTCGATTGCCCTTGTGGTCTCTTCCAACTCTATGATTTTATGATTCTATGATTCTATGAATTAAGTTCTCAACCCGAGGTACCACTGTAATTATTTCTCTGCATGCAAAGTATGGTTCCCTCCACCAAAATATGATCTCTTCCACGAGTTTCTTTCTAAGATTTATACCTCTGCACAATGTAAGATCTCTCAACCCAGTAATTTAAAGTCCAAAATGAATTCAAAAAGTGCCCTGCAGATCTGGATCAGTAGAGGGGCTGGGCAAAAGTCTTCTGCTAAGCCAAACACAGGGACATCTTTTCGCCTTCCCCCATCCCATCTAAAATTTAAATTGTCAGCTTGTCAGGGTAGGCACCTGCCCTTTGCTGTTGTTATTGTGGAAAAGCACTACAAACATCAAGCTATAATTTTAATGCATGCTTACCTTGGAGTAAACCCCACTGAACACTGTGGAGTTTTGCTTTGATTAAACATGTGCATGTAAATGTTATTATTGAACCCATTTCGCAGAGAAACATTTTACACATGCCCCTTACCGGGAGTGGGGAGTTAAAGAAACCTCTGCTTATTTGCCACAAGAGGTCAGTGTGTGCTTGTGTGTGTGTGTGTGTGTTTATTTAAAAATCACATTGCTACAGTGTATGATGACATTAATGAACGACACACACTGCGAGGTGGGTGAAAAACATCACAGTTCCAAATTTATAGCATTTCATGCCTTTCAGAATGCCACTGTGCCTGGAAGCCCTTTCTGTGAATCATTGCTTAAATGTGTATTTAATGCTGCCTTGTAAAATGGACAAGCTTAATAAAATACTACTTAGCTGTGGCAATCAGTTTACGCGCCCACACAGGCACATCTGTTAAGCATTGTATGTGCCCTCAGATATACTGACAGGCACACACACAGACACACACATTTCTCATACAACACAACTCCTTGTTAAGCAATCCATTCCCAACATTTTGCGTGTGCATGTGTGAAAGAGAGAAAAGAAAGTGAGCATTTCATCAGCATATGCATACATAGATCCAACTACTTCTGGTTTCAGGGAGTGGGGACATTGATTCAGCTAAGATCTACAAGAGTGAGCCAGCCCTGATAGCTATTGAGGCATGGCACACAGGGCCAGCATTGACTATACGATCCATATGGCCAGCTTCCCTCACTCTGGGGTCCTGCTCACCTCCTGGGCAACTTCATTCCTTTTCATTTTCCCTGTGAATAATCAATACAGGAATATTGCCAGATTATGTGTGAACCGGGAGCTTCCTTAAGTCATTTTCAGACGTGATCTTAACACTTTGCAACCGCCCGTGCTTTCCTCGGAGGGAATAAGTCCCATTGAGCTTGTGGCCTCTATTACAAGGAATGGGTAGCATTTGCTGTCCTACAACAGCCAAGAAACTGGAGTTGGATCAAGGAAATGCTGTATGTGATTCTGTCTTTCTTGCTACTACATGCTACCATGGGGGTGATAGGGACTGACAGAAGCGACACATTCCCCATAATGTTTCCTTTTACCCCGAGGGAACATAAATAGAAGGGGGAACCAACATGGTGCCTTCTTGATGTTGTTGGACTATAATTCTCATCATCCCTGACCGTTGTCCATGCTGGCTGGTGCTGATGGGACTTACAGTTCTAGAGGGCCCTGGCCTATTCCTGATACATAAGGGTTAGGCTATGAAATCGTGCTAGGCAGTTATTTTGTGCTTTCCCCCTCAAAGTTGAAGGTGGTATGATAAAGCCATCGTTGTCCAGGACTTGCACATCCATTTGTTTTGTTCAGCTATCATCTCAGACCAAACAGGCTTTGAAGGTTTTCATGCATGGTCAAATCTTGCAAAATCTATTTGGTTGGAGATGATAGTGGAAGGAAACCCTTACATTTCTATAGCCTATGCTAAAATCAGATTACTTGCAAATGCACCGACATCATTGTCCTCAAGATGTACCTGCCAAAGCATCCACTGTGCATTGCTTCTGTACCAAGGAATCCAGACTTGGCCAGAACCAAAGCATAGGAACATAGGACTGCCTTATATTGAGTCAGGCCATTGGTCTAGTTCAGTATTGTCTACATGGGTTGGCGGTACATCTCCAGGATTTCAGGGATTTCTCTAAGTTCTGGCTACTGGAGATGCCACAGGATGAACTTGGGAACTTCTGTATGCACGCAGATGATCTACCTCTAAGTGATGGTCGTAGTCCAAGCACTTAACTCCAGATCTGCACTTATAGCGTGTAGTAAATATCTGTTGCCTTCCATGAGAATGGTCATACATGCAAGTTGTGTGACCTGCAACTTGCATTATCCAGTTGAACAGGCTTACCTGAGGAAGGAGGTGATTGCATGACACATGCTGACTGGCAAGAAGCACATTCAAGTCCAATGTGAGATTTCAGTTCTAAAAGCAATACTAGACATCCTGGAACTGGTCAACTCCCCACCTGATGATGGCCCTAATATCTTTTTTGATGTTCTATAATTGCAGTGCAACACTTTATTTATGGTTTACCAATGCACATCACAACTTATGTCTACAAAGGCAATGCAGCCTTAATTCACATGCACCACTTGTACATTTTGGTACAAATGGATATGCAAAGGAATGGATATCCAAAGGAATATTAATAGGTTAAATGTAGATAAATGGCTCATCTATGTGCAAATGCTTGTTCTGTTTTAGACATCAGATCTCAGGGAAGCCTTGGAGTTTTTGAAGCCTGTAGGAATTCTACACAGCCACTGATTTTAGTGAAAATGGATCAAACATGACAAGCAGGTAGCAAACTGATGATACCATGACTTTCTCTTGACTAGGGTGTATGCAAAGGTACTCTGCACTTGGCTTCGGGAAGGTGATGGATCATTTTTAAGAACTGCACAGTCTCATGCAGGCACAACACTTTAGATTTCTGTACTTGCAACAGACTTCTGTATTTATTGACTCCTGCTTGTTTTATTTTTGTTGCTTTTCAGGCAAGAACACAGAATTCATCAGGCAACAGAGCTATGTACTTGGACAACAAAGATGACAGCGCCATGTCTAGAAAAGTAGATATGGAGCTGACCCAGGCCCCTATCCCACACCACGTGGACTTGCTCGGAGGTGTAGCAGCAGAACCGATTCCGAACAATTTCAGTGAGCTGGAGCTGTTGAAGGAGATGATGGCTGTTCAGGGAGAACCACACAAGCCCTACCCAAGCAGTGCTCCGGAACAGGAATGTTGCATTACCCTGGGGAAAGATTTCAGCCCACTCTCCATGCAGGGAAGGTAAGGAAAACCAGAGTCAACAGATTCTGCTTCAACTGATGGCATATTGGTGTGGTTGTTTTTATTCTCTGACTCAGTCAATAAATGTTTTATTTAATGTCTTCCTGCAATATAATTAATGGGGAAGAGGCTTAGTTAGGAGGTTGGAGTGGCCAATTGCTGGGAAAGGATATTCTCTCAGCAGGTTTCAGAACTAATACCTGCTTTTATAGCAGCTGTGTTGCATGCATTTTTTTTTGGGGGGGAGCAATGTTTTCTGATATCTTGTTTTCCTTACTGATGTTTTATTTAAACCAAATGCTCACAAAAAGGATGCCTTTGTACTGCTTAAAGTTGAAACATAAATGGCCAAAGTAAAGGAATTAACTCTCTAATTATGGTTGACTGCTCTAGTTGTAAAAATGATGCATTGTACTCCTGTTACGAAAGTTTGAACAACAGCCATTCTTTCAGAGTTTGATTACATGGGGCAAAGTGCACCTATGGTGCCTCCCCTTGGGGCTGATTGGTGTGGTAGCCAAGTTCGTCAATGACACCAAATTAGTCAGATTGATGAAAATCCAATGAGACTGTGAGGTGCTCCAAAGGATCTCTCCCAACTGGATGAATAAATATTTCTATTTATTTATTTACTAACTAATTAATTAAATTTATATACCACCCTTCAACCAAAGGTCACAGGGTGGCTTACAGCATAAAAATTCAAACTGAAAATACAAAATGCATATCATAATAAAAAGCCTGGTTATAGAATTGCTGCTTAATACACATCAGCACCAAATACATTCTGCTGTCACCTGGCTATTGCCACTTAACTGGTCTCTGATGCAGAAGTGGAAGAGCCTCCAGGTAAAGTCAACCAGTGGAAGATGGGAGAGCAGGTGGATCTCGTTCCCCCTGGCAAGTGATGCCCAGTGTACGTGAATGCCAAGCAATACATAATGGGGCAAACAAATAAGGAAACCATAACTTCACAAATAGATGAGTGGGATATGAAAAGGAAAAAAAGATACTAAAAGGAAAAAGATAGTGGTGTCATGTGGGATAACTTAATATAAGCAGCAATTCCACGTCTACCAGTGAACAGAAAGAAGGCAATTTGCTATTTGAAAAGGGAGTGGAATGCTAAACCAGTGAAGGTCCTGTGTGAGTGTCCGGAGGCGGTTGGAGGATGGATGGTGGCTAACAGATTGAGGTTGAATCCTGACAAGACAGAAGTACTGTTTTTGGGGGACAGGAGGCGGGCAGGTGTGGAGGACTCCCTGGTCCTGAATGGGGTAACTGTGCCCCTGAAGGACCAGGTGCGCAGCCTGGGAGTGATTCTGGACTCACAGCTGTCTATGGAGGTGCAGGTCAATTCTGTGTCCAGGGCAGCTGTTTATCGGCTCCATCTGGTACGCAGGCTGAGACCCTATCTGCCCGTGGACTGTCTCGCCAGAGTGGTGCACGCTCTAGTTATCTCTCGCTTGGATTACTGCAATGCGCTCTATGTGGGGCTACCTTTGAAGGTGACCCGGAAACTACAACTAATCCAGAATGCGGCAGCTAGACTGGTGACTGGGAGTGGCTGCCGAGACCACATGACACTGGTCTTGAAAGATCTACATTGGCTCCAGTACGTTTCCGAGCACAATTCAAAGTGTTGGTGCTGACCTTTAAAGCCCTAAACGGCTTCGGTCCAGTATACCTGAAGGAGCATCTCCACCCCCATTGTTCTGCCCGGACACTGAGGTCCAGCACCAAGGGCCTTCTGAAGGTTCGCTCACTGTGAGAAACCAAGTTACAGGGAACCAGGCAGAGGGCCTTCTCGGTAGTGGCGCCCGCCCTGTGGAACGCCCTCCCACCAGATGTCAAAGAGAAGAACAATGACCAGACTTTTAGAAGACATCTGAAGGCAGCCCTGTTCAGGGAAGCTTTTAATGTTTAACAGACCACTGTATTTTAATATTTTGTTGGAAGCCACCCAGAGTGGCTGGGGGAAATCCAGCCAGATGGGCGGGGTATAAATAATAAATTTATTGTTATTAAATACGTAGTACCTTGAAAGAAATCTGAGGTACAGAGTCACAATCAGAACATCTGAAGATAGGAGGCAGGCTTGTAAATGCCTCTGCTCCCCCAGGCTCTCTTGCCTCTGTCACCAGGAGGAGCAGCAGCAGCCCTGGCAAGGGTGTCCCACTTTCTGAGGGACTAGTCCCCTGGCTAGTCTCACAAGCATTTCCAGGATGGGGCTCTTTCCTTCGTGTAGCCCTGCAATTCAGGAGGAGGATGGCAGTTTGAACACCTGAGGACTTGGAGAGGATGCTAAACCCTTTTGCTCTCCTAGCTTCTCTTGGGTCTTCCACCAAGGGACAGAAACTGCATGGACAGTGACAGTCTAAGGATGCACCCACTCAGTCCTAAAAATCCCAGCACCCTTAACAAACTAGAATTCCCAGGATTCTCTGGGGGAGAAGCCATGTGCTAGAAATGTGCTTTAAATGTATGGTGGGATGCAGTCTTAAAGTGAGAAAGCCTTGCTGTGTGAAATACTAGTATCTGTCTGATCTAGCAACCATCTTCTTTGAGATCAGCTATTCTCTTGGAGCCATAGCTCAGAAATTCATAAATTGCCCAAGTACATCTGAAAATCTGAGGATTTGTGTATGTGTGTGGAAACTTGCACACATCCTTCCCCACTGCCTAGTAAGTCTTGCCTGTTTTATTATTTACTACAGCCGTTACAAACCTGGTACCCTCCAGATATTTTGGAGTTGTGAACTTCCACCAGACTGCTGGGAGTTGTAGTCTAAAACAGCTGAAAGACACCAGGTTGCTGAAGGCTGGCATTTTGAACTTGGCTTGAAAACTTGGGTTAGTAAGCATTGATGTGCCTATATCTGAAACCATCTGAGCCTTCCATCTCACAAAGGAAGATACTGTAGAGTTCAAACATTTTGTGAAAGATGCGAAAAAGGGGGAACACAAAATGTTCACCTTCTTTATGAGAAACGTTAAGTCCCTTGAGCCTTTTTTTTCAGTTTTAGACAAGGCAACCAAATGGCGCTGCTATCATCATCATTATCAGCCTCTTGAACTTCTGACACCATTTTGGTGTCCAACGCTGCCCCTCTGTACTGACTGCCTCTGTCCATGTTTGATCCCTGGCAGCTCCAGATTAAAGGATTGGGAGCAAGAGACTGAAAAGGCCTCTCTCTGGCACAGAGCCTGGAAAGCCAGAATAGACAATACTGGACTGGATGGACAAACATTTTGGTTTGATATACGGCAGCTTCTTGTGTTAGTAAGAAGGATCCACAACACATAATGAACTTACAGAATTTACTGCCACAAGATGTGGTATTGACAAAAGATTTACACGGACTTAAAAGGGGATTACAACTAGATTTTGAGCCATTGCCTTGCCATTCAAAGGAGGCAAAAGCAAGAGCAAAAAGTGTTTTGTTGGCTTCAGTAATAAATGAATGTTTTGTTTCGTATTTTCCTGCAACGTAAGGAGTGGGAAAGTGACATTGCGAAGGAGATCTAACAGTCAAGTGCCTGGAGAGACACATTCTCCTAGCAGTGCTCAGAACTATCTCTCTCACAAACATGCCATATACCAGGAGCTGTGCCCCTGATTTCTTCCCTTGCCACCCCCTGCTACTCGCACCGGCTCAACAATGCCCCCATTCCCCATAGATCTTTTCCAGCTTCCCTTAGACCTCATAAAAGCCCCCACCCCCTTACTGACCTCACCAGCTTCCTTTAGACCTACTCCCCTTAGACTTGGCAGCAGAAGGGTTGGATGAGAAGTTGGCCAACATGCAATGGTGGCGAGGAAGAAGCATGACTTTCCTGTGCCCACCTTGGGTCTCAGCAGTCAGTCAGCAAAAGGCTGTGGAGGGGCTGAAGTGTGGCCTAGGGACTTTGGGGGTGTCCCTTCAGGCAGAGGTGCCACTCCAGAGACACGCTCCCTTTCCATGCATGCTGCTGACTTATGTGTGCTGTTTGGGATGTGGTAGCAGTGCCCACTGTTTCTGGTCACCTTCCTAATTGTCTTCTTGGGACGAGGTGACAAAAACAGCAGTGGATCACCACACTGGCCAGGGAGGAGGAAGGTGACCAGTGACAATGCTAGCCACTCTGGGACACTGGATCTTGGGGGCAGTAGCACCTGGGCTGGCAAGTGGAGAAATGGAGCAAAATCTCCATGCCTTCTGCAGAGACGATTTATTTGCTTTGTGAGCATTTGAGAGGCATTCAGAAGGATATATGAGAGAATAAAACGCCAGTTGCTTTAATTCATCGGTTTGCCAAACCTAATATGTTTCCTGCGTGCAACTTTTCTTCTTTGCGCTCAAATACATACGTATCTAACAAATAGGTTTGCTAACCTTGATTCTTTTCTGTGAAGAAAATCTGACTATTTATGTTTCTCTCTCTGTGACGACAACAGAAATGCAAAGCTGTATTTTCCAGCATTTCACTGCGGCTGTGTGCCCGCCCCCCCCCCCAGCCTCCCTAAAGATATCTGGCTGCTCATGTTGGGAGACTGACTGCATGGCTAGATGGTCCTGCATGGCAGTTCTTATGCAACAGATGCCAGTAGCATCACCAAAGAGACATTTCCCCAATGGGTTTTTTTGTTTTTTACTTGCATGTGAGGTGAGCCATTACTCTTGTCCCTTGTGAAGAATGTTCTATGTAGTAGAAAACTCCAGCAAAGGATCTGCAAGCCTGAATTGATTCATCTTTTCTATATTCTTAGGATGAGTACTTCAGCCGCTATTGTTGATTTACGTAATGTGCATTTCCCAAGGTTCTAAAGAAATAATAATAATAATAATAATAATAATAATAATAATAATAATACCAGCAGCCTCGGATAGATCCAGACATTAATCTTTATAGGAGCAACTTCACCCGCTTCAGTCATGCCACCGACATGTGAGCACCAATCCTCTTTAGGGTTTTATTGACAGCTGTTTCATCATGTAAACCTCTTAGAGTGAAAACCATGAACGTGATTTTAATGAATATGTCTGATAAAAGGAATGGTAAAGCCAAGGTGGGGTGGGAGGAGGAGAGTTGGAAAAGCAGTTTTCCTTTGAATTATTAGTTGTATTTATGTTGGGGGTTTTTTTTAATGATCAGCGCTGCAAGGAATATGCAGATTGGATCAGCAAAGATCCAGAGGATCTCTCTCTCTCTCTCTCTCTCTCTCTCTCTCTCTCTCTCTCTCTCTCTCTCTCTCTCTCGTGTGTGTGTGTGTTTTACACATTGCTAGGGCATTTCCCCTCATGATACAGGATAGTTACATTTGCTTCAATTTTCAAGAGAAAATGCAGAGTGGGTGCTACTAATGCTGGCCAAATCAGAGTGTGATTTTGAAAGCTTGTCCTCTTTTATCCAAAGAAGTTGGATTAAATTAAAAAGAGAATCCTTTCCCCTCTTTTCACGTCTCTTGTCTGGATTCAACATAGCAGCCCCATTATTATTACTATTACTATTACTATTATTATTATTATTATTATTATTATTATTAGCCCCAGTTTGGTTTCTGCTTTTTTAATTACTCTTTTTTCTTTAATGGATTATGAAGTGCATTGGAAACTGCAGTACCTATACCCCAAACGTGTTGGGTAAGCTTACAGGGGAAAAAGAAAAGAAAATTTTAAATGGCAAATCTTTAGAGAAACCTTTTAAGGAGCTTCTGTTTCTTTTACCACAGGTTGAATAGCAATGTGTATCCAGAAGGTTGCTATTCCAAATCTGTTCATAGTTGTATAACAGTTTTAAAGAGGATTATAGAGCCAGAAATATTTTCTCTAGTCTATTTAGTTAGAAATCAGAATATCTCATAGCCCATATTTCAAGAAATATGGCCAATTTTATATACATTTCACATGTTTAATCTATAGACAACACCTCTCCCCTGCCTTGCAACACACATAGGTTACATTAGACAGCCAATCTTGCATTTGTTTTGGAGCATCACCTTTCACATATATGTAAACCTAATTGAGTTGTGTGAAGTCACGGGAAAGACTCTGGATCCAGAGCTTAGCTGAGCCCTGTGACATGAGTATGTGCAGAGTGCATTTCTTTTCATTTGCATTAGTATTACAACTAGTTCCAATTCATCTAATTGTAAAGGCTTCCTGGGCAGGCTGTGGCTTCCAGTGCAGCTTGATCTTTGCAACTTCTCATTTTAGAATTGACGACTGTGCTGTGTTACGTATAATCCTGGCTTGCTTAACTACTTATTGGCTATAATGCAGAAGCTGGTGACTCACCCAGGATCATCTGCTGTGTTTAGGGACTTTGGCGGGATTTGAGTGCCAGTGTTGTTGGCCTCCCTCGGACCTAACTCTGATTTTGTTTACAGTTGCCCCAGTTTGAGACAATGCTCTCTATAAAATGGCATTACCATTGCATCATTTAATTTCATTTATAATGGTATTTATAAACCACCAACTAATAAGAAAAAACATGAGGGTTCATTGGATGAACTGTGTCTAGTCAATCAAAATGCTGCTTTGGATCTGATTTCTTCACTTAGTGCTCCATTGCTTGAGGATTCCCAGGTAAGATCCTCCCTCTATTGTGTGGGCAGGTAATCCCTCCCCTACCTGGCCTGGTCTCCTTGGCAACGCTTCCCCCAGGTGGGATTGGACAACTGACTGAGGTAGGCGGAGACCTCCAGGTATCCCACCTGAGGGAAGGCAAAGCCAAGCCTATGCTGTTGGAGCCGTTCCAGATCTAGGGGCTGCACGCGTCCACGCAAAGGGCGCCCCCCGTTTTAAGCGGGGAGTGGTCATTGCTTTCACATCATTCCAGATGTGAGGAATGGTACATGGGATGTTTTCGAATAATTCAGCCAACATGGCAGGGTGGGGGAACAAACATGGAAACTGAATGGTTGGAAAGCTGGTGGCACTGCACATATCCCATCTACTGGGTGTGCGAATGCATTTTGGTGAATGGTAGATGAAATTGGGAACAGAGGACTGTGAATTATGAATATTTTAGAGCTGGCACATTTTGTAACATTGAACACCTGCTTTGCCAACTCTCCATTTACTCTATAAATAAATTCCCAATATTGTGTTGAGCCAGTTTGCTGCTTAGTCTCGTTCCCACCTGACCTCTTTAGCTCACTCTTCAATGACTTCCAGAGACATTAATTAGATTTGTGTCACTGATACTGCAGAGGTGACATTAAAGCAATGACCTGTGATTTAGATCAACATCTTGTGCCTCATCTGAGAGGAGCATATAACTTTTGCTTGGCACCAAATTATTAACAGCAACAACAGTGTATCTTGGGCTCAACTTTTAAATCGTCTTTTAAGAGGTTGTTGAGTTTCCTTATGCACCTCAGCGCAACGGCTGATATTCAACTGTAAACTTGGCTTGAAAGTGCATGTGTGACCCACCAAGCCATCCACATTGGGCAGCTAAGTGCTTGGTTAGCCCCATTTTTGCTGTCACACAGAAGCAGAAAAACCATACATGAAATGGGCTTGTTTGCTTTGCTACAGAAACGGTACAGGTTAGCTGTGCACCTTTCCCCTATCTAATAATAATAATAATAATAATAATAATAATAATAATAATAATTTATACCCCTTCCATCTGGCTGGCTTTCCCCAGCAACTCTGTGTGGCTTCAAGCACTTATAAAAACATAATAAAACATCAAACATTAAAAACTTCCCAATACAGGGCTGCCTTCAGATGTCTTCTAAAAGTTGTGTAGTTATTTATAACCAGGTTGGGATGGCTGGGATAGCAGGCTTGTTGGTTTTTGAATGTCTTATGTAGATTTTTCAATTTCGTTGTTCTGTATGGGACAATGACAATAAAGATTATCGTATCGCATTTATCTCCTTGACATCTGATCGGAGGCTGTTTCACAGGCTGGGAACCACTGCCTGGTTCCCTGTAGCTTCACTTCTCGCAGTGAGGGAACAGTCAGAAGACCTTTGGAGGTTCTATATAGTCATGTAAAAGTCATGTGGATAATGGATATATATCTGTTTGTATAAAACTGGGCTTGGAATGGGTCCCTGTTAAGTTTTTTAAGGGGAAGGTCTGTAGTCTTGTATGCAGAATGTCCCAGAATCTATCCTTCAGCTGGGGCTGGGGAATGTCTCCTGTCAGAATCACTGAAAAACTTCTGCCGGTCAGTGTAGACAACTAGATGGAACTAGTGATCTGACTCAATATGAGGCAATTTCCCGTGCTCACATTAGGAATTGATTTTTGCCTTTGTCTGTTTAGCCCAAGTGGCAAGTGTTACAGCCACAATAAAGAACTCTAGTTTAGCCTTGTGTTTTGCCCTGGAGGAAGTATGGATTGATTTTATGCCACAAGGCAATACTCTCACTTTAAATGTGACAGCTACAATTATAATTAACGGTTGTTTCTTGTCATATGTTCTCTCACCCCCCACCCCTTATCTGCTACAAAGTTGTAGGGAGAGAATCACCTATCTCTGATGAATTTGTAATCCGAACAGTGTAATATTTACTGAACAACCCTACACATCAGTTACACTGAGGAGATGCACTCGCTGGTGCAATGGTCACCACATTCTATTGTTATATGCCACTCCCAATCTCTGAGCGGTGCATGATTCCTGAGAGCTCCAGAAGTGGTTCACCCAGGGTCTGTGTTTCCTTTTGGCACAGCAGAGACTGTAGTATCTTTATAATAAATGGTTTATTTACACATATATACAACTTGAGCCTCCGATGGAGGGGTCCCCAGCATCCTGCTCCAAGAGGATCTGTGCAGGGACATGACTGTGATTTCATAGAATCATAGAGTTGGAGGAGACTTCCAGGGTCATCTACTACAACTCCCTGCTATGCAGGAATCTCAACTAAAGCACCCAAGACTGATGGCCATCCAACCTCTGCTTTAAAATCTCCAGTGAAGGAGAGTCAACAACCTCTCAAAGGAGTCCATTCCACTGCCAAACAGCTCTTACTGTCGGAAAGTTATTCCTGATTTCACTGCCCCCCACAACATTGTGGATGTCCTCAAAAGCACACATGCAACCCAGAAACATGCTCCCGAGATTGCTGGTTTGAGTTCCTACAGAAGACAAGACCTTCCCTCCCTCCTCTCTGTCCAGAGAACTGGAAAAATGATCACAGCAGCAACTTCCCAAAGAAGCCGAAGCATAAGACAATACATAGTTGTCTTCACACAAAGTTTCAAGTCCTGCCAGAGGCTGGGAACCCTCCCTACTCCCAAGACTGAGAGACAAAGTTCCTGGTCTCCCATTTGGTCTGCATAGCTTTAACACGACCCCAGATGTAGGATAAGGTTCTCAAGCTGCCTGTAGGATTCATCTAAAATGGAGTGGGAAAGTTTTGAAGATTTCCAGTCCTCTTGAATTTCCTTTCTGCTTTCTAGTTTCATCCAGCTGCCCTTCAAGTCAACAGAACACTGTGCAGATTGTCAGTGAGCTTTATCAAGGCTTGTGTTTCCTAGGTACTTGAATCTTACCCCATCCCCTCAGTCCAAACAACAGCCCTAGCGATTCTGAGTGTAGCGAAAAGGTCTCTGGCTCCATCTCCCAGGGAACAAAGGCTCTGAATATGATTAATGTTCTGTCAGAATCCTTGAACCAGTTTGTTGAATAAGCATTTTAAAAGGTAATGTTATAAAGCCGAGGAGCAGACTCTGTGCTGAGGTTGTGTTTAGGGTTTTTGTTCACGCTCAGGCAGTTTCTGAGTTCTGACATGTGAAGAATGCTGGATTAATTTATAAGGCCTGCAAATGACCAGCTCATGATCAGATGGTTTTCATATATTAGGAGTTGTAATGCAAACTCCATTAAGGTCTTTTCAAATGATTCATTTGGAGGAGGAGGGCTTGAAAACACACCTGGCGCAACTGGACGAGCAACGAAACAACCAAGCCATCTGCCTGCCCCCTCTTCCAAGGGGAATAATAGATGGCTTCATGTAGCTAATGTTAACACGGAGAAGCAAGAAAAACATTATCCCACCCTGCAGAGTCTGGAAAGTCTCTTCTTCACTGCTCTCCAAGACCAAGGGCTGACGGCGATTACTTAATTTCAGCAAGCCAATGCTCAAAATTGCCTTCAAATGGATCAATATTCTGAAACCAAGTTTCGAACACATTTTCTGGTGTTTTTTTAAAAAATGTATGCATATTATTTAAAAATATATTTTATGGTAAATATATTACAAATTCAGTAAAGCATATAGAATTGAATTCGTATGTTTTGCATGTTTATCCAGCTGAATAGGTCCTCGGCCTGAAACTGCAACCCCATAGTCACCTCTGACTGGACTTAGCTGTCCAGGGGTCCTTTACCTTTACCAGGTGAATGAAATGGGTTTTTAGCTTAGTTTTAGAGCAATGGATAGGAAGCACAGGGTGAGATATTATCTCCATTTTTGTCATTCTAAAAATGTATAAATAAAGCCCACCTTCAGTAAAAGTTTGGGGGTGTACCAAAAAAGTAAGAGGGCGGTTTATCCCTAGGTAGACATTTATCTTTTGCCTGTATTCATTAACTCTTTATTAATACTAATAATGATCATTATTAGTGTTCCTTGTGCAGGTCCTGCAGCAGCAGTGCACCAAGTAGGAGGGGGTCTATTTCTAGGGTTGCCAGGGGGCACAGCATCCTCCTACTGCCCCCCCGGTTACCTTTCCTGTCTCCTCTCTTTTCTCTTCCTCAGCTTCCCTTAGCTCCATTTAATTCCTTGCTCCCTCCATCTCACGCTTACCCTTCAATTACCCCTCTTTCCTCCCTTCTCCTCCACCTCTTTCTTTCGCCACTTCTTTCCAGCCACTGTCCCTCCCCTCTGCATACTTCTATCAAAAGCGGGAAAAGCTGTAACCCTAAATTCTAAAATTTCCCAATAGTGAATGTGTGGAGGGGAAATGAAGAGGCGGGCGAGTCAAATCGGATAGCCTTTGTAGCACCTTTGACCTAGGCAAGCTGCTTTGCAAAGTGCCAATTCTGGATCCGTACAGGAGTGCCAACCTGGCCCCACAACAGCCTGTGGGTGCCATGCAGCGTGCATGGCCCTGGCACCAAAATTTGTGGGTGCTTGGGCCCCAGGGAAGTTGGCACCTATGCTGTATCTTCTGATCAGTTCACACCCCTAGTACACATACCTTGAAATTCCCTGATGCAGTAGGATACAAAGGCAAATGCCGCTCCCTTTTGTGATTCTTTTGTGCATTGTCTCTTCTCCTGTCAGTGATAATGAGCAGGATTCCAGGTGTGCAGCACAGCAGGTAAGGGAGAAGTCTGGGGACAGAATAAGCTGCTACTGCCTTGTCCTTCACTGTACTGGGAAATTAAAAGCTACCCCCTTGTTCTCCAGTGTGTGACTGGACAACTCTAGTGTCTTGTCTGCCCCAATTGCTCCCTCATTTCAACAGAAATGAACAAACAGGTATTTAAAACTATGTCTGGTAATTTTATGAATATCTCAGTGGGTGGCTTTTTGTAGCATCTGAACGCCTGCAAGAAAGATTAGTTTCACATATAACAAGAATTCAGTTAGGTCCAATAATGAGCTGGGCTCTGCATAGTTAATGTGTTTCTGAGTCCAAATATTTTGAACCTTGATCTGCTGGGAAGCTCTTATGACATTGACCTCTGATTTCATCCGAGTCCTCCTCCTTGCATCTGAGGACAATAATTGTCTGGGGATGTGCTCTTTAAGTGCACTTAACATCCGGAGAAGTTCCAAAGTGAACAATGGAGATGATTTTGCTTGCCTGCTGTAACACACACCTTAGGTGAATTCATTAACTTCGTCTAGCATCTAATTGGCCTGGTTTGCACAACTTAGTAAACCAAGCTATGGGACTGAAGGAATGTATGGGCTCACTTCTTTTCCACAGTCCTTTTGGCTGCTGCTCTGCAATGAGTTAGGCTAAGATTTGGGTTCGTGTGCTTTTAGGTGTGGCAAAATCTGACAATTCTAGTTCCTCATTTTTTCCAAACATAAGTTCAGCCCTCTACATTTTCACATCAGTTTGCCTTAAAAAAAAATAAAAAATTGTTCTCTGGAAAATTTACCAGCATTTTGGTGCAAAGCAATTTCTCCATGTGTATTCATTTCTAGGTGCACCTTATTCTACTGTATACATTTTTGTACACATTGCTTGCCTGGAGAACTTGCATTGCAAGATTAAGAGAACTGTGCATTTTGAATGATGGCTGTGTTTCGGTTTCATGCATTGTTTCAGTAAAAATTATAGGTTTACCTTTCACTGCGAACCAAATGTTTTCCCTATTCTTAGGTGTCATCTAAACCAGGACTAGTGGTTAAGTTCTCTGCTCACTAACCACAAGCAATGGTTTAAAAAAACAACCATTTGTACAGCTTTGTGGAGGTGAAATTGAAATTAACTACTTGTTTTTCCTCGTTGTTTTTTTTTAGGTATCACTTCTCTTTGCCCAAATTCTTCAGCACAAGATCCAAAGATAATTGCTTTACGGAGAGGACGCCTCTGCTGAAAGTTTCCCCAGAAGAAAATGGGTGGGTAGGAGATCAGCTTTTTGCTGTTGCTCGATGTCTCAGGATTCGCATCCTACCAATGGCATGGAATCTTGGAACAGTAGAGTCTATGGTGTGTGTTGATATTTGTCAATGGTGTTTTTCAGGTTAAGATGCATGGCTGTTCATAACACAGATTTCACCACAGATGATGACTCTTGGGAAAACAGCTCTGCTGAGTTTGAGCAAAGGTCCCATCTGGGAAGTGAAATGCCCAGCTTGTCCAGATCTGCTTCCTCCTCAGAGAAATGTGAAATGTTGGACAACTTCCATGTCAAATTCAATTTAACCAAGATGAGGTATGAGCCAAACCTTTTGTTTTGTTTTGCCAGTATTGAGGGCTAAGGGAAATTGCCAAGAAATGGATCCCCCCCCCCCGGTTTCAACAAATGAGTAAAATAACACTCCATATTTTTGTGTCATATCTTGCCATTGATTTCAAGGATATTGCACCAATGAAACTGATGATAAAATCTGTTCAGATTTATAGGTCCATGCAACAGTAGAGGCTAAGCAGGCAATCACTTCTAAGCCATGATAGTTTATGTGACTAGAAAACCTGGTTCTCTGCAGATTTTCATGTTTGGAACTAGTGCTGTCTGTATTTCATCTTGTGATCTGTCACTTTATGCTTCTGTTTAAAACTCAGCTTCTTAGCTTTCTTGCACAAAAGCATCTGTAACTCATGAAGGGAGGAGATACATGTGTAAGACAAAGTGAACAGTCTTTTGAAGTAGGAAGTTTTTGTGCATCTAGTTCAGAGATGGGGGCAGGGGAACCTGTGGTCTTCCAGATGTAATTGGAGCTTCCATCATCCTTGACCATTGGCCATGATGGCTGAGTCTGGTGAGAGATGGGGTTGTATCCAATGCTGGCTTTCTGCTTGCACAACAGGCTCCTGCTCTCTCAACAAAACTTTGCCCTGCTCTCCTCTTCCATGCTGCCCCCACTAAAAATCTGCTCCAGGTGGTTGGGGGACCCTTTGGAGCAGATTTGGGTAATGGTGGTTGTGCAGGGAGACAAGGGGAGGTGGAATGCTGCTCACTCCCTATTGGATACATACAATCCATGGAGTGTTATGCATTCAGTGGTCTGTGTTTGCCTGAGCTTGAGTTTGGACTAAAGATTCTGAGCTCCTGGGTTCTGATTTGATACATGATGCCTAATCACAGAACATTTCAAGATTTGGGCCTCTGCCATTGGCCCTTGAACTCTTGAGTCATGATTCACAGCCAATCACATTTGGAGTGGGAGTGGCCCAGGCTTTCAGGAATGTATATAAGCAGTTTCTTTGCCCCAGTTTCCCAGTTATGTAGTTCAATAAAGGTTCTTGCTGTTATCACCATGTCTTGCCTCATGGGAACCCACCTACACTTCAGAAAGCCACAGACTTCCCATCCTTGATATAGTGGGATGGTTCCAAACAATACACCCCCTCATTTTTAATCTGAGCAGTAAGAGTGGTAAAGGTAAAGGTAAAGGGACCCTTGACCATTAGGTCCAGTCGTGACCGACTCTGGAGTTGCGGCGCTCATCTCGCTTTATTGGCCGAGGGAGCCGGCGTACACCTTCCGGGTCATGTGGCCAGCATGACTAAGCCACTTCTGGCAAACCAGAGCAGTGCATGGAAACGCTGTTTACCTTCCCTTCAGAGCGGTACCTATTTATCTACTTTGATGTGCTTTCAAACTACTAGGTTGGCAGGAGTAGGGACCGAGCAATGGGAGCTCACCCCGTCAAGGGGATTCGAACTGCTGACCTTCTGATCGGCAAGTCCTAGGTTCTGTGGTTTAACCCACAGAGCCACTCTACCACATCTGATGAACTAACCGGAATACAGTCCATACTCCATTCAGATATAATAAATGCAGCAGCTAATATTTAATTTGGTTAATTGCTGATACACACGCACGCACACACTAGCCCAGTTATCCAGAAGGAAGATTAAAACCCTTAGTATTTGCTAATGATATGTATTGTGCCCAATATTTGTGTGTGTTGGTACCTTTCCTTCTTAACCTTCGCTTTTCTATTTTCATTATGGATATATGAATGCATTGGAAGCAGCAGGCTATTTCCTTGTTCTGTATCATTGCTGTGTAAGCACAGTGAGATGCAATTGCCCTAGTTACATAGAGCAGTTGGCAGCTACACCGGCATTGTTTCCTTTATGCTGCAGCAGAAAGGTGCTTCTGACAAATTGCTCCCCAAAATATTTTCGATCCCGTATTATTGAATAAACATACTAGAGCTGCCAGTTGCTGAGATGGCCTAAATCTGCAAAACTCGATTGAGTGCTTTGAGGCATGCATGCTGAAGGCCTAAAGAACAAGAATATTAGCTAGAGATCAGAGGCCTTGAAGGAGCAGAGCAAGCAGAGTGAATGCCTGACCCCAAACACCTCAGATGAGCAGCCGTGTGCTTTTCTGCGGAGAACAGTTCAATGGGAAGGGCAAGGGAACAATTCCTACCTGTTATAGGAGGCTCAGGAGAACTACACCCGCACAAATGGGAAAAGAAAAGATGGGGAAACATGTATTGGTTGGTGTGCAAGGATAAGGGTGACTTGGACATCTGTTCATATCTCTCCTGCAGGTTTAATGTCTTGCTGGCTCAGATTTTGAGGTCTAAAGTAGTACTTTCAGGAGAGGAAAGAGCCCCAAACCTCTTAAAAGTGCTGCCATGGATATTAGAGAAAAATAGATTTGCTATTATGATCCCAGAAGTCTCTCTGCTCATGCTTAATGCATCATTCCATTTTGTTAAAATGAACCTTGGAACATTCTTTGCTTCTTAAACAACTTGCCTAGTCAACATAGATATTTATTTATCTGCAATTCACTTGTTTTATTCCTATCCCTGGAAGAGTAAGGAAAGACTTTTAAGGAGCTTAAGTATTGTCAATAAGACTGCTTGCTAGCATGATCACATAGCGACAATAATTTTATATCTTCAAGGCTGTTACGGTAAGCATCACAAATAAGAAACTCATTCCTGACCTAAAGTGAAGCATTTTGTTTTGAACCTTGTTTCTAAACTAATTGTTTAGAAAATGCTGGCATGTATGTGATAAATGGAACTTTACATGGTGCGTTATGCATGATGATCCAATATATTTTTTTTAAAAAAAGAGAGAGATTCTGGCTTATCTATATCATATAATTTCAAGGTTATAAAATTTAGAGCCAGTTCAGACAAAAATTGAGGAAACCATTGACACCTTAGCACCCCCCTCCAATCATCTTGGCTTCTTCCCTTTTCCTTTTTTAGGAAAGACTTTTAGGTTAGGGTTTTTCCTAATCCTTCTTAAAGCAATCCCAGCCAATCAGGGATCGCATGATGAATGTGGTGGTGTCACAATACTGCACAGATGTTCAGATTTGGCTACATGGTAATGCTACCAAAGGCAAACAAATTCAATTTAGAAGTTGAGGGCTTCCCCCACCATATTCTTAAATTCATATACAAATACGCTGCTCAGCAGAAAACATTATTCAGACTTCTTGCTCAAGAACACAGTTCTTACTTACAGATTACAGCGGTACCTCGGGTTACAGACGCTTCAGGTTACAGACGCTTCAGGTTACAAGCTCTGCTAACCCAGAAATAGTACCTCAGGTTAAGAACTTTGCTTCAGGATGAGAACAGAAATCGTGTGGCGGCAGTGGTAGGCCCCATTAGCTAAAGTGGTACCTCAGGTTAAGAACAGTTTCAGGTTAAGAACGGATCTCCAGAACAAATTAAGTTCTTAACCCGAGGTACCACTGTACTGTTCTTTTAGCTTATCATTTGTTGTTGTTTTTTGCAGGGGCATACATGCAATTTCAATAGAAAAGCTGACTAGTGTATTCCAAAGCAGGACACAAGTTGGTGCTAGAAATATGAACAACTGTATATTGACTTCATTCTGCAGTGGAATACTTTGAATAAAGCTGGTCAAGTTTGTTTATAACAGATGAGAACTCTGCCTGCTTGCCTCCACATTTCCCTGTGGAGGTCTGAAGAAGAGACACTTTCTGCGGTTGGACGTCCTGTTGTGGAGAGTCATTCAAGTTGCCAACTTGCACTTAACTTGGTGAAATATACTCAGAGTCGCAAAGTGATTTCAGGCTCTTTATTCAGCTCATAGTGGTGAGGAGGAATGAATGAAAGTCCCCTCAAAGTATCTGCTTTATATACATTATTTACACAATGGGCTGCACATGATTGGCTAATTCCGGAATTCTACTGTAAGCCAACCAGGTTGTGGATTCACTTCTATCTGGAGCATGATTGGGTGGTTCCTGCCAACCAATCATACTGCTGCATTGTTCTAGGACCAATCAGACTGCTGCATTCTGAATCCTATTGTTCTAGGACCAATCAGACTGCTGCCTTTTGAATCCTATTGTTCTAGGACCAATCAGACTGCTGCAGTTTGGATCCTATTCAACTCAGTACATAACACCCCTCCCCTCTAAGTTCCAGTCCTGCCCGGGAGGTCGCATTCATAGTCCTCGAGGTACGCCGGCGGCCTACGTGTGCGTTGCGGCCTGGGGTGTTCCCTGGTCCGGGGTTCAGGTTCTGGCTCGTGTTCCAAGGATGCTGGCTGTGATAGGGCTGTTTGGTCTGGCGCAACCGGCTCGCTCTGTCGTGGTTCTGGTTCCGGTGTCCTTTCGGCCTCACGGGTCCCCTCTGTATTTACTGATTCTGCCTCTCCTGCTTGCCCCTGCTGCTCTATGGGCCTCACTGCCCCACTGTTCCCTGACCTGTCCTCTTCCTCCTGGTTTTCTCCCGGGAATCGTCGCCGTATCTGGTCACAGTGGCGGCGCCAGCATTGCCCCCCATCTGTTAGCACCTCGTACGACACGGGGCCAGTGACCCTGGTGACTGTGGCGGGTACCCATGCAGGGCCTGCCCCAAAATTCTTTGCGTACACTGGGTCCTGGGCCTCGAAGGTCCGGGGGTTCCTGCCTTTCCCCACCACTAGCTCATCCTGAGCTCTATCGGGGTGAAGGCGGTCCAATCTGATTGCAAGGCGCCGACCCATTAGTAGTTCAGCGGGGCTCCGGCCAGTCGTTGAGCTGGGGGTGCTGTGCTGTGCTAGAAGGAATGTGGCAAGGCGGTACTCCCAATCCCCTTGCGTCATGCGGCGAAGGGTGTCCTTGGTGGTCCGCACCATGCGTTCTGCTTGGCCATTGGTGGCAGGGTGGAATGGCGCCGAACGGATGTGGCGGATGGCGTTCTGCGCTGTGAAGGTTTGGAATTCTCCTGACGTAAATGCAGTCCCGTTGTCTGAGACGAGAGTGTCAGGGAGCCCGTGGGTTGCAAACAGCCTGCGTAGTACCCGGATGGCTGCGGACGTAGAAGTGGACGGTACCAGTGCGACTTCCAGCCATTTGGTGTAGGAGTCCACCACTATGAAGAATGTTTTCCCCTGAAAGGGGCCAGCGAAGTCCACATGCAGGCGTGACCATGGTGCTCGGGCGGACTCCCAGGACTGGACTGGGGCCCTTGGGGGATCTGGGCGGGATTCTTGGCAGGCCTGGCAGTGTTTGACCCAGGCCTCTATCTCTCCGTCGATCCCCGGCCACCACACATAACTCCTGGCAAGGGCCTTCATTCTTACTACCCCTGGGTGTGTCTCGTGTAGGGCTGTGAGGACCCTTTTGCGGAGGGGCTGGGGAACAACGACCCTGCTTCCCCATAACAGGCACCCCTTGTGGGCCGACAGTTCATGTCTGCGGGTTGTGTAACCGGCGAATTCTGGCCCGGGGCTGCTGCTGGGCCATCCCCTCCACACCCAGTCCAGGACCCGGGAGATGACCCTATCTTTCTTGGAATGGTGTGCAACTTCTTGTGCCTGAATGGGGCGGTCAGGAAGCAGCTCCAGGCTCATAACCTCTTGTGCAGGTGCTGGGTCAGGGCCTGTTTCCGGTAGTGGTAGCCTGCTGAGGGCATCTGCATGGCCCATCGCCTTCCCAGGGCGGTGAATCAGTGCATACTGGTAGCTGGCAAGGAAAATTGACCACCTGAGGACGCGAGGAGACAGCACTTGGGGGGTCTGCTTTTCGGGGGCAAACAAGCCAAGCAACGGCTTGTGGTCAGTCACCACGGTGAAGGGCCGCCCGTACAAGAAATCATGGAATTTTTTTACTCCCTTCACGACTGCCAGACCCTCCTTGTCGATTTGCGAGTAGTTCCGCTCGGTTGCGTTGAGTGTCTGGGAAAAGTATGCCACCGGTACCTCTCTTCCATCCGGGAGTTGGTGTCCCAGGACAGCGCCAATGCCATAGGGCGAGGCGTCGCATGCTAGCACCACTGGCAGCCTCTCGTCGAAGTGTGCCAAGACCGAGTTTGAGACCAGCAAGTCCTTGACTGCCTGGAATGCGGCCTCCTGGCGCTGGCCCCACACCCAAGGGGCCCGCTTGTCCAGGAGTCTGTGTAGGGGCTCCGCTACCGCCGCCTTGTGGGGAAGGAAGGAATGGTAAAAGTTCAATAGTCCCAAGAAGGCCTGAAGTTCAGTCTTGTTCTTGGGTGCTGGGGCATCACAAATGGCCCGTACCTTGTCCCCAGTCGGGTGAACCCCTTCTGCGTCCACCATAAATCCCAGAAAGTCCACCTGAGGCACTCCTAGTAGACATTTTTCACGCTTCACCTTGAGACCCGCCGTCTGGAAACGGTGCAGAACGGTGCGGAGGCGGTCCTCAAACTCCTCTGGTGTGGGCCCGGCAATCAACACATCATCGAAGAAGGGGGTGACACCAGGAATCCCTTTAAGGAGAGAGTCCATTAGATTCTGTAATATGCCTGGTGCCACGCTGACACCGAATTGCAGCCGCTTTACCCTGAACGCTCCTCTGTGCGTCACAATCGTCTGTGCCTCTGCTGTGGCCTCATCTACTGGCAGCTGTTGATATGCTTGGGCCAAGTCCAGCTTGCCAAAAATTTTCGACCCAGCCAGGGTGGCAAGGACATGGCTGACCACTGGCACTGGGTATGCATGGGCCGTGAGGGCCTTGTTTATGGTACATTTGTAGTCTGCGCAGATGCGGACCGAACCATTAGGCTTGACGGGTGTGACGATTGGGGTTTCCCAGGGGGCATTAGGCACCGGCTCCAGCACTCCTTGCTCCACGAGTCGGTCCAATTCCTCGTCTATACGGGGTTTCAGAGCGAATGGGACCCGGCGGGCCTTGAGCCTGACTGGTCGTACTGTGGGGTCAAGCTGTAGAGCAATGGGGGGGCCCGTATACTGTCCCAATTTCCCATCGAAAACCCCCGGAAATTCCTTGCATATGGCGTCCACGTCCACTTGTAAGCTTGTGTGGTTCACCCCGGTGACGGCTAGCCCCAGTGGTCCAAACCATGCCAATCCCAGTAAGCTAATGTAGGGGCCCTTGACCACAAGCAAGTCCAGTTGCCGCGTCCGCCCTCGGTATTGCACCCTGAAGGTCCCCACCCCCATTGTGGGGACCTTACGTTTCTGGAAGTCCCGGAGGGTGAATGGGGCCGGCCTGAGTTTGGGACCCCCAGTAGGACACAGTTTCCTTAAGGTCCTTGCCGAGATTATGGATAGAGTTGAACCCGTGTCAAGCTCCATGCGGCATGGGGCCCCCTCTATCTGTACCTCTACATAAATTTTCTCTACGTTGGGGTGGGGCAACTGGTATACCTGGAAGTCCGTGAGCTCCGTCGAGTTGCCTTGGTGTGTTGGGCCCCGGGACCTGGGGCTCTTGGATTGGTCATCTGATGCCTGGCGTCGGGTGGGCCGAGCTCGACACACCCGGGCGATGTGTCCCAATTTTCTGCACTGTCTGCACTCTGCGTTGCGGAAACGGCAGGTCCTCCTCTCGTGACTTTCCCCGCAGCTTGCGCAGTTCCCTCCTTCTCGTCGAGGCAGCTGTGGTATGTGGGCTGCTTGAGTGCGCTGCTGTACTCGGTGCACCTCCTCCTTGTCAGATCCTGAGTCGTCGGTGAGGTCTTTGTGGTGGACCCTCGGTTGGGACGGCTGGCTCGGCCGTGCCTCTTGCGTCGACCTCTCGGCAGCTTCCGTTGCCAGGGCCTCCTCCAGAGCGACCTGGAACGTTAGGTCCTTCTTAGCGTAGAGGCGTCGTTGCAGCTTCTCATCCTTCAGGCCACCGACGAGGCGGTCACGAAGCATGTTCTCCAGCTCTGAGAAGCTGCAGAACCGGGCAGCTTGGCGGAGAGAGGTCACAAACCCAGTTATGGTTTCCCCAGGGGCTTGCCGCTTTGCGTAGAAGGCATTTCGACAAGCCACCACTGAGGGCTGTGGCGAAAAGTGCCCCTTCAGCTGTTCCATTATTGTTTTGTATGGAACAGTAGCAACGTCTTCAGGCGCAAGGAGAGCCCGGGCGATTTCAAACGTCTCCTCTCCGCAGACGCTGAAGAATATTGCCCTCTTCTTGGCATCTTCTTCATCGGTGACCCCTTTGGCTTCTAGGAGGAAGGTGAAACGGGAGGCGTATGCTTCCCAGTCTCCAGATGCTGGGTTGAATGGCGAGAAGCTGCTGTCGGTTGCCATTCTGAGTTCCTTGTGTCCCGGAGCTGAAGCCTGGATACACGGTGCGAGGCAGCGGTGCGGCAGGTGGCGGTGCTGCGGTGCTGTGTGTGGCAGTCAGCTCAGCGGGATCCCACCTTCGTCACCAGTGAAATATACTCAGAGTCGCAAAGTGATTTCAGGCTCTTTATTCAGCTCATAGTGGTGAGGAGGAATGAATGAAAGTCCCCTCAAAGTATCTGCTTTATATACATTATTTACACAATGGGCTGCACATGATTGGCTAATTCCGGAATTCTACTGTAAGCCAACCAGGTTGTGGATTCACTTCTATCTGGAGCATGATTGGGTGGTTCCTGCCAACCAATCATACTGCTGCATTGTTCTAGGACCAATCAGACTGCTGCATTCTGAATCCTATTGTTCTAGGACCAATCAGACTGCTGCCTTTTGAATCCTATTGTTCTAGGACCAATCAGACTGCTGCAGTTTGGATCCTATTCAACTCAGTACATAACACTTGGAAATTAAAAAAATGTGGATGTGCAACCCCTTTTTTGCCACATCTCACTTAAACTGCAGATGCTCCGTTGGCTTTTTAAATTTCCCTAGCTTTTGTCACAGGGTTGCAATGCTATGTCAGATGAAAATTGCTGTGAGGGTCATGGGGACAGCAAACGTGTGCAAGTCAAGGTCTGACCATGGCTAGTTTGCTAAGCTGTTAAAAGCACAGAATCCATAAAAGTCTAAGCACCAAAGGGTGGTGGTTGTTGTTGGGGGGGGGGAAATGCTCTAAGTGCTACAGTTTATTAATAAAATTGCATTCCCCTCTCCCAGTGTGAGCTCTGCACGGCATTGTGTCAATTTGCCAAGATGACTTAGTTGTTTAAGGACAAGCGCTTCTGGACTTTTAAAGGATTAATGTAATGGTTCCTCATTTTGGGTGCCTCTTTTAGTAACCATAATTTTAATCTTATTTGGAAAAGATTAAGTCAGCCTTGTATTTAATATACTGCATGCAGTTGTAGTTCACATAATGACATTTGTAAAATAAATACGTTAAATGTGGGGAAAAAAACCCATACAATTATAATAAAAGCAGATGCTTAAATATATGATAGGGAACCTTCACATAAAGTGAAGGCAAGTAACTCTATAACTCTATAACTCTATACAGTAACTCTGTAATTTTAATATATGGCTGCATACACCCCACACATTTAAAACATTTCTTTCCCCAAAGAATCCTTTGTATGACTTAAACTCTGTCTGCTGGCCTTACAAGTTTGTGATTAATAGAATTATACCCGCATCTCGTAATCTTTCTCTGTGAAACTCTTCTCCATTGTTTCTTTTCTTTTTTTCAGATGCTGTTTAAGATTCCTAAAAGTTTCTGGGCTTTTCATCTTTGTAGTTGTATGCTCTGTAAGTACTGGGTCTCCAAAGTTTCAGAGTAATTTGGTGGGACTTACCAAAGTTGAATCTGATAATACAATGGGGCATACAGCAAAAACGTTGCAGTGTGCTCTTGCTATAGTCAGTCAGCAGTGCCCATCTCTGTGATACTCCATTCAATTCCCCCTTTCCACCCACTCTTCCATTCCATTCTTCCCTGCCCTAGTGGGCATGCTCAGTTCCCATTGGTCTGTGCTTGAGTTTCTCCTTAGGGTTCTCCCCCCCCCTACATCTGCAAAACTTGGGGTTTCCCCAAGCCTGTAAATGTTCTCTTTTGTGCATGGTTGGTGCTGTTTTGGCTATTCAAAGGCATCTGCACTCATCCTGAACATTGGAAGTAGGACCATGATTTTAAATAGGATATACCATGTCATATGAAACCTAGGAGCATGCCCATCTGTTCTTCACACTCCCAGTTGATGCTGGAAAAGTGTTCCTTTACCAATGCAGTGCCCTTTCCCCTTGGCTTTCAGATCTCTCTGAACCGATGCAAGTTAAGATTAACCACACAGAAGAATTGGATGTCTCAATTCCCCTAAAGGCAGACAACCTAAAATGGAGGTACCAAATGTGATGCCCTCCAGATGTTGTTGAACTCCAATTCCCCTCCCCCCCAGCCAAGATGACCAACAATGAGGGATCATGGGAGTTGTAGTCCAACATCATCTGAAGGGCACTGTGTTGGTTAACCCTGGTCTGAAACATCCTTTTAGCTCTTTCCCCCTAATTTATATCTTTCCAAACATCTGGTTTGGACTAGGGGATAGGGATGACAAGCTAAATTAGGCTGAAACATCCAGCAAGGGTAAAGCTATGGTGACTTGGGTGGAATATACACACACATTAAAAAACCTGTTGTGAAAATGGGTTGTTGGTTTTTTTAAAAAAAAGTTTTGAAAAATACATTGACTTTGCCATAGCTCACTTCGCCATCTAGTGTCATATTTGTATATTGTGCTTTACAACACACTTGAAACGTTTTATTTGCAGCTGTATAGCTGAATCCCTGGTACAGGACGGTACAACTGATTAATTTAAAATGCATTTCAAAAGACTGAACTGCTAGATTCAACTGATACTTTATTAGATGTGTAAGTTAAGATAAATTTTCAAGTGACACAAGAGATTAGTTGCAAGCCAGTTCAGATAAGAATTACAAATACAAAAAAAAAAAATCTGTATATAAAATGCAATGTATAGTTCCCTCTGCTTTTCCTTTAAACATAGCATTAGGAACTTTATACAGATAATATCAAAATGGCTTTTCTAACTTCCTGTACTTTAATGTTACTAAGGGATTATAAAGGAAGGGAGAAAATGAGATCTGGGAGTGTTTTCATGCACGACACTGAAATCCACTTTGCTTTTCCGGATTCTGTCATTTGAACATAAAAACTTTATTGGCTAGAATATATAAAAATGACTATCCTCTGCTTTTAATCCCTTGTTCGTAAGACTCATGTGTGAACTCAAGAGTGTGTATGCAAGAGGCTCAAAGGTGCTCTTAATGTTATATAGAAAGTTAACTAACAATGATGATAAAAGTAAATAATGTGTGCAATCCTTCATTCATATGCCAATTTGGTATGCATGGGTTGCACTTCTGTTCAGAACAGACCCACTGAAATTAACAGACCTAATTTAGTTCTATCTATTTATTTCAATAGGTCTTCTCTGTGTATGACTAATATTGGATACAATCTTGTAAGTTTGGGATGTAAGGCTAAGCAACAGGACCCTGACTTTAGGAGTTTATAATAAAAGCAACAACTCCTTTTTGCAGGTCTTAACTTTTTTAGAGGCAGATTGTTTAACAGTTCGGCAGTTTCCCACATAACCTTTTAATGTGCCCTCAGATTTTATTTAGCATTCACCCTGAAAATGGAGCACCTTGGCAGATGCTGGCTGTGTCACCTATGGACGTCTACAGTATCCTTTACCAATTACTTTTGTTGTTGTTTTTAAAACAAAACGGTGGAGCAGCTTAGTAAAGAATCACTGACAGTAGGCTGATTTCAAGATGGTTGATACGAAATGGCTGACTCGTTGCTTGCTAAATTAAATCCTGACAGTGATTTATTTCTTGTGAGGCCCTGACGCTGCCTCGTGGGACCGCTTCTAAACCAGCAAATTAATTCATTTGCAAATCTGTTTCCCAAGTTTGCTATCCAAGTGATAATGAAGACTGCAAAGGTCTGTTTTTTCTGTTATATCTCCTTTAGATGCCTCCTGCATCTCTGTGGGAAAGTAAAGTGGGTGAAAACTGAAGTGAAATTCCAGAAGTGTAAATTTTGTGAGGTTGTTTGTAAGTGTGGGTGAGAGCAACGAAACAAATGGGAACAGCATGCAGTTTTTGTCTATGCTTATGTAACACTGGTTATTTTATCTTGAACAATGCTTTCCACCAGTTTTCTTGGGACAGATGTTAAGCTAACCAGAATCCTATGAACGATGCTCCTGAATAGGCTACTCTCACATCAGGCACAAGATTTACATGGCTACAGTCTCTGCATATGGGTTGACTACTGGTAGCAGGGCTGCCATTGCTAAGTCGTGGCGGGTGATGGGGAAAAAGAAGAGAGTTTGTGCACATCCCGGAGGCTGAACAGTTATGGGGAACTGGGACAGCCAAGCCATGAAACACATGTGTTGCATCTGTGTAGTGACTTCTAATGATTTGATTGGAATACTGGCTCCCCCCCCCCCCTTGGCTGCTGGATCCAGTGACTTGGATGTGTGGTCAACATGGCACTGTAAAGTTTATCCCTCTTCCTCCTTGCCCCTTCACTCACTAATTAGCAATGGCAACCTGCCAGTCTGATAGGAATCTGAGCAGGCTGTGGTGGGGCTGGTGCAGGACCCAAATCCAGTTTCGACATGTGAAAGGGCAAGTTCATAAGCATACTGAATGTCTTCATTTTGAACAAAAGTGTTTTGTAAAGTTAGGCCCACAGGGGACAGGCTTCCTCTCGATACAGTGATCTATACTGAGTTTTGCTGTCTTCCACCCTACCTTGTGTTCCCCATAGAGTTTGAGGATCTGACGCATCCCTCCATCGGAGCCAACTCCTAGGGGTTGAGGTCCCTTCACCCTCTCATGAAATATTTGAGGTCCAACCCCCACTAACGGGCTTTGCCATTCAAATGGTGTTCATGTGCCATGCTTTAGTGATTGATTATGTGTTGTGGAGCTTACCTGCCCCACCCCCAATATTCATGTTGGCATCCCAGCATTCCTCTATGCTAAACCAACAGTTTCTTTCACTCATAACTAATCCTCTCCATACATACTTTTAATGTTATTGTTTCTCCCTCTTCTTCTGTTTTGTGAATCAGTGTGGTTGGGTAGTTGAATTGAGGAAGCCAATATCCTTGTGCTACATAAAAGAATAAGGGACGCGGATGGCACTGTGGGTTAAACCACAGAGCCTAGGACTTGCCAATCAGAAGGTTGGCGGTTCGAATCCCCACCACAGGATGAGCTCCTGTTGCTCAGTCCCTGTTCCTGTCAACCTAGCAGTTCAAAAGCACATCAAAGTGCAAGTAGATAAATAGGTACCACTCTGGCGGGAAGGTAAATGGCATTTCCGTGCGCTGCTCTGGTTTGCCAGAAGCGGCTTAGTCATGCTGGCCACATGACCTGGAAGCTGTACGCCGGCTCCCTCGGCCAATAAAGCGAGATGAGCGCCGCAACCCCAGAGTCAGCCACGACTGGACCTAATGGTCAGGGGTCCCTTTACCTTTACATAAAGGAATGGTGAGAATAATTCAGAGAGGTGGAACCGCCAAAGTGTCTTATGACACCTTAAAGACTAACATGGCTTGTGGGCTTCCCACAGGGATCTGATTGGCCACTGTGAGAACAGGATGCTGGATCAGGTAGGCCCTTGACCTGATCCAGCAGGCTCTTCTTATGTTCTTATATGGATGCTCTACGACATGTTATTATGGCATAAGCATCCAGGGACTACTGTAATAAAGTTTGTTAATGGTGTCAACAAACCACTTCATTGCTTTAGCTGCAACTGGCCAACATAGCTACCGCTCTCGAAATGGTTACATACAGAGAAACGTGTTGGCCGAACATTTTTAAAAAATGTTTGCTAATCACTGTTCTGTTTTTAACCGAGAGTGATCTTCTGGAACATTTCCCTTCAGCCAACATCACTGTGGGAGATGGTCCATTTGTGCCATGATTAATCTGGCACGGCATCAAATCACCTTGTTCTCTTCCTCTCCTCCCTCCCCCCACTATTATCAATCTTCATTGATTTGCCATCCCTTTAATGCATGCTTGGTCCTCTGTGCTGAGGTGGCTTGGCTGCTGCTCTCCAATGTGAAGCCAGCCAGCCACGCCTCCTCCGACTCTGGCCTACAAATGCTACCTTGAACCGATGGGAATTTTCCATGTCTATTAAGATTTTGCTCTGAATCTATTTTGGTCACAAATGCATTTGAGTTCCACCTTGGCAGTGATTCAAATTAAATAGCTTTAGTGTAATTTTCTGAAATGGCGAGGTTGCTGTTGTTCCTCTTTTCATCTGTGACTTATTGGCTTAAAAGCTCAAAGACTTTATGATGGGAAGTGTTTGGTTCCAGTGTGCACAATTGCAAGAAAACGCTTTTACTGGACAGAGAGCTTGCGCTAGGAGTGTTATTTGCAAAGTATTTTTGGACAGATCAATCCAAGTATCTATGCTGAACATGAAGCACCAGTAACTGAGAAAGGAAGCATCTCTGAGAATTGGAAGGAGATCCAAATTCTCCCCTTTAGTCAAGAGCAGATTTTCCCTCATATAGGACCACCAGGATATAATCACCTGATAATTCTCAGTGATCTCGGGGCTGGTAGATTTAAAATCACCACCAGTGCCTCAAATGCTTTGGGCAAATGAATTAGAGGAGACTGTAAAATATCTCTGCTTTCTGCCATAATGAAAGCAATTTTTAGTTTTATTGGCTTGTTCGGAATTACTTGGTCTACTTTCCTATCCATTACCGCACTTCCTTTCATGCTGTGTCCCTAATAACTTCTGCTCTAATCTATGCTAAATTATAATATTTTATGCAGGCAAATGGAGGACCGAGGGCTGGAACAAGCCAAATTGCCATATTAGAAATAGACTCTCTGAAAAGAGAAGGTAATAAGGATTCTTGTTTGTTCATAACGCCTGACTGTATGTGCAGACTTACGGACTTGTTTGCAGGGTTAGGGATTCTGCTTTTTGCAGTCTGTATGTTAAGCAAATAAATGCTAGCCTTCAGGGATGGGGCTGTTTGTTCCACTTCTATATGCACTCAGTGAACCTACCTTGATTGTCTGAAAAGCCCTCCTGTACACAATCACCAAGCACAGTGATGCATGCATAGGTTGTATCCAGCCCTTCAGCCGAATATGTCAAAGTAAAGGTGCAAGGACACCATGTAGGATCCTGTTCCCTCCCTCCATGTGTGAAGGTCTGAGAGGTGATTAAATATCTTGGGGTTATAAGGAAGCAGGACAATGGGGAATGCAAAGGTTATGTCCCATAGTGTCATGAATGCAAAACAATACATCATTCACCTTTCTCTGTGCAAACCCTGCAAGAATAATTGTGCAGAAATACAGTATACTGAAAAGAAATAATTAGAGGTGTGGGAGAATTTGCATACGTATTTACACACAGAGATTGATGCTTTTGCATGAGCCACTTGCATGTGGAACCTAGTTAAGCTTGTCTAGGCTTGCCATACGTCAGGAATTTTCCTGACATGTCCTGGTTTCCGGGTGTAAAAATGGCGCCGGGGGAATTTTGCCGAAGTGGCAAAATGCCAGGGGAAACCTGGATGTATGGAAAAGCTCAACAATTTTGCAGGTATCAGGAATTTAACTTTTTGAACTATGGCAACCCGAAGCTTGTCTCATTTACCACTTAACCAAAAGGCCTACTGGTTAAGCATTTCAAAGTAGGTCTGCAAAGGACAGACCATTTTATATGTGTTACAAGGTAAGAGCTTTCAGCTCACTCTGTATTGACCACTTTGTTTTATATGCGTAAGACATTGTAAAAATGAAGTTTGCTTTTCCTTCTGTAATTTTAAGTTTCCTTTGTTATGGTTTCTGAACATGGCATTTGTGTAATTACAGGGTATATTTTAGTCATATTGTGAAAAAGGAAGCGGCTGTAATTATGTGCACCTGAAGCTTTTTGCAGATACAAATTATTGGCTGTACTCATAAAACTGGCTACAGGCTGTCAAAGTGTCCCAGGCCATTAGGTTAATTAATATAGGCCAGTGAACCATTCTGAAGCACAATTCAAAGTTGAGATAGGATTTGAACCGTGGAGTCTCCAACTCATCTGGCCCTGGAAAATGTAGCAATTATTCCTACCCCTCTTAAATATTGCAAGATTAAACTTTTATAGTGGACAGTTTTTCAAAATGGGTATAATTATTACTGCCTGGCTGCATTCTTAATCTTTTTTTTATATAGCAATTCAATTTTTCAGAATGAAAATACATGACTACATCTACATAATACATTTAAAGTGCATAGCTTTATATAAGATGTGTGTGCATTATATATGCTTTAAATATACAGTCTAATTCTGTGCTCCACACTCCTCTGGTGGTACTTTTAAACAGATTTTGTTGAATATAATGGAAAAGAGGTGGCATAAAAAAATGATAATAACAGAATGATTTCCCACCATATTATTGTACAAATAAGGACTCAGTGAAATTCAGACAGGACTGTTTGGAATTTATTGCTTTACTAATTTTCTCACCCAGGCTAACATCATGGTGTTTCATAGTGGATATTGTTTTGATCTTTTTTGACTTGAAGAAGCAAAATAAATAGCTTGAAAACTTTAAAAAGCATCACTTACCAGCAATATAGCTCAATAAGGAAGAGACTGTTTTAAATTGTTTTTTGTCTTATTTAGGCAACTTTGGGACATGCATCATGAGACTCCACTCCACACAGCTGGTGGTTTTATTTTTGACATTTATATCCCACTTTTCACTCTCAGGAGCTTAAGGCCATGTTGGCTGGGACTGGTGGGAGCTGGAGTTTGGGATGTTGGAGAATTCTGACAAAAATGGAAATGGGAGAGGAAATTGCCAGTGTTCACCTACTTGTCTCATGTCTGGGATAGAAATGAATCTGGAGAATACGAGTAGTGTTCACAGACCCTCCAAGTGTCCCTATTTTCCAGGGATGTCCCTGATTTAGAAAAGCTGTCCCAGTTTCTGATCTGATCCCGGAATGTTCCACTTTTCTGTAAGATGTCCCTATTTCATTGGAGATATGTTGGAGGGTATGGAGTTATCCAACCCCCAAGCCACCTGAAGGCAATCCTGTATAGGGATTTTAAAAAAATGTTTAATGTTTTATGATGTTTTTATACATGTCGGAAGCTGCCTGCAGTGGCTGGGGCAACCCAGTGAGATGTGTGGGGTATAAATAGTAAAATTATCATTATGGAATGGGACATCCCTATTTTGATTGGAGAAATGTTGGAGGGTATGTGTTCACTGTCATTGCTTATAATCTGCAAATGATACATAATTATATTCCCACCCCCGAATCTGCATTGCTTTTGATTTGCATTGAAATGGATGGGGTGGAACTATGCAATTACATACCGTATTTTTCGCCCCATAGGACGCACTTTTTCCCCTCCAAAAATGAAGGGGAAATGTGTGTGCGTCCTATGGGGCGAATGCAGGCTTTCACTGAAGCCTGGAGAGCGAGAGGCATCGGTGTGCACCGACCCCTCTCGCTCTCCAGGCTTCAGGAAGCTATCCGCAAACCTTGCGCGCCCGGGGGGAGTTCCCGTGGGCTCACAAGGCTTGCGGGCAGCACCCTGCAGCCTGAAGCACTGGGCGCCCCGTGCTTCGGGCGGGTGTGCGCAAGCCTTGTGCGCCCGGCGGGAGGTCCCACCGGGCGTGCGAGGCTTGGGGCGGCAGCCTGCCGCCCAAAGCACGGGGAGCCCTCCGGAGTGCTTGGGGCGGCAGCCACAGCTGGGGGGGGGAGAAATAATTTTTTTTATTCACCCCCCCCAAACGAGGTGCGTCCTATGGGCCGGTGCGCCCTATAGGATGAAAAATACGGTAATTTACTGAATCAGTTATGGAAATTACATAAGGTATGTAATTTTACCACAACAGACAGCAAGACAAATAGCGTAGTTTTTGAAGGAAGATGAATTGCAGCGGAATGGAAGCAGTGCTGCAAGTAACAAACATTGGACGAAACTGAAAATGATCCCTCCAAATTATCTCTAGTTGGATTCCAATAACACGAGAACCAGGCTGCAAACACATGCTTTAAATGTTTATATCCAATCATCAAGGATTGGTCAATAAGGTTTGGCATAGCATGTTTTTATATAGGCCTTTTAGGATGTTCTTATTTTGAATCCTTTGAAACGAGAGCTCTTTGGTTTTTCAACCTCTTAGCTACATAGGTATTCAAGCCATGTTGAATTAGTTGGCATTACTGTAGAATGCTGGCACTGCTGTTGTTTTTAATTGTGGCATCATGGATGAGATAATCCCCCAAAGGCTCTTCCCTTCAGAGACAAAATTGCAGTCCTTAACTGTCTTGCCAACAGCTATGAACTTCAGCAATATTCGCGATTCTGCCCTTCTAAAGGTAGAACTGGCAGGGCCCTTTGTGGCAGATGTGGCTGGTCGGCAACCAGAGGATTACGTTGTAGTTCAGATAGGACAGGTAGAAGACTCTGGTCCAAGAAGGAGACGTCAGCAGCAGGTAAAGTTCAAATACCCTGGACTGCTTTCATTTTATGGTTATAAGACAAAAGGAAATCTTTCTTATTTCACTATTATGTTTAAACTCCCTTTGCAAGACAGTGCAGAGCAGGTTAAAATCTATATCTATTTCAGAGGAAGGTTTGTGTGTTCTGCATCCAAGGTTTGTTTGTTTTTTGCTTACTAATCATGGACTGCTTGCATGAAACAAATCATGATCCCTGGTTTGGAGAGAATTCTAAGCCAGGGGTCATGGTTCTGTTTCTCCCACACACAAGCGAGGAGGAGTCAGTGGCGTAGCAGGGGTCGCACAGAGGCAGTTGCCCCAGGTGCAAGATTGTTAGGGGCGCAAAATTGCAACACCCAGCGCTGCCTCTGTGTGCTTCTGTTGAAAATGGCTTCTCCGTGCAGACCAGGAAGTAGCTTCTCCAGACAACGTAACAACTCTTCTTCTTTTATCTCTGTGGCTGCAATCTCCTGGGTGATGTGGATGCTGTTTGGTAGTTGAATGTGCATGCACACCCTGTCCATTTCCCTCCCAACCACCTTCTGTGTGCCCCTGGACACTGGCAACCCACGCTATGTCACTGGGAGGAGCAACGTAGCTGAGATTAGCACATTTGCAACAAGCCATTAACTATGGTCACATCTGCACACGATATGCCTAAAGCCCTCCTATGGCCATTTGCCAGCCATGGCTTCCCCCAACAGATCCTGGGAACTATACCTCATCACCATTGCTGTACCTCATCACCATATTTGGCTTTGTTAAGATGTTGTCCTCCAGCCTAGTTCACTTCCAGGCTTGGGAAAAAGTTACTTAGATGGTGTCAAGTTAAAACAGAGGAGGTCAGGGTTCATTCCTCTCCCCTGCACGCTGCTTTTGATATAAAAGGTAGACCTCACCCATGTTTTATAGAGCAGCAAGAAAACAGATGTTTAATGAACACGCATAAGTGTTTGGCCCTTTGACATACTGTACCTTGTATCTCCCTTTGTGCTAACAATAATCCTTGTGATAGAACAAAAAGCTGAATAACACCCAGTGGTTGAAAAGTTCTCCAAAAGTGTCCATTTATAAAGAATCTCCCCCATCAAATTAGCAACTCGTAAAAATACATTGTGGTAGTGGAAATCAAGCAACAGCATTGATCTCTAACTTATTCATGCTATGTCTTTTCTTTTTTTGCAGATCTTATACAATTGGACCCTGCCTTTAAATCTGAGAAAAAATGAACAAGTTATTGTGTCACGAACTTTTGAGATGTTAAGCAGGTTGGTTTGTGAATCCAGAAAAAAAACCACTTGATTTTTTTTTTAATGTTCATTTACTTGGTGCTCAAATCATGGAAACAGTGGGGGATATCCAATTGTGGATCCCTGCTTGCACAATGGACTTCCTCATGTAGCAATCTGTTCTGCACCCCCAAAATCTGTTTTGGAGAGTTGAGGGGGGAATCATCATCCAGAGTAGATTGTAAGAAGTGTGAGATGTTGAGGAAGAGAGGTACGGAAGGGAAATCTCATTGCATCTCACAGAGTGACATTGGATTTCACCCATGGGTCTTGCCTTTCACTTTTGCATAATACTACTGCACAGCCATAATAGCCCATCCAATCATATGTACAGCAACTTTTCAGAGCAGGCTTCCTCAACCTCGGCCCTCCAGATGTTTTGAGACTACAATTCCCACCATCCCTGACCACTGGTCCTGCTAGCTAGGGATCATGGGAGTTGTAGGTCACAAACATCTGGAGGGCCAAGGTTGAGGAAGCCTGCTTCAGAGGGAATTCAGTCCAGGTAACCAGTTGTAGCAGAACCCTGTCTTATGGGACCTTTCCTCCACTGTTCTTCCTCTTGGGAAGAAGATTTGCCACCCAGGCACCTTCTTCTATTTCCCTAACCCAATAATAGCAAATGCTTCAGGTAAGAGAAAAAGAAAAGAAATCTATCTTCATGAGTGATGCTTAAAGTGTATGTATGTGTTTGCATTTTCTATATGACTTCTATCCCACATTTGTGACTTTCAGAAGTTTTGTGTTCTGGACTAAGAGGTGTTTGCATCGTTTGTGAAAGTGAACTAAATCAAATTCTTAATATTTTATGATCTCAGTTTAAGTCATGATGTTGCCTGTAATAGCTTTGAGAAAGCTATCTGAAAGTAAAGTGTAAAAAAAATATGATAATGCTTTCTAGCATTTCCACTTCGTTCTGTCAAATAGTGTTGTTTTTTTTTTTTAAATATCTTTCAGCAGTAAAGAAACATCCATAAGTATTCAAGCTTTTCTCCAGGAATTGGAAACCGTTCCTCTTTCCATGACTCATCAATATCTTCATGCAAATGTAGAGGCTCAAGTCACAATTGCTTCAGTCATTTTAGCAGGTGTTTATGTGCTCATCATATTTGAGGTAAGAATATTTTTTTTAATATAAAAAAACTCCAAATAGTCGAGATGAGAAATAGGAATAGAATTGTTTTGAATAGTTAATGTATTTCAGAAATACCAAGAAGAAAACTTGCCTGTCAGTTCGTTGCTACTAAGCACATCTACTGCGTTGTATCGGGCTCAGTCAATTTTCATCGTAGCTCCAATTCAATTCCAGTAACCATTCAGTTTTTAAATCCGCCATTTCTATGGGATTTGAAACTTGAATGTAATATCAGGTCTCAATTCCATGACAAATTATACTCAACTTAAAAAGCATTGATTGAGTCCCGGCATAATCCCACACATCTTTGACAGGAACACAGTGACTAAATGAGAATTTGCTTAAACACCTCTGCCTGCTTATAGTCACACTGGAATCTGTTTTGGTTTTAGCGCTGTGGTCTAAACCACAGAGCCGAGGGCTTGCCGATCAGAAGGTTGCCAGTTCGAATCCCCGCAACGGGATGAGCTCCTGTTGCTCAGTCCCAGCTCCTGCCAACCTAGCAGTTCGAAAGCACGTCTAAGTGCAAGTAGATAAAGAGGTACCACTCTGGCAGGAAGGTAAACGGCGTTTCCATGTGCTGCTCTGGTTTTCCAGAAGCAGCTTAGTCATGCTGGCCACATGACCTGGAAGCTGTACGCAGGATCCCTCGGCCTATAGAGCGAGATGAGCGCCGCAACCCCAGAGTCGTCCACAACTGGACCTAATGGTCAGGGGTCCTTTACCTTTACCTTTTATGGATCAGAAGGGTGTCAAAGTTGTAGTGCAAGTCCGTGAGGAGAGCAACCGAAGGTACCTGCCTCAAGAAACCATGTTGCTTGTGCCTTCCCTCTCTGCTCATAGCATGTCATAATCTACTTGATGTAGGGAGCTATGGCTTTCCTCTGGTACCTGCATGAGGCTTGAAGCTGAGGTATCCAGAGCACAGATTTCCATTTTGAACACTTTTCCATCAAGGCAGGACAAGTAGATCAGGGATAGCCAACATGGTGACCTCCAGAAATTGTGGGACTACAAATCCCATCATCCCAACCAGCATGACCAATGCACAGATACTATTTAATGATTTAAGTACTGCTATAACATAAGGAGAAGAATATTGAAGCAGTTCACAGCAGTAATACATAATGCATGCCATAAAAACTATACAAAAAAGAGGGCAAAAACGGACACCATTTAACCATTGTGGATTATGGGAATTGTAGTCCCATAACTCAGTTAGCTCAGTTGGTTAGAGTGTGGTGCTGATAATGCCAAGGCCATGAGTTTGGTTCCCATACGGGCGACCTCTGTATTCCTCCATTGTAGGGGTTTGAACCAGATGACCCTTGGGGTCTCTTCCAATGCCACAATTTGATGATATTGAGGGCACCATGTTGGCCAGCCCTGCAGTACAGCATAAGAGGAGGCTTGACTAGGCTTTTAGGAAGCTATGTGAAGATGAACTACCCATCAGTATCTGGGAAACAACTGTGGGAGAAGGCTTGTGTCTTGCTTGTGGGCTTCTCCTAGGACTGAGGAACCTCTGGCTCTTCCTATATTGTTGGAATACAACTCCCATCATCACTGATCATTGGCCATGTTGTCCGAGGCTGATGGGAAGTGGAGTCCAACAACGTCTGGAGGGATGCTGGTTCCCTATCCCTGCTGTGGATGTTTGAATATCTGCTACGGTGTATAGGATGCTGCATCTGGCGGGGGCTGCCTTTTTGTTTCATTACCACAATAAGGGGTAGATCTTCTACTAAATACACCTACGGGCCGAAATGAAATAAATGGGTAGCTGGCCAGAATCTGCCGAAATTGCCCCCCTGAACAGTAGTGAAGCAGCGCCTGGTTTCTTTTTTGGTTTCAAAATTAAAATCTCCTCCTTCAACTCTGTACAGTACAGTGGTACCTCGGGTTACAGATGCTTCAGGTTACAGATGTTTCAGGTTACAGACTCTGCTAACCCAGAAATAGTACCTCAGGTTAAGAACTTTGCTTCAGGATGAGAACAGAAATCGTGTGGCAGTGGTGCAGCGGCGGCAGCAGGAGGCCCCATTAGCCTAAAGTGGTGCTTCAGGTTAAGAACAGTTTCAGGTTAAGAACGGACCTCCAGAACAAATTAAGTTCTTAACCCAAGGTACCATCCTTCACCTTATATCAATTAACCCCCAGCTTCTATCAGCTTCTATCAGCAAAAGGACACTGGAAGCTGACGGAAGACCTCTCAAACCTTCCTCCCTTCCTCCCTTTTCCTGCACCACCAAAGAAACATATTGAGAATCAGTGCTTGCTGATGAGGTAAGCAGGAGAAAGCTGCAGATATTCCCACATTCATCCATCGGTCCTATAAATTAGGTAGAAACACTTGGGGACAACTGGCTTTCTAATTGGAAGACAACTACCCAACATGGTTCTCACCAGAAAGATATGTAAGGAGTTGGGTATCTTGCCAGATATGCCACTTAGCCCCCCGGGACCCGGAAAGAGACAAAGTAAAATTATAAACTATTTCCCTAAGAGAGAGGAATGCTTGAGCGAACAAATTGAACTAATTATTGACGAAGTCACTCCTCCCCCCCCTACTTATCTCGAATGGTCGCATTACCTCAAAGAGCTTCAACAAAACTCTGGAAATACAAATTCCCCAAGAAGCTTGGCGCAAGAGCTAGCTCTAGCGGAGAAACTTGAGGAAAATATTTCTGTCACCTGTAATCAGCGGCCCCTGGCAGAATTAACAACACGCCACCAAGACCAGGCGCCCACTTCTAAATATACTCAAACTGAACCGAGTGATGGCCATTTTCAGGCCCACCTCCAAGATATAAATATAGACCTTTTCAACATAAAAAATTACTTGTCAATAACAAATGGGTTATTGCTGACCCTTGTGGAAAATTTTATTCCCCAACCAAAAGAGACAACAGCAACTGATGCACCCCAAGTGCATAAACCAGATGAGCTTGTGAACAACCCAGATGAACCTGTGAAGATGAGACAAGCAGTAACAACCAAGAAATTGCAAAAAAATAGACCAAAAGCCAGGGAAAAGAAAACTAAGAATATTAAAGCATCAAGGAAAGTAAAGATAAGCCGACATAAACAATGGCAGAAATTATTTAATCTACTCCCATCGGACTCAAACAAATCTGCTGCACGAGATAAAAAAGAGAAAGGCAGGAAGGGGAAAAAGAAGTCATCGCCACAGCTAATGGCCAAGATGGCATCTCCGAGCCATAGTTCAGAACTAAATGGGAGGATGGAAGCAACGTCCCACAGCTCTGGTAACAGTTCACTCAGTGAGCTAGAATCTGGGAGAGAAGTGGTCCCCAACAATGAAGGCAGCAAACCGCTTAGCAAACAGAGAAATGGGGACGATGCAATGCCCAATCGCAATGACAACATTATACAAGATGGGCAAGCCTCTACTCAGGCAAGATGTTGGAACTTGACTTTAAATCCCCAAAAATTGGTATTTACAAACTTCCCAAAATCAAAGGGCTTCCTTTCAGGGAAAGAGCGAAGAATGAGCTCCTTGAACATTCTGAATGATATATTGCCAGGAGCAGTAAAGCCTTATGACATTACTTCTGTAGATTATTTGCATCACGATGGTTGCTCAATGAGAGCAATGATTACATTTAGAGATCAGAACCTGGCCAGGTTTATCTACAGATCAAGATATATATTCTTAAAGGCCCAGATAAAAATTCTCAGATTTTTTGAAAACAAGGCTCCACCGAATCCCCTTCTGGAAACTAAACATGCAAACCATAGTAAGGAGAAACAACCTCCCAGAACCTGGCCCGGTCTCCAGAAACAAGAGCCTCAAAAACTAAAAAGGAAAGATGCTCACCTGCAAGATCTGCGATTTCAAGAGAATGAAGATGAGGACTTTTTTTCCGTGGAAGAAAATACCTTAATTAGGCAATTTTGCCATTTTCCATCTCCAATACAAACTGAAATATTAGAAAGACTAGATTTGCTAAGAGTTAAGCTGGCTGGGAGAGATATAAATAAGGAAATTAATGTGGACGCCCACAATAAGGACCAGACTTCCTATAATTTGAACCATATACAAGAACAAAACCCAGCGGCCTGTCGGCCACATTACCTTCAGACAATGGCTGAGATTAACCTACCTCCAATCAAGGAAGCCCAGCACACTGAAGAGAACACTACACCACCTCCAACAAGGAGAACCATCCCCAAGGTGAACTCACCAGGCTCTTGGGACAAGCTGAGGTACCTAGACGAGGCAGAATTAGGCCATAATCAGGTACCGGAAGAATACTTACGGAAAGAGACTTTAAAGGCCCGGTGACCTCTAATGTCAGTATTCAACACTTAACAGCCGAAACTATAGAACACTTGGCTAGTTTGCCATGTATGGAGAGTAATGGGCCGGCTCGTATAAGAGTAATCCCTAAAAGCACCTTGGGAAATAATTGACAAAGATCAGACCAGAGGCAAACACCAGCCGGCTCTCTATCTCCGCGGAAATTCGACATCATTAGGTATAAACAGACTCAATCCTTACCCACAAATCAAGAAAAAGCAGTTCCTTCCTTTAAAGATGCATCCAATCCTTCCCAGAGCCTCAAAATTGTCTCCTGGAATGTTAACGGCTGGGCGACAAAGCGAATGGATCCTGAGGCAATAAACTTCATCTCCTCTTTTGATATTGTGTGCCTTCAAGAGACCTGGTCCCAACAAAGTATCGCTCTCCCTAATTATTGCTCCTTTAGCTCCTGTGCTCGTAAACTAACCAACAGGGGTCGCCCCCAAGTTGGCCTCGCCTGTCTTATTTCAACCAACTTATCCCTCACTATTTGCGAGGAAATTAAATCTTCCCCTTACTTTCTCACTATAAAGATCCATCTTCCAAAGACCAAAAGCCCATGGTTGATAACTACAGTATATCTGCCCCCAGTAATCAATGATTTCGACCGCAATGAAAGGTGGTCTGAACTTTCGTCTTGGCTCCATGACCTCCAAATAACTAACCCAGGACTTCCCCAAATCCTCTTAGGTGACTTTAATGCAAGAATAGGTCCTAACGACGATGATATATTATCTCCCGCAGCACTCTTGGACAATCCCCTGCAGCCCCCCTGGGGAAACAGATGCTCTCTTGATCCTGTAACAAATGCGTCGGGGAGGCTGATGGCCCAATTGGCCATGGAAAATGATCTTTGCATTGCGAATGGTAACATCACTCCCTTGTCCTCGCAGCAGTTAACGTGCATCACTTCCCGGGGAACCAGTGTGGTCGACTATATTTTATTGTCGCCGGAGCTATTCTCAATTTCTACAAAAATGGAAGTGGCTGAATACTTTGGTGGTGACCACCTCCCATTGACTCTATTGTTAAACCTAATAGAGCCATTTTCAGCCCCCTCAAACTATAGTTCCACGGCACAAAGTCACCCAGTATACAAAACAAAGAAATGGACAAGCCTCAGTTCCTCTCTAGCCCTGGACATACAAAAATCATTTGATATGTCTGCTGTTCTTTCTGACCCAATTCTGCCCGCTGACCAATATCGGAAATTAATTGATGCTTTCTCAACAACTTTCACAACCACCACCTCGCCTATCCACCAACGCCTCTTCTCTGAATCACCTTGGTTTGACAAGGAATGTAAAGCCCTCAGAAGGCGAATTAGGAAAATGGTCAGAATCATCAAATTTTCCAACGACCCCCAAACCCGTGTAAAGCTCATAGATATTAAAAGGACATACAGAAACATGATCCATTGCAAGAAACAGCAGCACATCTTAGAGGCTTGGTCCACTCTTCGTTCGGCTGTAGAGAGGCATGACTCCCGCTCCTTTTGGCGCTTAGTTAGACCTTCGGCACCACTCAATTCAGCTACCCAGATCTCCGCTGACGAATGGATTGCCTATTATTCAACCAGTTTCGCCTCTCCAAATCATCTCGTAGATCTCCTTCACCCCCCGTCGGACTTCTGTTCCAGTTCTCTTAGTCCCACTTCTTCAATAAACTTTACCTCAACTCGCATCTTCAACATCATAATGTCCATGCGAAGGAATAAGGCCCCCGGCCCAGACATGGTCCCGTTGGACCTTTTCCTGACTGATCCTATTTGGTGGAGCGAACAGCTGACTCCTGTATTCTCCGCTATCTCCTCCGCCCTAGACATCCCCGACTCCTGGAGAGAAGCTATAATAGTTCCGATCTTCAAAGGCGGCCAGCCAAACATCCCTAGGAACTATCGCCCCATTAGTTTATTATCTATTCCGGGAAAAATATTTGCCGCTGTTTTACTGGAAGAACTTCTTTCATGGGTCCAGGAGAGGAATATTCTACCGCTAGAACAGATTGGCTTCCGAAAGTCAGCATCAACCATGGACCACTGTCTAACTCTTTATCACCTTGCCAGTAAATACACTGCACCAAGGCAAGGCCACTTATTTGCCGCTTTCATGGACCTGGAGGCCGCCTTTGACTCCATTCCTAGGCAGAGATTATGGTCCAAACTTGCCCGTCTGGGAATTGATCCACACCTCCTCTCCCTAATTATTTCCCTTTATTCAAACACCACAGCTTGCGTCCGAAGTGGTCCCAACGGCTCCCTTACCACCCCATTCCCAACGGCCAAGGGCGTCCGACAAGGTTGTCTCTTGGCCCCTTTACTGTTTAATCTCTATCTTCATGATGCAATTTCCCCTTTGAAGCTAGCAACTAAGTATCCACCTCACTTAGCAGGTCACCCCATTGCTTCCCTTTTCTATGCAGATGATGCTGTCATCTTATCCAGAACAGCTGCGGACCTAGCAAATGCAGTTAATGCATTTATCGCCTATTGTAAGGCGGAAGCTCTTAATATTAATTATAAAAAATCAAAAGTCCTTCACTTCACTCGTTCTCGCAAACTCAAGCTGGAGCCGCTTAAGATCACAGGTGGCTACTTAGAAAAGGTAAAAGCCTTTAAATATCTAGGCTTAATATTCACTTATAATCTCTCCTGGACTACCCATCTACAATCTGCCTTTTTCGCCGCAACCACGACCTCCAATGCCATTGTCCGATTTTACCACCAGAAGGGCGGCAAACACCTTCCAGCAGCAATTCAAATATTTAATGCTAAAGTTGTTCCTAAACTATTATATGGCTGTGAAGTATGGACTACAGCAATATCAGGTAATTTGGATCACCCACTTCATATGTTTCTGAGATCTCTTTCCGGTGTCCCGAGATGCGTCTCAGGTGCAGCCCTACGACTTGAGTTCGCCCAGCCCTCAATTGTAAAACGAGCATGGTGTCGAGCCATTTCCTATAGCTCCCACCTACTAGCATCGGATGCTCGAATTAGAGGTGGTTTTTCCAACCTGATCCTAAGAGATATTCATAATTCCCCTTGGAAAACTACAATCAACCTCAAACTCCGCTCTCTTTCTAATCTGAATTGCAAAACTGTTCTTAAATTAGAGTGTATCAGTCCGGCGGCCCTACCTTCAATTAAAAAGAAGTTACAGCTACTTGACTTCTCTAACACAGCTGCCGATGCAAGAGGGCCGTGTTCAGGCCTAGCCCTAGCTATTCCTCCCCCTGAAGGAATCCCTCTATACTGCTTCACAATTTCTTCGGAGGCTAAGCGAAGGGCCTTTACCTGTGCCCGTCTCAACTGTTTTCCTACAGCAGTTCTGTCGGGTCGTTATTCCAGAGTCCCCATCGCAAACAGAACATGCAACTGTAATGACTCGGCCCTGGAGACTATGGAACATGTAATGCTCTTCTGTCCCAACTGGACAGATGAAAGATCTCGGTTTTTAACTCCTCTCATGAACAAGCTTCATCTCCCAATCCAGCCCTGGATAGTGTCCCTCTTTTTGCAAGATTCTGATTGTTGGATCACCGAGATGACAGCTAACTTCCTGCTCAGTGTGATGAGGAGGAAGGCTGCACTGGCTTCTTTTTCGGCACCACAGCTGTAGTCGATACTCTGCACAGTCGGATGAGGTTCCAGGTAGCTTTGTAGTGCAAGGACGGTGGAGCTGGGACGGATCCGGGGAGCTGAAGGACCCCTTTGATGATCCTCCTCCAGCCTCGGCAGTTTTTTGTCTTTTTGTTCTTGAACTATCGGTCATTCGGTGTTTTGGATCCCCTGTTGTTTCTGTTATCTCCTTTCCCCCCCCTTTGGGTATTTGCCCAGGACGATGTCTGCCTTTGCCTCCCCACCCCCATTTTATGTTATGCTGTTATTTCTATGTATGTTGTGCTATGGCCACACGGCTAATGCAATAAAATCTATATATATAAAACCCAAGGTACCACTGTATCAAGCAATTCTCCTTTTTTGGCTGAAGAGACTTTGGAAAACATGGAATCTGGTCCCTGACCTCTGAGAGGTGTTTGGATTACAGGGGCAGTAGGGGAAGGGAATGTTAAATTACCGTATTTTTCGCTCTATAAGATGCACCAGACCACAAGACGCACCTAGTTTTTGGAGGAGGAAAACAAGAAAAAAAATATTCTGAATCTCAGAAGCCAGAACAGCAAGATGGATCACTGCGCAGTGAAAACAGCAATCCCTCTTGCTGTTCTGGCTTCTGGGATAGCTGTGCAGCCTGCATTCGCTCCATAAGACGCACACACATTTCCCCTTACTTTTTAGGAGCGAAAAAGTGAGTCTTATAGAGCAAAAAATACGGGTTGATGCTGTTTCACTTATACCTACCTACCTACCTAGTGCCCCTCTAAGTTTTACATTCCCCCTCCCCACCCTGGTTGTGTTATTTTTTGTCTGGGCACTTCACAACTTTTTCAGCAGCCCATCCTCCTGACTCTATAAGTAGATGCAAGATTTTTCTGCTCTATAATTAGGATGGCAGCCCTGACTCGGGCTGAAAATTCAGAATGCATTTAACCACTGGGTGGCGCTGCTTGCTGTTCTTAAATCTTGGATGCTGCTTTCAGATCTCGCTGTAAGCTTTAGCTGGGCTTTCTCACACAGAGGCTGTTGTTTTCTGGCAATAATCAGCAAGGTGCCATTTCTTTGTGCCGGGAAGCTGAAAACCAACTTTCAAGAGTGTCCCATTTTTATATCTTCTCCTGCCTTATAAAATATTGAAAAGGGCCACGTTTCAGTATGAGCTGTGCTCGTATCAAAACGTGACCCATCTTGCATCATATTTGTGTTTTCTTGTTCTGATGGAGGCAGCTGTGGAATATTAGGCTGGGTTAATTGAATGCTACTGTACTCCTTCCAGCCTGCCCAAGGCTGCCTAGGGGAAAGGGAGCTGCAAAGTCTTAAAAACGTAACAAAGCGCAAGAATACTCTTCGGCCCATGCGCTTGCATGTGCATATGGATGCATGCTTGTGTGGTATTCATTCCCATGCATCCAAACTTTCAGAACTTGTTTATTTGGCAGCATAGGTTTTCTGGGGTAGAAGAATAAACGGTAGTAAAATGAATAGCTGTGGAGGAAATGAGATGATAAAAGACTTAACAATAAAGCTAAAAGGTACATAGGCAAACTGGTTGAATTGAAGAAAGGCAATACATTAAAAAACAGAGAGCAGGCATTTCATGTAAAGCTGAATATAAGAGAGAACAACGTTGCATCTGTTGTAGCTCAGTAGAACACACAGCATTCCAAAGGAACTACTAAAATTGCGTGCCTTGATGATACAGATTAATTAAATACAGATGTTTAGCTTTTTGAAAGCCTGTTGTTGTTGTTTTTTTGCCAAAGATGCATACTTGGTATGTAGCTGTGCTTGATGTATTTTAATACATTTTTTGGGGGGGAGGGGGGAGTGAGGTTGGGGTTGCTTTTTTAAATTTAGGTCCTCTATTTTCATTTATTAGGAAGCAGTTTTATTTTGCAATTTCCTTGAATACCCTTCCTTGTAGCTTGGATCTTGGCCAGCTTGTATTTTTCTGTCCACTCTTGCTTACAAGCGCAGCCAGCTGAGTTTTGACCCAGAAGTGTTTCAGTAGCTTAGGCTACCCAAAGCAGAAAAACACAAAACAAAACAAACAAAACTGAGGTGCCAGTTCAGCTTTATATACTGGCCTGCTTGTCACAAAGAGTTGTGCTTTTATTGAAGTGGCTCTGACAGAACAAAGGTTCACCCCACCACCAAATATGGTAGACCTGAACAACTTGTTTTACCCACCCAACTGCAGCCCACCAGCCAAGGATTTTGGCTCACCAGGTGATTGACAATTCAGGGAAGGGCTGCAGCTCAGTGGTAGGGCAGCTGCTTTGCATGCAGAAGGTCCCAAGTTCAACTCCTGACATTTCCAGGTAGGACTGGGAATGTCCCTTGCCTGAAACCCAGGAGAGTCACTGTCAGTGCAGAAGGCACTGATTTGGGTGGACCTGGTCCAATTGACTCAGTATAAGGCACATTCCTCTTTTTCCTCCTTTTTTTTCAACCTTAGGCCTTTTATCAGCTGCCACATGTGGGTAGTAGATTGCCTGTTGTATAAACCTGAAATATGGTGATTGGCAGTGCTTTTTTCTGGGGGGATGCAGGGGTACACATACCCCTAAACATTTTGTGAATCTATGTTTGGCTTCATTGAGGGGCAGTATTTCAATATGAGTAGGAAAATGAGAGTACAGTGGTACCTTGGGTTACATACGCTTCAGGTTACATACACTTCAGGTTACAGACTCCGCTAACCCAGAAATAGTACCTCGGGTTAAGAACTTTGCTTCAGGATGAGAACAGAAATCGTGCTATGGCGGCGCAGTGGCAGAAGGAGGCCCCATAAGCTAAAGTGATGCTTCAGGTTAAGAACAGTTTCAGGTTAAGTACGGACCTCTGGAATGATTTAAGTACTTAACCCGAGGTACGACTGTACCCCTAAACATTTTTGTAGAAGAAAAGCACTGATGATTGGTAGAATGAGGATTGACGGCCTAGTTCAGGCTTCCTCAACCTCGGCCTTCCAGATGTTTTGAGACTACAAATCCCATCATCCCTGACCACTGGTCGTGCTAGCTAGGGATCATGGGAGTTGTAGGCCAAAAACATCTGGAGGGCTGAGGTTGAGGAAGCCTGGCCTAGTTGGATGTAGCTGCAGCAATAGCCTCCCAGCAGGAGTGTTGCTGAGTTTGGGACTGTGTGAGCACACCAGCAGAGCCAATCGGGTGCTTGTTCGGGGGACACTTGTTCAACCCCCCAACCATTTGTCAGGAGCTCGTCTTACTCTTGAGTAGGACCCTGGCAGAGACACATGCCCGACTGGCATGTTCTCTCCCTCCTGGTCTTTCGTTCGGGAGCTTCAAAAGCTTTCTTTTGCCCGAACATCACAGCGACCGATGCCAACAGACATCGGCACACTTAGGGATCCACAGAGTTTGCGCAGTTCGCGTGACAGATGTCAGCAAAACATTTTGGCTAATCTACTTTATTTACATATAAACACACACGGAGCACTGCAACATGCTTCCCCCTCTCTCTAGCATCAGACAGCAAAGAGAAAGAGCAAAGGACAATAGTCCCACTTCATGGAACACAGTAACACAAACATCCTGTCTCCGTCACTTCCCACTTTGTGGAGTCAAAACATACACCGTCATGTGATAGACAAAAATCCCATGACTGCAATCATGGAGCAGGAATTCTAACACCCTTCCTCCTCCTGGTAAGTGACAGCAGTGCAGCTGCCAGAGTCTGCTGCCCCACTGGATGAGCTTCTCTTGGTGATCAGTCAAACTTTGGAGTAAATCCCATGAACCAAGTCTCTCCAGCAGAACTGTTATTGATCACAAGCAGGGCTGCCTAGCTGTTTTTTCAGCTGGATGTTGCTCAAATGTTCACTGATGAAATTCTCCTTTAACAGCTTTTGTTTGTGCTCCTGTTGCAAGCAAATGAAACTTTGGGTTCTGAATGTTTGATGATAGCTCTGAATGAGTCTGAAAATGGGTTTTTCCTCAAGATATATTTGGTTAGTGAGACTTGCTTCTCTTCCCCCCTAAAGGTTCGCCCCCTTTGTCCAAAGCAATCTGAAGCTGCAATATTGACTATAGTGTTCTTTTTATGTGGAATTTGGTGGGTTGAGCCTGCTTTATGGAGATGAGTTGAACATAATTGTCAGTTCCTCCATTGAACTAGTGCTTTTACAATCTGTTGTAAATGAAGTAAAGCTCCCTTATGAATTTGGAAGGGTTTTGCATTCTTGCAATTAATCTTTTTCACTATTGCATAGTAACCTGGTAATGTTTTAGATCTGGGATTATGATCACTCTTAAGAGGGATCACCAACCCTATCAGTGGCATTTACAGCACTTTCTCCAAATTCAAAATGTGCCCACTGGTCCAAAAAGGTTCACAACCCCTGGGATATAATATGACAGTCCATTGAACAGTGCAATGAGGTGATGAAGATTCTCTGGAAGAATTTTTACCAAGTTGCTTAAGATTGTTGCAGAATATAATCAAAACATGTTCAGTTTGTGGTCTCTGTGTGGGAACTGGTAAACTGGTCATTCACATTATTTGACTGTTGTTGTTGTTGGGGACAGTATCTTTCAGCCTTCAAATGTCAGAGTGAACAGGAATGATTTTTTAATTCCTCCTGAAAGCCAATAATGATGGTAACAGATATACCTCACCAGGGAGGGCATTCTACAAATGGGGAACTGCCACTGAAAAGGCCCTGCCATGGGTCAAGGCCAACCAGGGATTTGTAGGACCCCTAAATTATTGCTGCAGTTTTAAGCAAGGCTGCTAGGAAGCAGGGACTCAGCTACCTTAGTCAAAAAACAGTGTTTTGAATGTGTTATAAACATGCAGCACCAGATGGCGCTGTAGAGCAGAAAACTCTATGCAATTTTAAATGGCGCTTCCCCCCCTTTCGTTATAACAATTTAATTTCTAGCTGTTTCCCCCCCTGTGTGTAGATCCACCCTAAGTCACACTGAATTCATTGGCCACATTATCATTGCTCACAAGTCTCATTTCCTTCAGTGGTATTTCCAAAGCAACATTCAAAGGATAGTTCTATAGGCTGGTCAGGACATGTTTCTGCTTCATATATGTGACCTATAAGAACTTTGGCTCTTTGGGGCACAAATTGACATTAATAACCTTCACTTTTTGTTCCATTAAACTTCTTTTTAGCACATACATTGCACTCGGAATGTGACAAACCTTTGCCTTCTCTGCATTTTTCTTCAGGCAGAGGTTTGACTGATATTGAGTGTGAGTAACTTGGTATGAATTCTGAGCAGGAATTTAAATTCTCTAGATGGAATACATCTATGGTTCTTTGTTTGAGAATTGCTCAAGTCTTGCTTATTTTTGCCCCCCCCCCCCAACAATCCATTGAATGCATTCTTACTTGTTAAAAGGGACCCCGACCATTAGGTCCAGTCGCGGACGACTCTGGGGTTGCGGTGCTCATCTCGCTTTATTGGCCGAGGGAGCCGGTGGCCACCATGACTAAGCCACTTCTGGCAAACCAGAGCAGCGCACGGAAACGCCGTTTACCTTCCCGCCGGAGCGGTACCTATTTATCTACTTGTACTTTGATGTGCTTTTGAACTGCTAGGTTGGCAGGAGCAGGGACCAAGCAACGGGAGCTCACCCCGTCGCGGGGATTCGAACCACCAACCTTCCGATTGGCAAGTCCTAGGCTCTGTGGTTTAACACACAGCGCCACTCGCGTCCATTCTTACTTGTTAGTCAGTCCCAATGGGCTCAATGGGGCTTATTCCCGAGAAAATATGTTTTCTGTGAATTCTGTTACAAAGATAAATTTCTATCAGAGCTTCAGTCATTAGATTTCCTGAATAAATTAAGTTATAAAGAATAAACCTTGAGGGATCAGCTGCTTTTTTCTTTATGGTGAAAGAGCATTGAACAAACAACATAAAATGTATAGAATGTAAGCTGACATTGTTGGTTTAGAAATTTCCGTCCTGATTGCTTAGTCCTCTATAATTTCCCCCCATTATTTTTTAAAAATCATTACACACCTACCAGAGACCAGTTCTGCTTTGACCTTTTGCAGGCTCATTCTCACAGAAAGGGCTTCATGTGAGTGTATTTGTGAGAGGGGTAATTTTATTTTTCTTAATATACAGCAGTGGTTCTCAAACTTTTTTCCTCTGAGCCACAGTTTCAGAATAAAAATTTGCTTGTACCACACCATTTTTTTTAATTGATAAGAAATACATTGGAAAAGAAAAAAGAAACAACTATCAGTGCTCGTTTATATCACAGAACACAACTACTTTATAATACGATTGTGGAACATCCATAATATGGGTCACGGGACACGGTCACAACACAAGAAAATATATTGTCTGGGCAACTGAATAATACTCACTGTACTTTGCAGTACAGCACAGGAAGTTAGGGAGACTCACACTATTATCTAAATGAGTGATAACATTGTCTTTTATGCTGTGTGGTGAATACAGTGCTAGAACATATGGAAATCCACCCCCCTTTGTTTTCTGTGGCTGCAGTATTTGTAAAAAGTAACAGAAGAAGTAAACAAAATATGTTTCTGAGTGAGCTCAAGGGGTTCCCAACATTTGCTCAAAATTCAGCCCAAAGTGTCAGTTTGGTAATACTTCAACTCAGCCTTGTGGGTATACTACAGTGATTTTCAGTTAATATAAATACTGCATAGATGTTATTACTGCCCAGACAATTCTTTTTTGTTTGTTTGTGCGGGATCTCAATTTTTTGTTTGAAAAGGGCTCTGTATTTATATGAGTACTGTACATGAAACCCTTGTCAGAGCAAAACAACAGGATCTTCTCAGGTTTTGTTTCTATGACTACTTTCTCAAGAGTACCTCTTTTGTGTCTGGGGTCATCCACTTAGGTTGTTTTATTTATTTATTTCCTGGGACATGTCTTAAGGTACTTTTATATACCATGCTCCACTGCTTGTAATAGAGAAACAAAATGAATAAAACATAGTATGTTATTTATTCATACTCTACCAAAAGAAGCCTAATACGATGTTCATTAGAAAATGTTCTCTATGAATAGGTTTGCCATATTCCCCAAAGTGAAAATCTGGACAAAGTTGTTGAGCTTTTATTTTTTAGGAGCATCTCACAAAAAATTAAGTTTTGGGGCTTTTGGGAGATTTCTTAATTGCCCTATTTGTCATACGTCCGGGTTTTCCGCCTGGACGCCATTTTTCAGCTCGATTCCCAGATGTGTCCGGGGAAACCTGGATGTATGGCAGCCTTATCTATATCTGCCTGAGGCAAAGGACAACAAGGCAACTAGGCTAGCAGTTGACTTTTACTTCAACTGGTGATTGGACAGAGTGCTCCACCATGACTGAAGAAACCAGTCTAGCTTAGTGGGTCTGGTGGTACACACAGTTCCTTTCTGCTAACATCCTGGTGTTGCTCCCTGCCCCCTAGTATTTGCTGCCTGAAGCTGCTGCACTCTGTTTAACAGTAGGGCTGGCGCTGTTAATTTCCTCATTAAGTACAGTGGTACTTCAGGTTACAGATGCTTCAGGTTACCAGCTAACCCAGAAATAGTATCTTGGGTTAAGAACTTTGCTTCAGGATGAGAACAGAACTCACTCGCCGGTGGCACGGCGGCAGCGAGATGCCCCATTAGCTAAAAGTGGTACCTCAGGTTAAGAACAGTTTCAGGTTAAGAACGGACCTCCAGAGCGAATTAAGTTCTTAATCCGAGGTACCACTGTAAATGGATATAGGGTAGAAGATTGAAAAAGAGCAAACAGGAGAGCTTTCCTTAAATACTAATTGTCAAAAATCCATTGAACCTCTTGCATTACTTTCTCTTTAGTAATGGCAAATACAATCATAAATGAGGGGGAAATGTTCTTTTTTAAATCGCCTTCTGGATTATCTCATATATCTCAGAGTACTGGTGCTTATGTAGTCAAAATGGAACAATCCATGTTCAAGTACACTATATGCCACAATGTGTAACATTTTTTCAGTTTTGTTGCTATCAGCAACTGTTTTGACCCCTTCTGGTGTCCTCTGCCAGATGGCACAGTATAGCATACTTCTTCAACATAGTGCAGACTTAAAGCATAAATTCAGAAATCAGCAATCAACTTCCTTATAGTTCTTAGTCTTTGAATAAAAAACTGAGTGGACTATCAAAAACATATATTTTCTGGATTTGGGTTGGGAAGGCATTCATTGTTTTAAATTATGAGACTATTCTTGGTTTGGTTCTTAAACAGCCCTTTACCACCTGGGACTCCCCAGTGCTACAGCCTTAGAACAATGAATTTTAGAATGAAACACCCCCAACAATGTATGGAATTGTCTAACGAAATCCACTCAAGCTCTTTCTCAAAAGGAGTAGGAAGCTGATTCTAGATTATCTGAATTTCTGCTTCAGTCAGTCCTATTTTTTTAGAAACTATGTAATCCCACACTGTCTGGCAGAAGTCACCAGAAAAGAATAAATTAGCTGTTGATAACAAAACACTGCAAAACTTTACATAGAGTGGACAAAACAATAACAGCACAGTAGCTTTCAGACATTTGAAATCTTACCTTACTGCAAGTGATTTATGGCATGTTAAATATCCATTTCAAATTCCTGTTCTGTTCCTCAGAAGGCCTTGTGAGAAGATGTTTCTTCGTCTCAGGGAATTTCGCTTGAGGAGAGGTTTAAAAGTAGATCTTTACAGTATTTTTTTTACAATGAAAGAACTAGCTGTTGATGGTTATCCTAGGTAAAGGTAAAGGGACCCCTGACCATTAGGTCCAGTTGTGGCCGACTCTGGGGTTGCGGCGCTCATCTCGCTTTATTGGCTGAGGGAGCCGGCATACAGCTTCCAGGTCATGTGGCGCTTCTGGCGAACCAGAGCAGCACACGGAAACGCCGTTTACCTTCCCGCTGGAGCGATACCTATTTATCTACTTGCACTTTGACGTGCTTTTGAACTGCTAGGTTGGCAGGAGCAGGGACTGAGCAACAGGAGCTCACCCCGTCGCGGGGATTCGAACCGCCAACCTTCTGATCGGCAAGTCCTAGGCTCTGTGGTTTAACCTACAGTGTCACCCGCGTCCCGATGGTTATCCTAGACAATCGATATACCAGTGAATTCTGAAATAGCAAAGGAAATGCTGTGGATGATGTAGGATGTCTGACACCGTATCTTTATCATTATGTTACTGCCATACTAAGTCAAACCCTTGGTGCATCTAGTTTGGTATTGTGTGTAAGTCTGCTCAGCCTCCTCTGTGAGATGGCAGTTGCAGCACAGCACCGCCCTGCTCCCATTGCCGGGATCCTTGGGCCAGTTCTCAATGCCTGGTGGGAGATGTCCCAACCTCTCCCTCTGGCCATGGACATTTGAATTTGGCCTGCCTGCAAACTGGCCAATCACAGGAGGGCCTTGAGGCAGGTTTTGGATGGGTAGAGCTGACTGGGACTCCTGCTGGAGCCTTCACTCAGGTGCATTCCATGGGCTTAAATAAGGACCACCTCCTGGACCCGGCACCACAGTCATCTTTGGATCTCCCAGCCACCCTCCTTGGCTATATGACTCACACCACTCACTATTGAGGGTGTTGTCTTTGGTATGACCTTGCTATGGAACTTTCGTATTGCTGTATTTAGGGCCAGGGAGGAATTTATTCCTCATACTAACTTGGGATTGCAGGGTTCATGAGCCCATGGAGGGAGCTTGTGGTGTACAACAGACTGGTGCTATGCGTGCATATACAAGTTCAAAGAGCCATGGCCATTGTGTGTATTGGTGTTTAGGGGGCAGAGATAACCCCTACAATGCCTTTTGTACCCATGCTTGTGTGTAATGAGTTTAGGGAGTCTGCGTTGAGTTCAGCTGCTGTGCATTCTGTGATAGGTCTCTGTCTAGGATTAAAATGGAATACTGCTGAAATCTGAATTCAGATAAAACGAGCAACAGAAGCTAAACCTTTTATCAAGTTTTCACCCTATTGTGACAGAAACAAAAAAAAAGAGTCACAGGGGTTGCTTTATTACTTTCCGTTCAGCCAAAGACATTCTAATGAAATTAGAAGTGAATGAGCTTTTGTGGAATGATGCTTTCATCAGAAAATAAATCTGAGTAATATTTTAAGTATTGCTAACTCATTTGAAGGTGATTCGGTGATAACTGTAAATTCTTTCAATTATATTAAACCTTTTGCAATTGCATTTCGTTTAACGCAATTACCCACTTGATGGCTAAAGAAGAAGAAGAAGATTGTTTGTAGAACCAATCTTGTGGACATCCTTAATCAAGTTGGCATGGAGGCCTTAAACATTTATTGAGATATTCCATCTTGCCACTTCCCTCTTAAATATTTGCAAACAGGCGGCAAAGTAATGAAAACTGAATGAAATGCTTTATCTTGGTTTCCACAGGGGGGACATCTATGTAAAAGTGTTGCGATTGTTGCAATTACAACACTCCAGCCACTAGAATGTGGTTGAGAGAGAGGAAATTGTGTCTCCTCACAATTCAAGGTTTCGTCAAAAGTAGGGGGATTTGACATTCTTCCAATGTGGGGACAAAACATGCATGTCCTTGTAGATCTAAGGATGAAACCCTAAAGCATGGCAGAACTAAATTATGTTTCCTCTCTCACAACTTCATTTGAACTCAGTTGGTTACTAGTTAGTAAATTAAATTGTAAACACGAACCCTAAGCTACCAAATAAGTGATTCAGGACCCTCAGGGTGGGGCTGCATGTTGAAGTGGGTGTGGCCAAAGCATTAAAATAGGTGTGGCCAAAGTGTAAAAGCAGGCAGTAGAACCCTTCCAGATGGACTTCTGATGTTGACGTGCCAGTATTTGCCTTGAAGACGTCTCTAAGCAGTGTGTTCAAAGGACCAAGATGGGGAAGATGTGACTAGATCTTTACATCATATGGAATAAGAGTTAAAAGGACAACAACTGGACTAATAGGGTTGGTCCCTCCTGTTGTTGCAGATTGTTCACAGGACATTAGCGGCGATGCTGGGCTCCCTGGCTGCCTTAGCTGCCCTTGCTGTGATCGGTGATGTAAGTAGCAAAATCTCATATGTTCCTTTTACAAACTCCCAATTCCTAAATCCACTTACAACCTTGCCATGATCAGCAGCCGTCTTTGGAGGGAAGGAAACATTTCAGTGAAAGTGTCTGTAGTCATCCACACTATTTAGCATAGGCACAAAATGGCTTGTGTTGTGTGTTTGCATGTGTGAATCAGGACAGGGACCCTGAGAGTTCTTTGCAGGTGTAAGAACTACACACACACACACACACACACACACACACACACACTTATAGTTATATAGTTCTTAAGTGTGCCATCTATATATATATGATTGCCTCATATAGATGATACACTTAAGTAGGCTTCTTAAATTCATTATGCATAATGATGGGGCATAGGAGGAAAGCATCTCTGAGATGTGCTGGCCACAAGCTGTTAAGGTCTTGATAGCCATGTGACAGTGGATAACTAATTTAGATTTCTTTAAAATGGGATTAGACAAATTCATTGTCAGGAGCTGGAGTCAGGCGTAGGTCAGCAATAAAACAATAAAACATCGGATGGCAGTGAAGTTAACTCTTTATTCAAAGAAACAAAATAGCTCATCCCTAGTGGTCACAGCAACCTTTCCCAGTAGGTCTTGCCCCAATGAGGCAGCTGCAAGGCCTGAAGGCCCTCACCTTCCCACTGCTCTCTAAGGCTCTTCCCCTGATTAATTCCCCAGCAGCCTAAGGCTTCATCATCTTGTCTCACGTTGCTCCACCCTCTTCATTTCTCTCTGTGTTCTGTGAGACTGGCGAGGGGGGGGGGAGATGGTTGCAGCAGGACTGGGAGACCCCTAGGATTCTTCAGCAGCCTGCCTCATCTCTGTCTCCTGAACCTCCTCCTCTCCTGCCTTTGAGTCTGGACTGCCCTCTGCCACAGCCTCTTCCTGCTCACTAAAACCTGTTGCCTCTTCAGTTTCTGACACCTCCTCCCCCTAGTCTGCTCCCTCTTTCCCCTCTGACCCTTCACTGCTGTCCAACCACCAATCCCCTGGCTCTGAGCCTTCTTCCCCAAAGGTTCCCCAGCTGGTGCCTCCCACCATTCTTCTGCATCCACCATGGCATTCATGGTGGATGAGGCTATCAGTGCTCATAATAGCTCTATAACACTTCCAGGCAGCATGCCTCAGAATTCCTGTTACTGGGTAACGGAAGTGGAAGCCCACAGGTTTCTGTCTGGTCACTGTGGGAAAGAGGATGCTGGACTAGAAAAGCCTTTGGTCTGATCCAGCAGGAGTGCTCTTATGTTCTTAACAATACACTTTTTGTTGTGATTTTCTTCTTCCTCTTCATTATCTGTTCAGTTCTTTAAATTATTATAAACATTCTTAGCACAGCACAGCGGACAAATCCTTGCCAAATCAACATTGTTTTTAAGAAAAACTGTTCAGTTTTGTCTCTTGGTTCTTAAACTTGAAAATTGTTTCTCCCTGAACTGTCCACAGAAAGAACCTGCACGATATTATCTCATCAGCAAAACAGCAACCAAAGGAGCCCAGTATTTCAGTTTTCATTTATGTCTATAAAGGTGCAGTAAGGTGTAGAAAAACAAAAATAATAAGACAATAGAAAATGCTTAATGTAGGCACCTTGTAAATGAGCCCTTCAAGATGTCTGCGTTTTACAGTGCCAACAGAGAAATTCTTGCAAAAAGACTAACTAATTTCCGTCAAAGTGCATTTTAATAGTGTGTTTTTTTAAAGAGTTTGCATTTGCAGAGCTAATCGCTAGGTAGGAGATCTATGGGATTAAATGATAATTGCACTCTCTAATTGCAGAAGCCGAGCCTGGTCAAAGTAGTGGCATGGATTGATTATGAAACTCTGGCGCTTTTGTTCGGAATGGTAATTAAAAACTTCTATATATACACCTTGTGCCTTAAGTGTTCTGGAATTATATCAAACTTAATTGTTGCTAAACGTTAAAAAAATATGCTACATTTGAGAGCAGCTACAGTCATATTAGTTCCCTTTGAAGCTTTTCCAGTGTAGGAATTTGGAAATTTAATGCCTCTTAATGTCACTGGAAGCTTCTGGGCAAATTTAGGGTTGGCAGATTTTGAAATCATTTTGGTATCCTCCATTGGCTTTTGGGGTAGGAGAAATAATTTCATAATGCAGAGGAGCATGCATTCCAACAGATATGACTTCAAATTTTTGCTTTGTTAGTACTGACCAGGGCTTTTTTCCAGCCAGAACTCACCAAAACTGAGTTCCGGCATCTCTTTGGTGTGTTCCAGCACCTCTGTAGCGTGGCAGCATGCTGGCATATCAGCACGTCGCTGGGGGCTGCGCGACAGAAGCTGCGGGTGGCATGGTATTCTGTGTTGCGTGACGGAGGCTGCGGGTGGTATTGCAGAAGGCAGCATAAGTCTCCCCCCTTTAAAAACAAGCTCAACAAGTTCTAGCACCTCTTTTTCTAGAAAAAAAGCCCTGGTACTGACTATCAAGTGACAAGCAATAAATAGATCCTTAACAAACTGGGAAGCAGTTTGCACTGAATCTCTGATCATTTTTGATCTAGTAAAGATTAAGTTTTGGGGCCCCTCCAGATGTTTTTTTTTTTTAAAAAATATATTGTGCATCCATGATTACTTGTGCACTTGCAAAATATTTGGACTGGATATACTGCTTCATTTCCGACGAGTGCATGTCCTTTAATTTCCTGGTTACATTCTGTAGCTTTTTATACCACAAACATCGTGGTTTATTTTTATTTTTGTTGCACTGTGGTTCCAGAGTTCAAGTAATACAGTGACACTGGGGAAGCATATCAGAACAACTACTAAAATGGAAAAATGTGTGGATGGTCCAGTATAAATTGACCTGCGCTATTATTGCATCTGTGGCACGCTGCAGGATACACCCATAAAAATACCTCAGTGTGGAGGGTGCCCTGGTGAATCCCTCTATTCCAAATGAAAACTTGTGCATTCCCTTTTAAGTTTAGTAAGGGAAAATATATGTGCAAATTTGAACAGAAGGATTCTCCAAAAATGGGAAGGGGTGGGTGCATTAAACCATTCTTTATTGATGAAAACTAACTGTATAGATAGTAAAATATTTTCTTTTTTTTTAAAACCTCCATAGATGCTTTTAGTTGCCATCTTTTCTGAAACTGGGTTTTTTGATTATTGTGCAGTAAAGGTAGGTCTGTTCCTCCCTTCTTTTTACTGGAAAGCATTTATATACTATTTAGCACTAGAATTTAATAATACTTTGCCATCTGTGCTATACAGAATAAAAAAAAAGCATGCTTGAGTCCATTTGACTGTCTCCCTTCCCCTCTCAGGTCAATTACTTATTTCTAGCCTATTCGTGCTTTGATCCTTACTGGCAGACCTTGCAAAAAAAGCAGCAACATTCATCCTGTAATTTTCTAAAGGTTTTAGCAGATGGATGACGCTTTTGGCAAAATTATCTTAGAAGTGATGGGTAAGGGCTATAGGCACAGTGCTCAACTCTCTTAAACCCTCTTTAAATTAATGGTACTTAAATGCCATTAGTATCAATAAGGCAAAGACGACCACTTCTCACATTAAGTAGTGGCAAATGGTGAATGCCTGCCGCAGCATGTACTATCAGTGAACGTGCATTGCTATAATATAAAATGGACTCCTTGGGAGGAAGAGCGGAATATGTATTTGATTTTTAAGAAATGACAATAAAACACACCTTTGCAGCATTTTACATGTACTCATAAATTTTAATGTTAGGCACGATTTGCTTTGGCTTCATTGTATCTTAGGGAATGTATGATAACACTGGCTTTTGTCTTCTGAAATACTTAGATTCGTAAGGTTCCCCCCCCCCTTTTCCCATTTTGAAAAACTGGCAAAAGTCACTTTACCACAGCTTAATAAACACTGTACCTCTTGGTATGAGGTGATGCTGAATGACAGCCCCACATCTAGTTGCTTAGCAAGAACTGTGATGTTGTCCATTGTGCTAATCAATTCCATCATATTTCCTCTGTGTCTGTTTTTATTAGGCTTACAGACTCTCTCGAGGCAAAGTGTGGGCCATGATTATCATTCTCTGTCTTATTGCTGCAATCCTCTCAGCCTTCTTGGACAACGTTACTACAATGCTCCTCTTTACCCCAGTCACCATAAGGTAGTTCTTCAAAAAGCAAGCAAGCAAGCAAGCAAACAAACAAAACCTCATGAAGGTGGAATGGGCAGGGGATTCAAACCATTTTGAGTGTCCTAATATGCCGTCTGAACACAGGCAGGTGGGAGGTCACCCCTGACCATGTGTTCACTCAGGTCGCCTCACCTCTCTCTTGACTTTAGCCAGGCAACCCATATGGTCAGCTCCAATGTGGGCTGTTTTCTTACAGTCCCAAGAGGCTGGGATTGTGTTTGTCTTTATTGGAGGAGGGAAGGAGGGAAGGAACGAGGAAGATAGACCTAACAGGCAGCCTGTGGGTCACCAGGATTTTTGCGACAAAGCAATGGTTGGGAGAAAACAGACCCAGGGAGGGATTTACCTGGAGATCTTCCAGAGAGAGATGAGTCATGATGAGAGAGATGGTGTGGGCAGCAATGTTTATTGATTCATGTGCTTGCCCCATTCATGCATAAAGGTGGAGGCGGAGGCTTGACCTTAGACTACCAGGCATTTGTATGTGTCATGGTAGCTGAACCCAACCTTATCTCTCCATGCTTTATTCTTTCAGACAGTTCTGCTTTATTCTTGCTTCAGTTCTGAAGTGCAGCCCACTTCAAAACTGAAGCAAAGTGCCTGCAATGATGGGTTTTCAGTTGCCCTCACCACTGCGTAATAAAAACTTGACTTTCCACCCCTAGCTTTATTTGAGGACTGACATATAGATGCACACCCTCAATATACTGACACTCCTTTCTCCTGCCTGCTGGTTTGTGAGTTTTCAGCTGGAAATTAGTCTTGAAGCCCAAACAAAAGTAATTGTACTTTTCCCTCTCTCTGATATTTTATTAGGCAGAGCTCCACCTTTCAGCCCATAATGGTAGAATTGTCCCTGAGTAAAATAAATATTGCCAAGGTATTGGTTGTTTCAGATATGCTGCAAAATGTGGAAGTTGACTTAACTGGTAATAATTTATGTGCGCATATATTTTTCATATGCAGATGTCATGGCGACATGACTTTTAAATTTCCTTATCTGGAACCTCTCTCTCTCTCTCTCTCTCTCTCTCTCTCTCTCACACACACACACACACTGTTTTTAAACAAGCTCTGTTTCCTCCCCTCCCCTCTCTCACTGCTGTGTTAGTCATTCACTTTATTTTGTTGCTGTCTTCCTCAGACTTCTTCAGTCCAATTTTAAAATGGTATTCTAAGCTGCTATTACCATGGTGATGCAGCTTAGTAGAAAATTCTCCTGATTCCTTGACAATAAGGCTTTAGCCCTTTACCAGCGGTGCATGAAATATGATCTTATTTTCTTGTCACATTTTGTGGCAAACTCAGTATTTTGCAGGCGTTACCAAGATGAATCCCAATCATCTTACTAGGGGTGGACAACCTCAGGCCCAGGAGCCAGATGTGGCCCTCCAGGCATTTCTGTCTGGCCCCTGGGTTTGTCCCCAGCCAGTGTCCCTTTCCTGGGCCACACCAGTCAACATTCCTGCTCTACACCCTTCTCAAGTGCTTTTATGCACTTGGCGGGGCTAAGTGTCCTTAAACTATGTGACTGCGTCCTGTTTGCCTGGATGGATGTGTAGAGTAGAAACCTTTAGCTTTTTCTGTGGCTGGAATGTAGCTCCCATCAGTTGCTCTGTTATGTACTGAAGTTCTCACCCTGGGCCAGCAGTGGAATACTGTAGATAGTTTTCACTCAGGTCCGCATATGCAAATAAGGAATTGAAAGTGACATTCAGTGATCGGTTACAGAAAGTTGTTACTGTTGCGTTGTAGTTGAGCTCTATATAAGCAGGTTGGCTGAACCCTTCAGCCCAGTTCTGTTCTGGCCTGTGAATAAACAAGAGCTGTCTGAAGAATCACTGTGTCGTCTGATATGTTCACCCACAACTTAACACGCTCTGTTTACTTTTGCATTTGACCCCATCACATTTGCCTCTGGCCTCGCCTACCACTGGCTTGTGGCCTCTCTGCTGTAAAATGGTCCTCACCCCTGTTATACACCAACCCATTCTCTAAGGGGGGGCGGTCCTCCATATAGCTAGAACAGCACCATCCATGCACAAAGCAAGCTGGTTTGCAGAAATACAAACAAACACCAAACCAGTCCAGTTAGGCCTGAGCATGGAATACTGACTTGTCTGTTGAGAGGAAAACATGGGGCAGGTTTGGGAGGAAATGGAATGGAGTGCCTCGGAAAAGGCATGGCTGGCTGGAACCCTGGAACAGGAGCACTCCACTTCGCAACATATTGTCGCAGGGCCTGCTTGTGAATACTAGTCGTCTTGCTTTTGTCAATAGGAAAAGGGATTTAAGGAGAGGAAGTGGAGGAGCAACCCAAGCAAACTGCAAGCAGATCTGCATCTATTATAATTTCCGCTAGATTCCACTGTTTGAACTGTTTGTCTGTTCTTTGCAAATCAGGTCTGTACAAGAAAGCTGCAATCTAATATTCAGCAAAGTGAGGGACTATTATGTGAATGCTCTTCTTATGATAAGAGCGAAAAATGATTTGCTCATTGGGGTGTGGGACACGATATTTATTTTTATCTATCACAAATACTAATGGGCTCTCTTTCTGGCGCATAGTTTGAGCTAGCTTTGGAAACATAAACCAGCGATTTTAGAAATCATATGAAAAGGATCAGATTGTATTTTTGATCTGTGTCTTTGCAGGTTATGTGAGGTGCTTAACCTAGATCCCAGGCATGTCCTGATTGCTGAAGTAATCTTCACAAACATTGGAGGGGCCTCTACAGCTATTGGGGACCCACCCAATGTGATTATTGTTTCAAAGCAGGAGCTCAGGAACGAGGTATGTATTGCTGCCTATTGTGCAAATGGAAAATAAATACAGATGCTCTATTCAGCAGTGCTTATCTGTTCTTCCCACTGTGCTGAAAGATAAAAGACTGCACCTGTTCTGGCACAGAACCAGTTGTTATTTTTTTTTCCAGGCTGATGCTGTAAGGGATAATGCAAACCTGAGGAAAGAAAGAAAAACACCCCACACTAATACATAATACATATGCATCTCATCTCTGATTAATATAAATTCTACTTTACTATAAAGGCTGCAGTTCCAGATACACACTTACCTGGAAGTAAGTTCTATTGAATTCACTGGAACTTACTTCTGAGTAGATACACATAGGTTTGCACTGTAAGTGATGGAAATTATGGGATTTGCAGCTGGGTAATTGGTTTGTTTGTTTGTGATTTTGCCATCCATTTAATCAGGCTTTTTAGTTGTATTGACCATTGCCTTGTTTTCTCCCTGGGCACTCCCTGTGTGCTCTCTGGGCACACACACACACACACACACACACACACACACACACACACAGAGAGAGAGAGAGAGAGAGAGAGAGATTTAATTTTTCAAGCATACAAATCCAAAACAACAAACAACAAACGACATTATGGATGCAGTATTGATATGGGAACAGTTTAAAATATATATTTTCCTCAAACATTTTATACTTAATGTACAGAATACACTTTCCCCTTAAACATCAGATACTCTGTATGCTTTCCATATGCACCTTCTGGTTTTTATAAACGTAACAGTAGCTTTAATATATCACCAGTATTATAACTTCTGGTTTGTTGCGTTTGCACAGAGACGCACTTTTATTGCCATGTCATGAACACGGATGGAGGGATTTGTTGCTGTCCTGGGATTTTCCCTTCTCTTTCTTTCCCACAGTTGAGCTTTGTATGACTTGTGAAATGTTAAGACTCGTCTCCTTTACTTGAGGATATCCCCTTCTTTTAATGTTTAAAACATGACTTTTGAAGACCAGTGACTCCCCAAAATATCTCAACTTGATGTCATTTATACTTGAAAAAGGTCTATCATGGTCGTTGACATTTTTATTGGCTACTGAAGCTTCTTCCAGTGTTAACCTCAGTTTGCACTGACACTGTGTGAACAACATGGTGGATAATGGCTGCTTACCTGGTCACAGGGTGGGCAGCAGATGTGGTCCATCATATCAAACTCCTTCCTTTTAGGAGCAATGCCAGGGCTAGGCAGTCGGTGGTTAGGGAATTCCCAGGCCGGCCACTGGAGATTGGCGGGCTTTCCCGCCATCTGTTATTTGAATCCTGGCCAATCCGGCTGGACTATGTGGGTGGGGCTTGGGACCCGATAAAGGCTGGCTGCACTGACCTCCAGTGACACAGTGCATTAATTTAATACAACCCCAACTGATTTTGGGGGGAGTCACTTCTCTATGTATGTGTGGCACATGAATATATATACAGTGGTACCTCGGGTTAAGTACTTAATTTGTTCTGGAGGTCCATTCTTAACCTGAAACTGTTCTTAACCTGAAGCAACACTTTAGCTAATGGGGCCTCCCGCTGCCGCCGTGCCACCGGAGCACAATTTCTGTTCTCATCCTGAAGCAAAGTTCTTAACCTGAAGCACTATTTCTGAGTTAGAGGAGTCTGTAACTTGAAGTGTATGTAACCTGAAGCATATGTAACCCGAGGTACTACTGTATATACTTCTCCTGGAGATCCTGATTGCTCCAAGGTGATACTTTCTAGAAATACATTGGGTTCTCGCTCTGTGTGTGTTTTTTAAAATGTTTTCCTCAGACAGATGAAATACAGTCTTCAAGTCTAGATTTTTAAACATTGGGAATGGAAATCTGAAAAGCAGCTTATTGCCTCAAACAGAAATAAAATAATACAAAAGCTGTATTTTATGTTAGGCATCGGTTTACTGTGCTTGATAGATCTCTTTCTCTCCTTTATAGACTTCATCTCTTGCTCGGCTCAAAGACTGTTTGAATGCATTTAGACTTGCCACAATTTGTTCATTAAAAACACAGAGATAAGGATGTACTTTGTAGGAAAATGCAAGTAAACTAAAACGGGAAATATTTCCCAGCAGTGATTAATAGCCCTTCACTCCCACTCTGCAAAGGAATAAAAATTATTGGTACCCTCTTTACGTAACAGAAGAGGTATATTTCTTGTTCTCTTTGTTCTTCATTGCTTAGATGGGGAATATGCATTAACAATAAGTCTATCAGCTTGATCTTCTAGAGTCAGCAATGGCGGCTTACCCAGTCACGGAGGTGGGCAGCTATTGCGGCCCGTCGTGGGTCCCTCAACCCCCTATGGGACCAATGTCAGGGGGCTAGGTGGCTACTCATGGGTAATTCCCTGGCCGGCCACTGTGGATTGTTGGCCTTGCCTGCCACAGGCATATTTTGAATCCTGGCCAATCCGGCCGGGCCATGTTTTAAGACTCTGGAAGCAGGGACTGCTAGAACACAGTTGCCCTGACATTCCAAGCCAATCAAGGATGACATACTACGACAACATTTTACTTAGTTACAGAGTCATTTAAAATACAAGCTATCCAGATTCCTGGGAAAATAAAATGTTTTAACCTGACCATGCCCAAACTGTAATCCAGTGTGCACCAGCCCAGCCAACATTAACTAGATGGGGCGTAAGATCGGTCTTCAGTGTTGTTGTGTGGCACCCAATTGGGCAGATGCCAGGACCTCTGCTGTAAAAGGTTATGAAAAGGATGGTCACATCCTTTCGTTTCTCGCCACCATTTAGCATTAAGAGCTGTAAGAGACCCAGTGTAGGTAAAAAAATCAAGCACCTGGTAGTAGTCCTCTGTATATGGCTGTGGGCTGCATATGTCTTGGAAAACCACAAGTCTATTATTTATTTATTTCAACATCTTCTCAAAGGAGCTCAAGGTGATGTACTACATTTTTCAATGTAGTATTGGAATGCTGCACAGTTTATTTCTGTAACACTTTAAAACATTTCCCCAGGAATCTTAGGTAAAAAGTTGCCCGGTTTAATTATTTTTTAAAAAAACACACAACCAAATGTTTTTATTTTTGTGGTGCAGGATTGACTACCTTTGTACCCATAAATTTTCAACATTTGTGACTTTGAGGCTTCAGAGATTATAACAGTTTCCTATCTTAGCTTTACACTGCCTGAGAGGTCATAAACTAGCAGACCATAAAGTAAAAATGTCGCCTAAAGTTTCAGAGCACCCCCTCCCGATAACTCCATAAAGTTTTCTGAAACCTTTTAAAGCTTAAGCTCTGTTATTGCGTTTTTAAAATGTTCTTGTCTTGTGTAGTCTTGTCTTGCTTGTCATGATTTCCATTTTCGCAAAAAGCAATGACTCTGATTTTTAGCTCATTTCAATACGTTTCCTTTTCAAATTAAGCATATTTCTGGAACATTTCCAGTTCTGTTCCACATGGAAGCAAGAATGTTTTCCTAATATTAGCAGCCACCTCTATATAGCCGAAGGACTGTCACACACAAGATGGGATTATCTTACTTATCTTATGTATGTAGTATATGGCTCTTGAAGTAATTGTGGAAAGAATAAGTTACAAAATCTTGGCAGATGCTCCTTTCTTAGGTGATGTAAAGGGAAGCACTGACTTCAGAGAATGCTGGATGCTTGAAATCGTGTAACACATCTTAATCAGCAAGAGATTCACGTGCCAGCAAGAGTTCAAAAGTTTAATTTAGTGCTACATGAATGAGACTTTGCTGGGTGAGTCTTCCCTTCCGCTGGTGCAGCCTCCAGAAGATCAGAAGCTTCTGCTTCTAGGGATGGAGAAGAAATTCAGTTCAGCATGCATTTCAAGATGAATGCAACAAATTCACACTTTCTGAAAGCTGATCGAAAACACAAAAAGGAGGGAAATGAATTAATTATAAATTATATATTTATTTGAAGTTAGTCATTTTATATCAAAAATAAGTTTTACAATCGGAACCATCCGCCTTTGACTCGTAGGTGTGGTCCAGAAACCACCTGTCAAAAAATTATTTAGTTGAGATTCCTGCATTGCAGGGGGTTGGACTAGATGACCCTTGGGGTCCTTTCCAACTCTACAATTCTATGATTCTGTGATTAATCATTACTACCTTCATCCCCCTCACCATGCATTGAAGAGCTATTTAGGTCGGAAGACAGGAAGAGAAACATAATAATAAATGTTAATTGCTATCATCATCACCTCAATAAAACAGAGTTCAGTGGAATACCAAGTTTGATTATTGCAAATAAAATAAAATAAATTCCACCATCCTTTCTGGTCACATCCACACCATACATATAAAACATGTTTAATGCACATGGCTTTCCCCCAAAGAATGCTGGGAGCTGTAGTTTGTTAAGGCTCCTAGGAATTGTAGCTCTGTGAGGGTTAGACTACAGTTCCCAAGATTCTTTGGAGGACGCCATGAATGTTTTAAGTGGTATAAATGTACTTCAAATGTATGGGGTTTATGTCAGTGGAAATTTGCTGAGCATACACCTAACTTCTCAACTGAAATCAAGGAGCTAAACGTAGTGCTATATTTTGGCTGGATTATATTGCCAAGTACAGAAGGAGACCTGCACTGTTCTGCTAAGAAGAAAACTACAATAATATTCAGTGCCGTTTTATGTATCGCACTGAGAGTTGCTGTAATTGATTCTACTTCAATTATATATCTTTTATTCCCAGGGAGTGGACTTTGCAGGATTTACAGGGCACATGTTTGTTGGGATCTGCCTCGTGCTTCTTGTCTCCATTCCTTTCCTAAGACTTCTCTACTGGAACAAAAAGCTTTACAACAAAGAGCCAAGTGAAATTGTTGGTGAGTTTGAGCTTCAGATTATATATTGGGGAAGGGGAATAGATGCAATAACCAAATGAACTCATATAACACCCTTGTGTTTTTAATTGTATGAAAATGCCTTAGTCTAGCTGCCAAGTCCCTTTCCCTCTTTGTTATACTAATGGACCATTGCTTGTTTTCTTTAGCCCTCAAGCCATTATTTCCCCTTCTTACATCAGAGATTTGTTGCGGAGAGCATATGGTGCAAAGTGTATCAGATATAATGAATCAGGGTCTTGGGAACTGGACCTGTTCCAGTCTATTTTGTTAAATTTATTTAATGCTTAATAGAGTTCTAAGCAGTTTCTAAAATACAAAGCTAGTTATACGAACATTAAAATATGAACATTCAGAATTAATCCCACGTAGAATTCTTCCTGTCATAGGCTGCCTTGGTTATTGAATGGAAAAGCGGAACAGAAGTTCTGAAAATAAACACATAAAAATCTGTGTGTGGGTCTCTTCAACAACAACCAGATTGAAGAAGACTTCATAAAAGGCCATTAAGCCTTTTTAATATAAGGCTGAGAATCTCTAGCTGAGATTCTTTCATTGCAGGGAGTTGAGACTAGATGACTTTCGGGGTCCTTTCCAACTCAACAGAGTGGCTGGCTAATAATAATAATAATAATAATAATAATAATAATAATAATAATAATAATTCCAACTCTAGGTTGTAGAAAACATCTTTTCCAATCAGTACCTTCAGATCTTTTCTAACTTAAAATTCTGGTTATTTCACTGCAAGTTTTAAAAAATGCCTTTAATAGTAAATACCATTTTTTCCCGTGTATAAGACTAGGGTTTTCCCCTAAAAAGAATGTCAAAAATTAGGGGGCATCTTAAACATGGGGCCATCTCCCCTCATTTTCTTAAATCTGAGTCCCCCAAAATAGGGGGCGTCTTATACACGGGGGTATCTTATAGACGGAAAAATATGGCAAACTTTAAAAGCTGGCAAATCGCTAGAGCCCAGGTCACACAATTGTAGATCTTTAAATACTGTACTGTACATTGAGTGAAACAAGGGGCTAATGATGCCCCTCCCCCACATATGAGGATGCAATATGTGATGGAGTTATATGTGCATACATCCGGCAAAAAATAATAGATTTCCGTGGTCCTCGTAAACCTTTCATAAGGATTGTGGGGATTAGTTGTACATACCCATTGATGGGTATATAATATGCACAGGATTTTAGTGCCTTAACGCGATTGGGGGCCACTCTTATTTAAGGTTTTCTTCTTAGAGGTTTTTCACTGCTTTAAGGTTTGTTTGTTTGTTTGTTTACAATTTTCTGAAATAAACAATTTTTTTTGAATAAATGGTATTGTAAAATGACTGGTAAAGGTAAAGGGACCCCTGACCGTTAGGTCCAGTTGCGGACGACTCTGGGGTTGTGGCGCTCATCTTGCTTTACTGGCCTCGGGAGCCGGCGTACAGCTTCCGGGTCATGTGGCCAGCATGACTAAGCCACTTCTGGCGAACCAGAGCAGCACACGGAAACACCGTTTACCTTCCCGCCGGAGCGGTACCTATTTATCTACTTGCACTTTGATGTGCTTTCAAACTGCTAGGTTGGCAGAAGCAGGGACCGAGCAACGGGAGCTCACCCCGTCGCGGGGATTCGAATTGCCAACCTTCTGATCGGCAAGTTCTAGGCTCTGTGGTTTAACCCACAGCGCCACCCGCGTCCCTAAAATGACTGGTAAGGATGAGCAAATCTGCCAATTTTGGTTTCTCTCAGTTTCTTGTTTTTCCCCAACATTAAATTCAGTCCTCCACATTTCCACATCAGTATGCATTTTTAATAGAAAAATCCTCATGAAAACTCCTCATCATTTTAGTGCAAATTTCTCTGAATATACACATTTTTGTATGTGATATATTACAATGTGCACATTTTTGCAAAGCAAATTTCCCTAATAGGGTGCATATTTGCATGTTAGATTTATTAATATATGCATACTTTGGTATACACGCTTTCGTACACTTGACTTGCAATTTGGCATTAACAGTGTGAATTTCAAAAGATGCCTGTGTTATTGTTTGTGTATTGTTTCAGAAAGCACAAATTTGACAGGCTTGCCTTTCAACGCAAACTGAATTTAATTCAGTCTCCAGTGGCTAGCATAGATTTTGACACACATGCAGCCTTCATATCTGATTTTCCATATGCAAATTTTGCACTGGGGATCTGTACCCGAGTACAAGGCATTGTAAGAAACGACATTCATTTAATTGGTAATGAGACACAAGGCTAAAATCCCAAGGCATTTACTTGGAAGCAAATCCCCCTGGAAACAAAGGGAGGGTTGAACTCTTCCTCAAGCTTGGGTTATTTATTGAAAAACAGAAGAGAAATGGAAGGACATGCTGTTGTTTAAAAATAGCATAATCATCCATACAAAAATGGTATATTTAACTAGCCAAAATTCTGCTGCCCTTGAAGAAACAAGCATATTCAGGCTCAAATTAGACTTGTCATCTGTGGTACTCTGCTGCCTACTATAGTCAGATTCAGCAGTTCTCGTAATTAGCAAGCAATCTCCTTTTTTCCCTATAATCAGCAACAAGCTACATCATGATGGAGCCAATCAGTACCTGCTCAATAAAAGCAAATACTAAAGTACTAGATCTATTAACATTTTCTGTAAAATGGGATGGGAGAGGTGATCAAAGAACATTTCATTAAAAGGGAGCTGGGGCAATTTGGCTTCAGAGAAGTAACAGAATGTCTGCAAGATGTTTTAATGGGTCTTTTCGATCTCTAATTGCTGTGGTTTTGCGATAACCTTCAATAGATTGTTTGAAGCAGCTGTTTCAATCAGCTTGGTGTCTGCTATGTTGCCCTCTGATTACCAATCAAACAAGCACTGAATGTATATATAAAGAACCAGTTTACTGTTCTCTGCTGCTTTGATTTCCTTCCTTGTCATATCCTTTTGAGTACTGCGTGTTGCTATTCAGCTGCTTAAATTAGAAAGGATTCACAAGACTGATCTTTCCCACTGTAATGAGACTACTTGCACTCTGTAGGGATGTTCATATGTATTGCAGACTTTTCTTTTTTAATTAACTGTTTATTGAAGGCTTTTCAAGTTTTGACAGAGTATAGAATCATAGAATCGTAGAGTTGGAAGGGACAACAAGGGTCTTTTGTACACTTGACTTGCAATTTGGCATTAACAGTGTGAATTTCAAAAGATGCCTGTGTTATTGTTTGTGTATTGTTTCAGAAAGTGCAACACACTTAAGAGCAGTTGATTCATAATCTGGTGAACCGGGTTCGCGTCTCCGCTCCTCCACATGCAGCTGCTGGGTGACCTTGGGCTAGTCACACTTCTCTGAAGTCTCTCAGCCCCACTCACCTCAGAGTGTTTGTTGTGGGGGAGGAAGGGAAAGGAGAATGTTAGCCGCTTTGAGACTCCTTTGGGTAGTGATAAAGTGGGATATCAAATCCAAATCCAAACTCTTCTTCTAGCACATCAGATTGCCACCGAACTTCTGCTTAAAAACCTCCAAGGAAGGAGAGTCCACAACTTCCCAAGTCGGAGACCGTTCCACTGTCAAACAGCTCTTACTGTCAGAAAGTTCATCTTGATGTTTAGTTGGAATCTCCTTTCTTGTAATTTGAAGCCATTGGTTCGAGTCCTACCCTTCAGAGAAGGAGAAAACAAGCTTCCATGTGACAGCCCTTGAGATATCTGAAGATAGCTATCATATCTCCTCTCAGTCTCTTAGCCTCTTTTCCAGGCTAAGCATATCCAGCTCCTTCAACCGTTCTTCATAAGGCTTGGGTTCCAGACCCTTGATCATCTTGGTTGCCCTCCTCTGCACACGTTCCAGCTTGTCAACATCTTTCTTAAATTGCAGTGCCCAGAATTGGACACAGTATTCCAAGTGTGGTCTAACCAAGGCAGAATAGAATGGTACAATTGCTTCCCTTGATCTGGGCACAAGGCTTCTGTTGATGCAGCCTAGAATAGCATTAGATTTTTGTTTGTTTGTTGCTGCTTCTGCATCACATTGTTGACTTGTGTTAAGCTTGTGGCCCCTAAGACCCCCCAGTACTCCATGGTTGCCCCACCTTTGCAGCAAGTTGGCTGTATTTCCACAGCTGCCTTTCCCCTCTTGTCCTAATCCAACAATTTTATTTATGGGGTTTTGTACCTGGTAGGCCACCTGCATGCAGATGGTCACTGGTTCAGTTCCTGGCATTTTCAGATAGGGCTGGAGACCCACCACCAGTCAGTGTAGATCAGGGTGGGGAACATCCTTTGGCCAGTGGACCAGATCCTTACCCCTGCTACCCCTTGTGCATGGAGAGGCCCACCTGTCAACCATCTGATGTAACAATGACACCAGGACTTCAAAGCACCACCCAAGATATGCCAAGAGCCCTGAGTATTGCTTTGAAGCGTCGCTGATCAGCAGGGTTGAAATCACTACCTGTCAGATGACTGGTGGTGAATTCAAGCCTGCTTTGTTCAGTAGATCTGATGCATAAATCAAGTTCCCCATGGGGAACGATGATGCAATTTAGAATCGAATGAAACCAATACTTAACACAGCACCAAAAATACAGTTTAAAGCAGAGAGTAAGCATATATAGTACCTAATGGGACATGCTCCCTCAAGAACTGAGTCTCAGACAGAACGGCGGTGCTGCTTCTGCATTAGATGTAGCAAAACAGCTAAAAGAGGAAGCGGGTTCTTCAGCGGTAGGAGGAGAGGGAGGTGGCGGCAGTGGCAGCAACCTGCCACCTTGTGTAACGCCAGGTCTTGTGCCAACCCTGGTTCTGGTGCCAGGGATCAGTGTTTAAAGGGTGCTAGCATATACTTAATATACATGCAGGCATGTCTGGCTATAAATACAGATCAGGCATCGAGGTATTTTGGGAGCTGAAGCAGGTGGAACTAAAAGAAACTAAAGGGACCTCTAATATTTCAAAACAGACAAGTGATTGGTGGTGGTGGTGGAGAGAAGGGGGCCATGTTACAAGTTTGTATTGGCCCCTGAGAGATGATGATTGGGCACTGTTTGTGCTGCAGAACATATGGCAACTCTGTTGAAATTAATGAGCTTCAAATAAATGCTCTGATTTCCCCACTGAACGTTCTTGTTTGCTCAGCTGAAGGCTGCAGCTTTGCAATCATCTCGAAATCTGAGGATCTGGCACTACTGCAGTTCACAGTCTCTTTTACCCCCCCCCCCCCGCATCCTTCAGCTGCTTTAGTGAGCTGATAATGATGGGTACATCTCTTTTTCCTGTGATGTTTCCAAATTCCGCCAGGGATACATAGCCGCCTTTTGAAAAAAAATAACAACTTCTCTTTTGCAAGAGGACAACTGAGCAGCTATAGAGATCCTTCAGATTTCATCCTAATTCTGTCATGGATGAAAAATAATTTGACAAGGTGGGACACAGGGAAATTCACTGGATAATGAGAGAGAACTGGTTTTATGTGAAGCCTGCCCTGTGCATCTAGGTTCTCTCAGATTCTTCCAGTGATGTAGAAGCTGCCCCCTTCACCTGCAAAATGCCCTGACAAGCATAGTGGAAAGAGTAGAAATATGAGTTGTGAATCCACTCTTTGTGTTTCTGGTGTAAACTTCTGAAGGAGGAATTTTAGGTGTAGAGAAAGGTCATAGACATCAGCACGCCAGGACGATGTTAACTTTCTTTCTTTCTTCAGACACTGTGTGAAGAATGGAGGTCTGTGACACTAATCCAGGGATGGGGAAGATGTGCCCCTCCCAATGTCACTGGGTTCCAGCTCCCATTATCCCTGACCATTGGTCATGCTGGGCTGGGTTTGATGGGAGTTCAAGGTAGGCATCAGACAGGGACGCTGTGGTTGTGTTCTGGATTGTAGATTCTGAAAAGAGAGTTGGACTAGAACAGTCTTTCCCAAAGTGGCCAACACCCCTGGGGGGGGGGGCACTGGGATGATCCAGGGAGCAGTAGTAGCCTCAGATGCATTGAATAATAATAAGGGGGTGGTGGTGGAAGCATAAAGAAGAGAAGAAAATTTTGAAAAACCATTTGTACATGTATGGGTGTAGCCAAGGGGGGCGGCAGGGATGGGCAGCTGCTCCCCCCCCCCAATCAGTAAAAATACTTAGCTAACTGAGGTTCTGCCCCCCTAACAAAAATCCTGGCTACACCCATGTGTACATGTGTCATCTGTTGTGTAATGACATTTACTGCCAGGTTGGGCACCATTTTGGGATGGCAACACCTCCCCTGGACCCGGCAGTCATGCTGGAGGAAAGGGCTTTTCTGGGCTTGAGTGAACCCCTTTTAGCTTCACCTAGGACTGGGAAGTGGATCACAGCTTGTCCGCTTGGCCAATGGCAGGTGAGCTGTGGTGCTGGCTCCACCCCTGGGGCAGATCAGATTGATCCGGCAGGTTTTTTATTCCAGTGCCTAGTCCACCTCCTTGTCTATTTTATAATTTCAAGCTTCAAGGTGTCTTCTTTACAACAACATCTTTCTTCACTAGGTTGTAGGATGTAGGTAGAAATATAGAAACATAAAAGAACGGAAGTTTGTCACTGCATCTTTCTGTTTGCTTGCTTAAAGAAAGTAGATTTCCAGGGGAGCGCTGATTAATTTCCCCCCCTGAAAAGTGGGCGGAAGGCCAAATAAGTTTGGGAACCTCTGGTCTAGAGGATCCCAGGTTCCTTCCAAGTCGATCATCCTGATTCTGTTCAACACATACATCCCTGTATTTGTGTTTCCACTATAATTAATTTCATTAATGTTATTTATATCCCAAAGAAATGTCAATATTAACAAGGTATAGTTACACTAAAAGCATTAAGTGAAATATTAATTTCTCAAGATATTACTAAAATGATTTTCGAACTCTCCTTCTGAGAGCAATTCCACACTTCATAATAGGCTATTGGCTATTGTGTATATCAATTGCAGACAGCTGGTTGCATCAATCATTCTTTACCTGACCCCATCAGTTTTAATTGTGATTTTTTTTAAAGAAAGAAAGAAAGAAAGCAGGGTGAAAAATGTATATGTGCTTCTGAAATGAGTATAATGAATTGCGGAGAGATTTCTTTTTCTCTGGACAGTTGGCAAAGCGTAAGCTTATCCTTTAATGAAAAATGTTGGCTAACTTGATTTTGGAAATGTTGTTGACCTAGAAGCCTGACACTCTGAGTTACGGTGTCTTCGTAGGGAGTAAATGGAAATTGTTTTGATAGATTTCAAAGCTGATGCAATTTTCTCAGCAACAAATTACATTGTCAGGACTTTAGTTGAGTGAAGAGCAGTAATTTGTGATTTTGAACTTGCTCTTCTGACGATGTAAAAGGACATTAAATATACAATACTATTGTGAATAGAAGTGATTGGTAGGTAAATAGGTGGTGAAGCAGTCTGCTTTTTCTTTTATCCACAGATATTTCCTGGCTGAGGTAAATATTCAGTGGCAATAGGAATTAGGTACATAATAGGCATGCCTTCAAACATGAATGGACAACAGATATTGCATTACTGATACTATATTGGAGTTTTATAAACCAAAGAATGGAAAATTATGTATACAGTGGAACCTCGGTTGCCGAATGTAATCCGTTTTGGAAGACCGTTCGACTTCTGAAATGTTTGACAAACGAGGTGCAATTGCTGGCCGGCAATTGCAATGGAGAAAATGGAGAAACGTGCCTTGGGAGCCGTTCGATTTCTGAGGTGCGTTCGAAAACGGAAGCATTCACTTCCGGGTTGTCGGCATTCAACTTCTGAAGCGTTCGACGACTGAGGTTCCACTGTAGTGCATTAAGTTAGGGATGGGGAACCTACCAGATGTTGTCAAAGTCCAGCTCCCATTATCCCTGACTATAGACCATGTTAGCTGAGGCAGATGAGAGTTGGAGTCCCACAACATCCTCAGTCCTGAATGAAAGTGCCGCCCACAACTCTATGGGAGACTATGGGGAAAGGCTGGCAGCAGTTACAATTCTTTGTAATGTCCCCCCTTTCCTCATTAGAAACATTTAATCCCAAAAAGTCTAGAAATGTGACATATTGCTACATTTGTCCATGGTAAACCCAGAGTCCCCACAGGCATCCTTTTTATTGTGCGTTCATGATGATGCTATTGGAGCGGTTATATGTGATCTTGCTTCCATATGCTGTTTGTGCAGGAGAAGTTTTGAAGCAGTCACATCTCTTGATTCCCAATCAGTATTTATCCCATACCTTCCTGCTGAAATCCTGTAGCTTAGCTTAGAATACTGGAATTATACCCCAGAAGGCCCATGTCTATACATTGAAGGGGTGGGATTTTGAAGCAGGCAGATTTATATGGGAAGAGCTGCATGCGTGCGCTAAACCATTTTTACAGGTCAAAACCAGTGTCTTGAATTGTGCCGAACTGGAAACCAGCACTGCTTGCTTAGTAATAATAGTGGGTCTATTGATTCAGGAGACACGCTGCAACTCCTTTTTTTCCAGCTGGTTGGTATTAATTCCATCATATTGAGGATTTTATTTTAAAAAAAATCAATTCCTGTTTTAGAACATATCTAAATTCTCTGCAATATGTGGAAAACACATTGAAGGGCTTCATGCCAGACAAGTTAATATGACAAGGGTGCCTTGAAGGCAGAAAGCTTGAAAAATCACTGGCAGAATATATACAGACTATTTATAAAAGACCTTATCTATCACAGCTTCTAACATAAAGATAGTTAGCCACATTTTTTTTTAATAAAAAGGATCCATTTATGTATTGGGTAGTTTTGCTGATTCTAACAGTGCAATACTATACATGTCTATTCAGAAGTTAGCTTCACTGAGTTCAGTGGGACTTTCAGATAATAGGACAGCATCTTAAAAGTCATAGCTGAAGCAATTTTTTTAAAAAATACACACAACCCAAGTCTAATGCTTATATGCGACCTTATTATATTGACAATGGCATTATATTTGATTAACCAAGGATAGATCTGTGTTAGACTAAACTGCACATTAATCTTTTATACATTGGAATGATCAGGTGCTGGGAGAAAGACAGGGATTTAAATGTTGAATAAGATTTCAGAGTCTCAGTGCTCTCTTGGTAAAGTAATTACACAAGTTGACATAGCTAAGAATAATGGTTCCATGAATATTTAACCTATCTGAGATTATGAATTAAGTATACCTATGAGCAAAATGCCTGTCAGAGCATATTAGTGCTGAAAATGCTCTAAACCAGCTTCAAAATTTTCCTAGATGTACATTTGAATTTCTGTACATGTGATCCCTTGAAATGGACCCCAGTGTTTGGCAACTGAGTGCAGAACACCCTTATGGTGTAGTGGTTAAGAGCGGTGGACTCGTAATCTGGGTAACCGGGTTCGCGTCTCCGCTCCTCCACATGCAGCTGCTGGGTGATCTTGGGCCAGTCACACTTCTTTGAAGTCTCTCAGCCCCACTCACCTCACAGAGTGTTTGTTGTGGGGGAGGAAGGGAAAAGGAGATTGTTAGCCGCTTTGAGACTCCTGAAGGGGAGTGAAAGGCGGGATATCAAATCCAAACTCTTCTTCTTCTTCTTCTTATAAAATGGTTTATAGACACAGTGGGGAAGGGCAGCCTTTGCCCTTCTCCTTTGTCTGAAAGGTGCTGTGAACCTCTAGGCAATCAACTAGTCTGTACTGGATGAATTGGTCTATGCCCTACCACTTGATATCTAACTCCAAAGCCTTGGTTGTGTATAGAAAGTGAGAGTGAGCCAAACCACTTTACCGTGGCCTTACTGACATATATTATTGATATAACAGTTTGCGTTCACACGGGGAAGTAAGAAGGCAAGACACAAGGGCTGGGTGAATTCAGCCACATTTTAAAAACTTAACATAAGGTCTGCAGAAGGGAACTTAGGTGCGGGATAGTAAATTGCACATAACAAACTGGGCGAGCTAACCCTATCAAGGGGAAGAGGCAATGTGTCATCTACCACTTCCTCTAAGACCCATCCTTTCAGGTGAGTAGGAAGGTCTTACTGCTTCACTCCTCCTCTGCTGAGTGCAACTCTGGATCTGACCCCTGATGCATAAATCTTTCAGTGAACGATGTTAGCCACTATACAATTTTGTTTTAGAAGCTTCACTTTTTGACCCAGGATACCGTGTGTGTGCGTGCCATCAGATATTTTGCTGTGATTTAATATGTCGTGTCTTCACTTTCAGCTAAATAATTATATTCCCCCCCCCCTTAGAGCTGAAACATGAAATCCACGTTTGGAGACTGACAGCACAGAGGATTAACCCTGCCAGCAGAGAAGAAACAGCTGTAAAGTGCCTCCTAATGCAAAAAGTTCTTACTCTGGAGATTTTGCTGAGGAAAAAGCTGAAAACATTCCACAGGTAGGTCCATGACACTTAACGCGACATTTTACAAAAGGTCACTGAGCTCATGGGAGGTCATGCGTAGCAACGTGGTTTAGACATGCAATATCTTGCATATAAGAAAAAGTAAGGCTGTTGTCACAATCTCCCCTTCCTCTGTTTTCTCCTTTGCCAAAAATTAGATTGTAATTTCCCCTGGGGAGGGGACCTGTCCCCTTGTACTTTGTGAAGTGCCATGCACATTGACGGCACTAAACACATAAAGTATCATTATTTAGTGATAATGGTGATGATAAAAATCATTACCATGCTTTGATTATTTTTTTATAATTGGCTGCAAATTGGCAACATTACCACTTTTAAGCAAATCTCATTTCTCTTATGCTTTGCTTGTATAACTTAGGAATACCCAGATTTTCCAAGACCAGCTTAAGTCTCCATTGAGGGCTCCCTCTCTCTCTTTGGAAGAAAACAGATGCAGTTAACAGACCCTGGAAACTTCACATTACAAACACCCTTTGTAACAAAATGATCTAGGGCTGAGCACTAATAAAGAGACTCAGATTAATTTCGATATGATTTTGCTTAAGTGGGTACAGTATTGCAACTGCCATAGTACAAGAGCTGTCCCATCCATATGAATCTCTCTGTGGATTTTTATTTCAGACAAATCTCACAAGAAGATAAAAACTGGGAAACAAATATCCAGGAGCTCCAAAAAAAGGTAATGTATTGCCTTCATACCATTGCAAAACATTGCCCACCATATTCTATTACATTCATTTTACTACAACACTGCGTGCCTTTCAGTGCACAAATTGCTCTGCAGTCCATAACTTCCAAACAACTAGTTTTATGTAGTTTAGGTTGGACTTAATGTGTGAAGCCAGATAGGAACATAAATCTTCTGTTCGAAAATCTACCATGATCCTCCGCTTTCAGGGTTTAGAAGTATCGCCATGTAGAAATTATAATGTGAACTTTTGACTTGTTCCTTATAGAAAAAGCAAATGTCACAGAACAAAGATGACTTGGAACAGTACTTAAACTACCTTGGTTTGATAAAGGGATCCTCCAGACTATCAGTATTTTCCTGGAGGGATGCAAGTGCATACCTAGGTTGATTGATGTGCCTGGGTGAAACAAATCCACTATAAAAAAAAGGAAACTGACTTTTTATGGTTTGGAAAGTAATGCAAGAGGCAAATGCAGCCGGCTTATATCTGCAAGTGATGGACTGAAGACTTCAGCACTCTGGTCTGCTGCTCCAGCTCCACCCACCCACCTGCCCCTGATCGGGAAGTTCAGATATTTGGTTTAGGCTGGCTATCTTGCCATGCACAGCAGTTGACCAGGGATGGATATAATAGCTGGCTGCAAGTATAGTCTTTCACCCGCCAGGGGGACTAGAGGAAGCCCTGTGACAGGTGGTTCTTCTTCTTCTTCTTCTTCTTCTTCTTCTTCTTCTTCTTCTTCTTCGGCGATCACTCATAGCTGAGTAAGATTGTCTTCCATAAACACGGTTTTAACAATGAGTCCGTAAGTGACTGTGGAGGCCAATTCGGGACCCACACATCCTTCCACAGTGGGGACATTGATTCCTGGGCAGGAGTTGATCACTGTGTGGATTTGCCAAGCGTACCTTCCTCTTAGCACGTTTCTCCCTTGCGTTCTGAGTTTGAGTGTCTTCAAAGTCCATGACAACTTTGGTAAAGGCTGTTCTCCAACTGGAGCGCTCACAGGCCAGTGTTTCCCAGTTGTCGGTGTTTATACTACATTTTTTAAAGATTTGCCTTGAGAGAGTCTTTAAACCTCTTTTGTTGACCACCAGCATTACACTTTCCATTTTTAAGTTTGGAATAGAGTAGTTGCTTTGGAAGACAATCATCAGGCATCCACACAACATGACCAGTCCAACGAAGTTGATGTTGAAGAATCATTGCTTCAACACTAGTGATCTTTGCTTCATCCAGTACACTGATATTACCGTATTTTTTGCACCATAACACTCACTTTTTTCCTCCTAGAAAGTAAGGGGAAATGTCTGTGCGTGTTATGGAGGAAATGCCTACGGGTGGCATGCCTACGGATTTTCCTCCTCTAAAAACTACGTGTGTGTTATGGTCAGGTGCGTGTTATAGAGCGAAAAATACGGTAGTTTGCAATATTAGTTTGCTGATTGTTGTATAACCTCTCCACAAACTAATCAGAATAAATGTTCAATGAAGAGTGGACATCATATGGTATGTATGTAGCCCAAGTCTACACTGTACAGTGCTCAGGTGAAGGATAGCCATATGTGAGTTTGTGAGGTTCACATTGTTTCCTAGACAAGAAGTTGGAAACTGTAATGAGTGAAGTGATTCTGAGAATGGGATGAAATAGTAAGGGCTATAAAGAAACAGGAAAAGACTGATGCTAGGAACAGAGCCCGCTGGGGCACACAATCCGAGCCTAAAAAGGTATCAAGTATTTATGTTGGAAATTGCATTCCAGCCTTACTGCTCCCGTTATAAGGAAAAACAAATTTAATAAACACTTTTACTTCCAGGCCCTGTAACTGATAAGACATAAAGCTTCCTTTTATTTGTGTAACTAAGATGAAACTGCACCTTAGGGTCGCTGCATCTGCCTCTATACTGTTCCTTAGACTGCAAACAGAGTTGTTCTGAAAAACGTGTTAACATTTGTGGAAACAAGACACAGTTCCTTTCTAAATTTAAGATATTGTTTCACACCTCAGGCATTTCCTCTCTCACTTTAATGAATTAGACCGTATTGTTGTTAAAAACTGTATTTCAAATAATATACATTTAAAGCATGCTGATATATCTGAAGGGTGCTTCTTCTTGTTGATACGGTTTCTGTATTTTCTGCTTTCCCACAGCACAGAATAACAGACAAGGTGCTTCTCATCAAATGCCTGACTGTTTTGGGAGTTGTTATCCTCATGTTCTTTCTCAATTCGTTTGTTCCAGGGATTCACCTGGATCTTGGTAAGCTCAGCTCCTCTTCTTTCATTGTTGGGAATAGAAAAAGCTGCATTTGAACATGGAGTGTTTCACGCAGCTCTTTGCAGAGGTCTATCTTGACCATGCAGTCTAAAGGCCTGTACGGATACCGTATTTCATTTTTTTGAACAACAATGGCATATTTGTAACTCTGCACTCATGATGGCTTCCCTCCAGATACCTCCGCTTTTGTTGCTGGGAACTCAGAAAGCACGCAGCTGAAGACTGCTCGTGAAATGCAAACCCCTTCCCAACACTGCCATGTTGCTCCTTTAAAAGAGACCCCCCGCCAAAAAAAGAGAGAGGCGTTGGGAAAATTGGTAGAATCTGCAGTTCTATGAATGCTTAACCTGAATGTAAACCCTGTTAATTAGTGTGACTTCCACAGTAACATGTAATAGTGCTGAGTTTCAGGCATTTATATAGAATTTTAGAAGGTTTAAAGTGCTTCATGTACTAGATGTTTCATGGAAGATCGAGGAATGCATCGCCCAGTGTAATTTCTGTCTTCTAAAAGTGGCAGGGGAGTGAAACCCTATGCTGCAGAGCCAACTCCAGGCTGCTATTAGCTGAAGTGTGGAAAACAAGCAGATTGAATAGTTGCCTGTATGTTTTCCTCTCTGTAGCTAATAGTAGCTTAGGAAGAAGGATTTGGATCAGGGCCATAGCACAGGATGGATGGATGGGCTTAGACTCATCTCCCTATACAAGGGCTCCAAGGGAGCTTCTGCAACTGCTTTTAGGAGAAGAACATTATATTGGGAGACACAAGTCTTTGGTCTGTTTTTCCCGGAAATCTTTCCAATGGAAAAGATTGTGGCCATCATGCCCCATGAAACAACACAGCCTATGTGTGAACTGATTATACAGCAGCATACTAGGTAACAAAAGTATATGAAACTAATGGAAAACAAATATCCTGATATGCTGTCTAGCTGTGTATTTCTCTAATTCTCTTATCTATAGCGATAGGCACTTTAAGTAAAGGCCTTCATTTAATACCAACTTTCTACACAGTGCCTTCGTTATCTTGCTTTTATATGGCTTGGACTGTTAATTTTTTTTATTGCTTACAGGAACTGGGGGGATAATCAAACTTTGATCAAATATTTTCTTTTAGTACAGCCAATACAACAAATCATTTGAATTTCAGAAGAAGCGGTTTAATGGCCTGAGGAAGTACATGGGTGCCTGGGGAAACAGTGAAATGGAGGAGCCTGGAAAAGAATCATAATCTTGTTCAGGATTGGTGCCTTCCTCCAAAAGAAGTTCTGTGCACTTAGAAATATCTATGGGGTGTTTTTTGTTTGCTTGTTTTGCATGGGTAGGAAATCTCAGGCCAGGCAACAAATGTGAAGCTCAAGGCTTCTCTTTCTGGAACTCACCCTAGGCAACAACCTCTCCCCAGGCCAGAGCCCTCCCGGGCTGACTGAAATGTGCCATTGAATTCCAATAATGCCTCTTGCTTGTGCCTGGAAGGAGTACAGAAGGTTTTTGTGTGTGAATGTGTACTACCCTACTGTATAATAATAATAATAATAATAATAATAATAATAATAATAATAATTTATTATTTGTACCCCGCCCATCTGGCTGGGTTTCCCCAGCCACTCTGGGCGGCTTCCAACAAAGATGAAAAATACACTAAAATGTCACATATTAAAAACTTCCCTGAACAGGGCTGCCTTCAGATATCTTCTGAATGTCAGGTAGTTGTTTATCACTTTGACATCTGATGGGAGGGCGTTCCACAGGGCGGGCTCCACTACCGAGAAGGCCCTCTGCCTGGTTCCCTGTAACTTGGCCTCTCCCAGTGAGGGAACCGCCAGAAGGCCCTCGGAGCTGGACCTCAGTGTCCGGGCAGAACGATGGGGGAGGAGATGCTCCTTCAGATATACTGGACCGAGGCCGTTTAGGGCTTTAAAGGTCAGCACCAACACTTTGAATTGTGCTCGGAAACGTACTGGGAGCCAATGTAGGTCTTTCAAGTAGGTGTTATATGGTCTCGGCGGCCGCTCCCAGTCACCAGTCTAGCTGCCGCATTCTGGATTAGTTGCAGTTTCCGGGTCACCTTCAAAGGTAGCCCCACGTAGAGCGCATTGCAGTAGTCCAAGCGGGAGATAACCAGAGCATGCACCACTCTGGCGAGACAGCCTGCAGGCAGGTAGGGTCTCAGCCTACGTACCAGATAGAGCTGGTAAACAGCTGTCCTGGATACAGATTTGACCTGTGCCTCCATGGACAGCTGTGAGTCCAAAATGACTCCCAGGCTGCTTACCTGGTCCTTCAGGGGCACAGTTACCCCATTCAGGACCAGGGAATCCTCCACACCTGCCCGCCTCCTGTCCCCCAAAAACAGTACTTCTGTCTTGTCAGGATTCAACCTCAATCTGTTAGCCGCCATCCATCCTCCAACCGCCTCCAGACACTCACACAGGACCTTCACCGCCTTCACTGGTTCTGATTTAAAAGAGAGGTAGAGCTGGGTATCATCTGCATACTGATGAACACCCAGCCCAAACCTCCTGATGATCTCTCCCAGTGGCTGCATGTAAATGTTGAAAAGCATGGGGGAGAGGACAGAACCCTGAGGCACCCCACAAGTGAGAGCCCAGGGGTCTGAACACTCATCCCCCACCACCACTTTCTGAACACGGCCCAGGAGGAAGGAGCGGAACCACTGTATGACAGTGCCCCCAGCTCCCAGCCCCTCAAGACGGTCCAGAAGGATGTTATGGTCGATGGTATCAAACGCCGCTGAGAGATCCAGCAGAACTAGGAAACAGCTCTCACCTTTGTCCCTAGCCCGCCGGAGATCATCAACCAGTGCGACCAAGGCAGTTTCAATCCCATGATGAGGCCTGAATCCCGACTGGAAGGGATCCAAATGGTCCGCTTCTTCCAGGCGTGCCTGGAGTTGTTCAGCAACCACTCTCTCAATCACCTTGCCCAAGAATGGAAGATTTGAGACTGGGCGATAATTGGCCATCGTGGCCGCATCTAAAGATGGTTTTTTAAGAAGCGGTTTAATAACCACCTCTTTCAGCGGGTCTGGGAAGGCTCCCTCACGGAGGGAAGCATTCACCACCCCACGAAGTCCATCGCCCAGTCCTTCCTGGCTAGCTTTTATAAGCCAGGATGGGCAAGGATCCAGGAGACAGGTGGTTGGCTTCACTCGTCCAAGCAGCCTGTCCACATCCTCGGAGGTAACAGATTGGAACTGATCCCACACAACTTGACTCCACCCGCTCTGGCCCGGCTCCCACGGTGGAGTCTACTTCTTCCCGAATCTGAGCGATTTTATCTGCAAAAAACTTTGCAAAATCATTGCAGGAGATCATGTGGCCCATACTGGGCCCCGATGTCGCAGGTGGTTCCGCTAAATTGTGAACCACCTGAAAAAGTCTCCTGCTGCTGTTTTCTGCAGATGCAATAGAGGCGGCGAAGAAAGTCTTCTTCGCTGTCGCTATCGCCACTTGGTAGGGTCGACGTTGAGCTCTAACCTGTGTCCGGTCAGATTCGGAATGAGTTATCCACCACCGGCGCTTTAGCCGTCTCAACGATTGTTTCATTGCCCTCAGATCCGTGGAAAACCACGGGGCTGTCCGGGCTCCATGCAATCGGAGAGGGCGCTTCGGAGCCAAACAGTCAGTAGCCCTGGTTAACTCCACATTCCAGCGGGCCACCAGGGAATCAGCTGAAAGGCCATCAACATGGGATAAAGCATCCCCAACCACTCTCTGGAAACCATTTGGATCCATTAAGTGGCGGGGGCGGACCATCCGAATCGGTCCCACCTCCCTGCAGAGGGGATGGGTCGCAGAGAAGTCCAGTTGCACCAGGAAGTGATCTGACCATGGCACTTCTTTCGTTTCGCTTTTACTTAGTGTCAGATCACCAACATCCATAGAGGTAAACACCAGGTCCAAGGTATGTCCGCGGCTATTGGTTGGGCCAGACTTATTCAGGGACAGCCCCATGGAGGCCATGCTTTCCACGAAGTCCCGAGCGGCCCCTTGTAAGGTCGTGTCGGCATGGATGTTAAAATCCCCTAGGACAACCAAGCTAGGTGTCTCCAGGAGAACATCCGCCACAACCTGAAGCAGCTTGGGCAGGGAATCCTTGGTGCAGCGGGGAGGTCAGTACACCAAAAGGAATCCTGTACTGCCCCTATTGCCCAACTTCCAGAACATGCACTCGGAAAACTGGGTCTTCCCAATAGGACGCCTGGTGCAAACTAATGACTTCCTAAAAATCACTGCACACATGACCTGGGTTGCTGTGCGTAAGAGAAACCTGGTGGACAAGCGGCGGCAAGGACAGGCCCATCTGCTTCATCCAACCAAGTCTCTGTTACACATGCCAGGTCAAGTCCTCCATCCATGATCAAGTCATGGATGGCAGTGGTCTTATGAATCATTGACCTGGCATATAAAGGTAAAACATACATTTAAAGGTAAAACATATAAAGTTAAAACATACATTTGTTTCTCCACCCAATTTGGTCTGTAGAACCTACCCACCGCTGCCACATGCCCCTTGGCAGATAGCCCAGAAGGGAATGTGATATTCAGGCTGAAGAAGGTTCCTCACCCCTGCTCTAACAGAATGGTCATTTTTGCTCTGTCAAGTAGGTAATCAAGCCTGTGAGAATGTTGTAGGCCTTTGAGTTGCCTCGCTCAATGCTCTTGTTAAACCACTGGGTGCTGTTGCACAAGGGTAAAACAGTCTAAGCATGTTCTGCAGTTTGATCTGTTGGAAAGGCCTATTTCTCACTATTTTGGCAGGTGCCCTGGACATTCTTAAACAAGCACAGCTTGGGGTGGGGTGGGGGTGGACACATACCCTAAGGTTCATGACATTCCTTTTTGAAATCCATACAGATTTCTGGTTTCTGTGTGCTAAGTTGGGCTATTTCAGTTGCTGAATTTCACATTTCCTAGCTCGGAAATCTGAATCTCAGCTGTTTATAAATGTTTGCTTCAAATATAAAATCAGATGTCACGGCCCTGAAATCCAAACCAGAGAAGAACCGAAATCCTCATTGATCTTTCCTGTTAGGTTGTCTCCTAAAATGGAGCTTTGTATTTTGAAAATGGAAGCCACAGATAGAAAGGTCACTATTGGGTAGGCTCATCATAGAAGTCTCTCATAGTACTGATGGATGTTGACGTAGCAGAGAACTGGATGGGAGGCTATAATAGCTTAGTTAAGGTGCATCTCCCTCCCAAATGGTTGATTAACATGGTGAGTATTCCCTGTGAAAATATCTCACAGCATTCTGGGTGTTCATTAATGGCTATCTGGTGTTAAGTCTGAACCAGCTGTGCAGTGACATGAGAGTATTGCTTCTGGTGCCACTAGATCTGGTCAGCACAATTTGTCACCCATCATGCTAAATGCAGTCCACTGGGGCTTGATAAGACCTGCTGAGATTTCTGCCTGTCTTTGACTGTAAAAATAAGGAGGATGTGAATGACTTGTTATGTCTGACAAGCTACTCGTAGCTTGCTGCGTTGTGCGGACCGAATCTAGATCATATGGATTGTCCCAGTTTCTCATTTTATTTGGCTGGTGCTGGGTTACTGAAAGTGACATGTTAACACATATCCCTTCCAGCTTGCAAACCGCCTACAGTCATTTTATCTTTGGCATTTGAAGTGTAATTTTAGGTCTGAACCATAACTCATACACATCATTAGAAATCTTTTCATCTCAGATGGCATACAACTAAATGTGTGGTCTTCACGGTTTAAAAGCAGTTTGTCTGATATAACTTGTAGTGATAAGAAAGTTATTTCTATAGTGTTTGATCTGTGGTGGTTTGAGCTGGAGGTTTTGCACATGCAAATCATCGTGTACAGAAATTAAGTGATGGGCGTGCACATCTAAACTTATTGACAGTGGAAACAGAAAGGCATTTTTTAACCTATTATATGGGTTGTGCTGGAAGACAGTGTCAATGCAACTCTAGGCGTGTTTACTCAGAAGTAAGCCCCACTGTGTTAAATAGGGTTTACTCTTAAAAAATTACAGTCTCAGAATTGTGGACTTGACATTCAGGTGGTAGAATGACATGAATGATGGTGGAAAAGTAGGAATTCTTGAGGAATTTGCTGTTTGAGAATTCTTTGCTCTTTGTGAACATGTTGACTACCACTGATGTACATAAGCACGTGTTTATAAACTGCCATTGGAACCTTTCTTATTTGGGTTGCATTTTAAATATGTGCCTTCAGCACTGCAATATGTCTTTATTTTACTTAATCTGACATCCAATTCTTCAGCAAAATGTATTATTGCCATAGCATTCAACTAGAATTGCATTGCACCACTCTGATTAGAAGGCCCCCTGTTTTATTGTTATTCCTTTCTGTAAACCGATTGGTATATTTATCGACTAATTTGCATAATATGTAAGAATTTCGGGGGGGGGATACACCAGAGAAATTAACCACCCTAATTGCAAAGGGCAGCAACAGAACCCCCTCAGGCAGCACTCCCAGTTCCTTAAACAAATGACATTGAAATGCATTATGTAAATTGCCAGGGAAATTGCATCTTAAAACACAAACAAATGACACCTGAGGAAGTGGCAGGATTTGCACATGTAATTCCTCTTTATTTCTCTGTCCCTTGATGCTTAGGTAGTCATGCAGGATTGCTGGCTTTAGCAGTGACTTCCATGGTTAAATGAATGAACATAACAGGCTGGTAGCTGAGTAGCCATGTGTGACCCTTGCCTGGAGTACTGTCTAGCAGTGATAAAATGTTTACATTACTCTGGGGGGTCTCATACGCTCAAACTGAAATTACTTCTGAAGTTTTAAAATGTGGTGTAGCGAGAGCTGTAGCAGTGCTTGTCTTGCTTAAAATTAGCTCCTTGCTGGAATCCATATTTTGTGATACTGTTTGTTACTTGCATTGAGTTGCTTGTAAGATAGAGTAGGAGTATACTGTTTATTATTATTATAATAAAAAATCTGCTTGTGGCTGTGAATTCTCACCAGAAGCAGCACATAGGTGATTGGGGACAACTGCTCACCATCTCCTCTCCTTGCTGTGGGGAGAAATCCTGCAGCACTTTCCACATTTTTTTCCAGGTTCCCTGAAAAAGGTGGAAGAATCAGGTTTGGTGCCTACCCTCCCCCTGCATAACACAGGGTGTTAGGAACAGAACAAAAATCAAATGGAGGACCCAGGACCTCACTGCAAGCCTTATCATGGATGGGGACTGGGTAGTGTCAGGGTACCCTGGTGGAGAACCTGGGACCACAATCCATGATGACCCCACTCAGGAGACTTGCAGAAGGAGGGCGCCTGATGCCTCCTGACTAAACTCTTCTCCCTAGTTTTGCTACCCCTTACAGCTCAATAGTAGAGATAGGAATATAGGGAACTGCCTTCTACTAAATAAAACCTGAACTTGGGACCTTCTACATGCAGAGTAGATCCTCCACTGCTGAACTATGGCCCATCCTCAAATGGAAACAAGTCTGAGCTGAAGATTGGTGGCATGATAACTTCGCAGCATCATCCATCCTATTTCAGAGTCCTTCTTGGAAGGAGGCTGGAGAAACCCAGCCAGATGGGCGGGGTGCAGTTCTTCTTCTTCTTGTTGTTGTCATCTTAAGTTTGGTGAGAATCAAGATCTCACTAAGGCACAAGGATGGTGTGGCAGCCAGACTGATTTCAAAACCTGGCCATTGTGACTTGGAAGCTGCTGGTGCTATAATCAGGTCCTGGTTTCTAGTTCTAGTAACCTCCTGGACAGCATCCCTTCTCTTTGGGCCTTGGCTGTGTAGGCTTCTGACTTGATAATCCAGTTGGTGCTGCTGGACAGCTCCGCTGCCGTTCAGCTCTTCAGTTGTAAAAATAAATAAATGAAGAAACTTCCTGGCTCAGCTGATCTGCTTCCCTTGCCTAGATTGTAAGACTGAAACAGATCATGGAAATGAGGGAGCATCTTTCTCCTTTTTAAAGCACCTGTGCAGAGTAAAAATATTGCTATCATTCTCATTTTCTGCCTTCTGGCAGATTCAAACCACAACTTTGATGACTTAATTGTGTGTATGCGCGCGCGCACACACAAAAACATGACAAGACCATTAAGGTTGTGATTTGAACCTGCATGTTACACAATTCTTTGATATAAACCAGGCCTCTGGTTTAGAGCTTCATGTAGCAGAATTGTGTTCTCTGGAACTGGAATGGGAGCAATTAAGTCTAGATGAACCATATTGCTAAATATACAGTAGAGTTAATGTGGCAGCTGATCTGGTCATTACCATCTGGTCTAAGAGGAAGGTGGCAGGGTTGTGTGGGTGGGAGTGACAGCCAGAGCATTCATGTTGCCCTCTTACTCCCTGAGCTATGTGAGGTTTTGTTGTACTGCCACAGGCTGAGCCAATGTTGTGACTGCTGTCTCCACATGGCAAACTCAGGCTGGATCAGATTTTGTTGCACTTGCTCTAACATGTTCAGGCTCAGCTGAGTGCAGAAATCCAATCTGTGATGAATTAGGCTCAAACTGGACATGATGCTAAATGTGTCATTGGCAACCATCTCAGTTTTTATATGTACATAAAATTAATAACACATATGGGAGGCAATTTTCATCAGGTACACAGCACATAGAAAGGGGAGTTTTACCCCTCTCCTCCCCAGTCAACAACAACACAACAACAACAACAAAATTCCCTAGCAAGAATCTTCAAAGAACAAGATCATCTATGTATAAAAAAATAAGAAAAAGGTACCATACTGGTGAAATGGAAACAGACCTACCAGGCAATCTGTTGAGGTAGATTTTCTTCTCTCTCTCTTTTTTGCTTTTTAATCTTTTATGTTCTACATTATAACTGGTTTTCTCATTACCTTTTTCATGCGATAAGTTGATTGAGAAGTGTTGAGACTGTAAAAATGAAATTACGTGAAATAATTGATTTTAGAAAGTAAACAAAGAAATTCCCCAGTGCTCAAAAGAACAGCTTTCTCTTATCACATGGCATGAAAACAGGATTTGTTTTCATTCAGGGGAAAGTACAAAATGTTGCTCGAGTGAGCCACAAAGTAACTGCCCAATTATATGAATGATTTTGAGACTTCGACCTATCTCTGTGTGCTTGTGCTGGCAAACGAAGGATGCAAATGCAACACTGGGCATTTCCAGATCATTAGGTTACTGTGCTGAGGCCTACAGAATCTTTGGGTGATCAATGGCGGCATGGGGACTAATTGTGGCAGCTGGCCAAGCCATCTGGTTGTTTCCCTTTAGACTTGGCCAAAGTATAGCAAGGAAAGAAGCTATAGAACAGTGGCTCCCACATCACACAAATAATACATAAATCAGGACCTCAGTCTGAGTCATAGGGCAAATGTAAGGGGAAATCATGCTGTCCCAATATCCTTGGAACATCTAGTCCAGCAGTCACTTAACCTTATATCCTGCTGACTTGAAGCATTCACACAATGGTGGGGCTGAGGAAAAGCTCAGTTAATGATGCCAGGACATGAGATCCATCAGATACCCATTACAAATGTGAAGGAGAGAAGTCATTGTGAGGCTGTTTACAGTGACAGGCCTCTGCTTGTTGTAACGAGTACCGTAGTTCTGCCCTAAGTTCTTGTTCTCACTGGAACTCTTCATGAGTTTGCTCAAAAGATCTGCTGTGTACCAATATGAGCTTTAGAACCGTATTAAGCCCCGTGCACTTAATACCATCACTGTGCTCGCAAGCAGAAGCAATTACCATTTCCAGTGAAGTGCTCATTATTGCAAGCACAATGAGGCAAAAATGGCAGTCACGATGGAGCAGGGTTAACTATCATTACACTGTGTTCTACACCTCACTGGCGCCTCCGAAAACCAGTCTAAATATATTTACTAAATAAGTTTGTGACCAGCCCTCTAATTGGCTCCAAGTTCCATGGGGAGGCATGAGCAAGAAGGATGATTCCGAAAGGAGTATTAGCAGCAATCAATTCACGTACCATCGAGAGTTTAGTGCCTTGTGAAAAGTTATTTCGCAGACAAAGCCTATACATTTGCTTCTGTTGGAGGGGATGACTATTATTATACCCCTGGATAGCATGGAAGAAAGCCTTATACTCTGTAAAAGATTAAAGAGACTATATCACTTTTTACATAATGCTGTATATGGAAATAGGATATGAATACTGAATGAACCTGGGGGATTTTTTTCTCTTTGGCAAGAAAGCTCTAACCTTCTTTAACCCATGTCAAACAGGCAGAATTGCTACAAGCTTTTACAGAATATTTGATGAAGATTTCCCCTATAGTAGCTTCCCCAACTTTAAATAATTTATTTCAAACCACTTGCCAAACATTTTGGAGGGGGCGGCGGAATACAGGCTGGCACAATCCTCCTTTTTATTATCGATCCATTACCTAAGCATCTTTTTTAAAAAAATCACCTTGGACAGAACATTTGTGTTTAAAACTGCAGTGGTTTCTGAAGATGCAGGCATGCTTGGTTTAAACAGAAAGTTTCTGGCATCATTAAAAAGGGGAGTTTAAAGAAATGCATGAAGGCCCAAATATTTTATAAGCAATGCGCCCATGTTTGTTATTGGGTATCATGGATGAAGATTCTGGCCAGAAAGAGACAGTCATAAATCAGCTCTAGTAGTTGTCAGAAATCACTAGGATGGGTTGTTTACTTCCATGCATCCGTCTGAGAAGCTGAGCCATCAAAGAGAGAGTGCACTGAAGATGCTGGGTCCCATCTCACCAAAGATGGCTCTGCATCTTCTCTGGGTGGGAGTCTACCCTAGTCACATATAAAGCAGGCAGTGAGTTTGTACCCCGTTGTAAGAGCAGGTGGTGTGGTGTATGTGCAGGGCCAGATTTAGGTTTCATAAGGCCCTAAGCTACTGAAGGTAATGGGGCCTTTTATATGTTCAGCTGTTCTTTGTCAACAACAAATTGTCACTGCTTTTTGTGTTGAATATATGCTATATGGTAATTTATGGACCTAATAGGTATCAAAAGCCATTTGCACATATTGCCATGCAACTAGCAGAATGTAGGCACCCTATATATGGAAATGAGCAAACCAGTGATATTTTAGGGAGCAGGCTAGCAGGTGGGCCTCATTACTTACATCATAGAAGCCTACACAACACAAAACACTGTTGCTGTATGTAGGTTTTATTTTATTTTATTTTTATCTTATACAGTCATACCTTGTGTTGCGTTTGCTTCAGGTTGAGCGTTTTCAGGTTGCATCCCGTGGCGACCCGGAAGTACTGGAAAGGGTTACTTCCGGGTTTTGCCGCTCGTGCATGCACAGATGCTCAAAATGATGTCACATGCATGTGCAGAAGCGGCAAATCGCAACCCGCGCATGCGCAGACATGGGTTGCATTCTGCTCATGTTGCGAACGGGGCTCCAGAACGGATCCCGTTCACAACCAGAGGTACCACTGTATTCTGGAAATGTAAATCCAGTTTTTTTCCTTCCTTTAATTTTTATTGGGGCTCCCCAGAGAGTGGGGCCCTAAGCTATAGTTTGTTTAGCTTATACGTAAATCCGCCACTGGTGGTGTGTGTATTGTGCCTCCAGTCCCAATGTTTGTCTTCTTTGCTCCATTCTGATATCCTGGTGAAACTCCTGGCTCAGCCCTGACAGAGAGCACCCAGGTCACACACTGTATGAGAAGACTTGAAGGGGGGGGGGGAAGAAGCACACCAAATAAACATCCCAAATCAAGTCACTATTCAGTCTGACCTAGGAGCGAAAGTGATTTCAGTGCACTGAACCTATCCACTGAATGTTTTCCCATTGAGCCCTGTACAATGTTGAAGTAAACCTGCCCTTGGGTTAATGGCATGTGCAACTCAGAGAAGGGTCTGAAGGCATGCACAGCGTTTCTACTGATGAAGCAGAGTAAATCTGGACCATGGAAGTGGGGTGGGAGACTGCCTGGGAACTGTGTGTAAAACTGTTCTGAGCTCCTCAGAGGAAGAGCAGAGTATAAATACAGTGGTACCTCGGGTTACATATGCTTCAGGTTACAGACGCTTCAGGTTACAGACTCCGCTAACCCAGAAATAGTGCTTCAGGTTAAGAACTTTGCTTCAGGATGAGAACAGAAATCGTGTGGCGGCGGCACGGTGGCAGTGGGAGCCCTATTAGCTAAAGTGGTGTTTCAGGTTAAGAACAGTTTCAGGTTAAGAACGGACCTCTGGAACGAATTAATTACGTAACCAGAGGTACCACTGTAAAATGAGGACACACTTCATATTTTGATTGGAGGAGATGCGGTGTGTGTGTGTGATAATGGATTCCCTACCTCCTCCCCAGGTGTCTTTTGTACCCTCTTTTGATCAACAGAACAGGATTGCTGTACACAATCTTATGTACATTGCTTAGGGTTTTTTTGTTTTTGTTTTGTTTTACAAAGCAGTTTATGAATACAGTACTTTTAAATAAAATGAAAATTCTAAATAAAATTAATATTAAGTAAGTCAGCTATCCACTATTAACATGTATAGAATGGTGAAATCAAGAACATCACAATGCAGGTGGACCTATGTGTCCAATTTTCTTTCTTTCTTTTTAATACCCAGGAAAGATGTATTTGTTTTAACAAAATTTATATACCACTCGATTGTAATAAAACCTCTATGCAGTTTACAATAAATATTAAGACCATCAACAAAACAGTAAAAAAACACCAATTAAAACATTTAAAAGATAATTAAAAGAAACTATAAAAAAGATAAAAATGCATCAACACCTATGTTTCTGGATAGGCTTGTCCGAAACAAAAATCTTTTAAGAGAGTATTCTGGAGAGGAGGCAGTTCCAATAAGCTTGTCCACATTGCCAGGTTGCACTAAAAGGAAAAAAAATTGGTGCCTTACTGACAACCAGGACCAATTCTGATAGCACCATGACATTCAGGTTTCAACTGTTCTCCTTACCTAGAAATGTCATAGGGGATGCTTGGACAAAACTTCTGGTGTGTTTGAATGAATAATTTTGCTCTAGTATCCTCTGTGACAGGCATCCCCAAACTCAGCCCTCCAGCTGTTTTGGGACTACAATTCCCATCATCCCTGACCACTGGTCCTGTTAGCTAGGGATGATGGGAGTTGTAGTCCCAAAACAGCTGGAGGGCCAAGTTTGGGGATGCCTGCTCTGTGACATCGCAGAGGATTCTGGAGTGCATCTCTTAATTTGAATACCAGTTCACTGGCACTTCTAAAATATCGCTGCCCCAAATGATCAGTTGCACTATTTTTTGCATTCCGGTTATCCCTCCTAATAATCTCATTATTTTCCAGCTATGTGTGCTTAGTGGTATACGAAGTATATTTCACAAGCTTTACTTTGCTACAAATGTCATTTAGGATTTTAACAGGTGGCACCATGAGCGCATATTTGATAGTTTCCACAAAAAATAATTCATTTCAAGTTGTAAAGCTTTCTAACTATTTCAGACCCCCCCTGGACCTTTTCATATGAGCCAACCAAGAGCCATCATATTAAAGGAGGCAGCCTTTTATTATTAGTCATCTTGAAAGACTGCAGCTGTTCCCACAATCTTTTGTTTACCCTTTATTTGAATTTTGTTGTTTCTTGCTTGCACAGTCCTTGTTTAGACATTTTCCTTCATAAATTCAGCATTGACACTGATATCTTCAGAAACCTTATTTTTTTCTGGGTAAGAAAACCACAATATATTAAAAATACAAAAGTCTCAAAAGCACACTTGCTATTTCTGTTACCTATTTATTTCCTCTGAGACTGCACAGTATATGTAAACCCCCTGTGTAGGAAGTATTTCAGAATTCCACATAAAGCATAACATAATAAATGTTGCTAGAATTCCTCTTTTCTTGACACTCATTGGAAACTGTCACAGAAACTTATATACCAGTTCTATAAAAATGAATACTGGCAACAGCCACAGAGTGGCATGCACTACCACAATGTTTTCCAGCATGTGGTAGAATCCGCTTGGTAACTGGTCTGTGTAGGAGCAATCCCAAAGGACTATGAATGCTCCCCTTACTCTCCTCAGGATGGGATATTTATGACAAGGAAATGTTGTGTTTTCCCCAGAAACTGAAGACAGCACAGTTTTAAATGGGCAACACAAATTGTGCGATGTATATATATTGCCTTTCGCTTTTATATCCAGCTGGGTGTAAACTTGCAATTATCAAATGAAGTTAGTGCTGTATATTAAAGGCAGCTGTCTTATTGTAGAGCTTCCTTCAGGGGCTTCAGAGCAGCTGGAAACTATATTTGTGAAAGATTTCTGAAAGATAGGGGATTGGATCGAATGGTGTTGCTTAGCGGATGGTAAGGCTTCCGCCCGTGAATTGGGGAGGGAAGCCATTTTCATCCATTTCCCCTCCCACCTGTAGCTCCACCCCTATATATCTGACCTGGAGGGTCTCCAGAACAGATTTAGGGGAGCATAGGAGGCTGGAGGTGGGAGGAGAAATTACTGACAACAGCTTCTGCTCCACTGTTCTGTTGATGGAAGTCTTACTGTTGACTGGCACTGCTGAATAGATCCCTGTGCTGCCTTTGTAGATGCAGAATACACCAAGTCAATCTGTTGGCTCTGCCAGCTGGAGAATCATAGTTATAGTCAAATATGAACCTCTTTATTCAAGTGCAGCCTTCATAGGTGTTCGCTTTTGGTTCACAGCCAGAGACATTGGATATTGGGTTAAATACAAGACTAGGGTGAGTTTAAGATTGCGGCCAGTTTCCTGGCTCCTTTGCCTCCAATAGGCAGATATTCAACAGGATTAGTATGGAGATGCAGAGACGGGAGAAATTCCATTTGCTGAATTATTGCTAGATGTGAAAGAGCCCTGACAATTAACCCAAAAAATTGTAGCAAACTGCTTCTGAGTATGTGTTATTGCACAACATAAACATGCTTTAATACACCTACAAAGAAAATTAAGAACTGCCTGTCTTGAAGAAATTCAGGTAAATGGTTGAAAGTTGATAAGGCTGTATTCATGCTGTTTTTCCCCTCCTTTTATGCAGGGTGGATTGCTATGCTGGGAGCAATATGGCTTCTCGTGTTAGCCAACATTCAGGATTTTGAGATGATTCTGAGTAGAGTGGAATGGGCAACACTCCTTTTCTTTGCAGCACTGTTTGTTTTAATGGAGGTAAGAAGAAGAGTTACGCCCCCCCCCAATCCCTGTAAGTTTTGATGCCTTGAAGTCGATGGTAGAATAATAGTGTGTTAGGAGATCTTTGCACGCTCACACAGGAGAGGAGATTGCAATAGGCCATTCCTTTGAAATTGAAGAGGCGTGTATGCTACAGCACTCTTGTTAAGATGAGATTCTAGATTTCATTGTATATGCAACTTCAGTGCCTATTATTGTGACAAGCGGAATATGCCTGGAAGGAAGTCTCGTGTACCCATCCATTGGGCCCCAGTCAGTGTAGCCTTCACTGTTACCTTTTAGCCCAGGAGTGAAAAAGAAAGCTTTGACCACCCTCGCAATGTTACCCTTACTATTCCTCAGAAGGGAACGGCAACCATTTCTTTGCACTGCAGAAAGTAATCGGATGAAGTCAGTGACATGGTAAAGCAAGGCCAAGGCTTTGCTTTTGCTGCTTTTGATGAATCCATTGCTTTGAAATGACAGAGACATGAATGCTATAGGTCTCTTTTGTTAACATGAGTTTCTAGATTCCATTGTATATGCTACTTAAATGCCCATTGTTATCACAAGTGGAACATGTGTGGGCAGAGGGTTTGTATATCGCAGATTACCATGCGCCGGTGCCTCATTCTTCACCAGAAGTTAAAAACCAGCCATTTAATTATACTGTAGAGAGTAAACGGGTTCGGTCAGGGACAGTGGCAGAGCAAGCCGATTGGGAACCTGGTGTGGTGTGCATGCCCTGCGCCCAGGGGTGGGGCCAGCTGCCCGAGGGGCAGGGCGGGACGCTCCGTGTGGCCTCCAAGGAGTCTGCCTGCCTCCTCCCACTCAGCTGCCCTACAGCTGAGGGGGAGGTGGTGGGCGAACCATTTCGGGCAGCATGGAGCCTGCAGGCGCCCAAGCCACCACGTCACTCCCAGGAGAGACACATGGCTCAGGCGCGCTGCAGGCCCCGCGATGAGTGCTGCCCACCATATTGTCACCCCCCTCAATGGTGACACTGGGGCGGCCCCCCCACTGCACCCCCTTCCTCCGCCCCTGGTCAGGGATCCACTAAGGTAGGGCTAAGGCTTTCTTTGCTTCTGGTAAATCAACTGTCTGGGATAGGTTTTCTCCCTCTGCCACCTGTGTGCCAGATTGCATCCCATTGACTTTGAATTCAGTGGAAGCCACTGAGAAATAAGGAAGCCTTCACCTGCATATTTATCTTTGTTCTCTTTCTTGGTGCCATAGAATCTGGGTTTTAAGAACCTGATAGAAAGAGAGAAATCATGTGAATACCTTTCAGGAAGGGAGGAAGGTGTATGGAGGGACACATTGTACAAACACCAGAATCCTTGTCATTGAGTGCCAGCATGTGCTTTACTGCAACATGTTTGCTTAACCACAGTGCACTGTTTTCATGGAGAAAGTAGAGGAGGATAGTTAGGACAGAACTGAGACAGAGGCTATATCTTTTCCAAGTGACCTCAGCTGTTTGTTATCCAGGGCCTATGTGTCATGTTCACTCATGTTTCTACTATATAGATGCATGGACGAAGGGACCATTTTGTTTCCCCAATGCTGAAACGGGGCCTGAATAGAACTGTGCTCAGTGCATACCTTGTGTGTGTGTGTGTGTGTGTGTGTGTGTGTGTCCTTAGCAAGTGTAGTAGCTCTGATGTACACACAAAACATATGCAAGATTCCTTATTGAAAAAGAAGGGCTAACTCCATATTTGTTGTGCATATGGAACTGTCATCTCCACTGAAGTGACTAGAGAAGTCTGAATTGGCCGCAGCTGCAGATGTCATTCTGAAGACCACACATCCAGTTGCAGCATAAAGGAGTTTGCAGCATATCACTGTCTCCTGATAAAAGGATGGTGACCCTTAAAAGGAGTCTATACCCTTTAGTGTCATCAACCTAAGTTAGAAAGACTGCAAGACGATCATAATGTCTGTTCAGGCTTGAAAGAGCAATTTCTTCACAGTAGATTTACCAGTTTCAGTAAATATTATTTGCACAAATCATATAGCCAGCTTGAGAAACAGAGCTCAGAGACAACACAGGGCATTGGCTATAGATGTTTAGTAGAAATAGAAACTTTTCCTGTGCTTGCCAGTGTTCCATTCCTATGTTTCTAATGGGAAAAAAATTAAAAACTGCAAGGGGGAAGCATTTTTCAGGGGGAGCTGTTAACCACTCTGCTGATTCTCACCTTTAAGAGTCATTGAGTACCTAGACTGGCGTTAGGAGAGCAGCACAGGGCTGCGAATTCGGTATTTTCCTTGCAGTGTTCTAATCTATCCTTGAGAAACAAGCTGGTTCAAGAAGATGGAATCAGTATGTGTGTCTATACAACTCCAGCAGATGGAGTGTATTAGGGCTGTGTGCTTCCCCCAGAAATCTTATTCAGGACCCAATCCAGTGTTTTGAAATGAAACTCAAAGTGACTTACAAAAACGAACTCGAAAAACTAGTATAAAGACAAGTATACAACAACCTAAAATTGACAAGTAAGAGTGAGATATATAAAAACAAATTCAGCTGCACCCCACCCCATCCAAAGATAAAAGACTAGAGAGATGCTACTGCATCTTATTCTTGCAGGGGTGTGACAGCATGAGAAAGCCAATTCAGAGTGCTTTCATCCATTGTTCTTGAATCATCCTTGAATGTCGATATGACCTCCAACCCTAATTTTTATCTAGGAATTTTGAAGATGGAACCTTGAGAGTCTATATTACCAGCTAAGCCACACTAATAGCTTTTAGCTGGTTTTTTTTTGGGGGGGCAGACATTCTCTGTAGGTCTGACTGCTTATGGCACTCAGTTGTGGCTGGTGGTGTTTTCAATGCAATTCCTCACTGAGTATTCAGCCCTTGACCTAACAGTGAAACAGAGAAAGAAAGTTCAACAGGTTCGAGCTACATGTGTCATAGAAACATCTGTAAACCCAGTCTGCCATATAAAATCTAAAGCGTGATTCCGCTGTTATTTCCAACATAGGCAACAGCTGGAAAGAGCATCCATGTTAATTCCCATTGGATACCTGATGATGATGATGACCCATCCATCTGTCTGGGTTTCTTTAGCTACTCTGGGCAGCTTACAGCATATCTAAAAACATAATAAAAACACCAGGTGTTAAAAACTTCCCGATACAGGGCTGCCTGGAAACACTGGGTGCAGATTCACAGCAGTGTATTCAAAATGGACAACCCTCTTAAAAAACAAACAAACATTCAAAACACCATTGTTTGGGTGCCTGAGATATCAAATAATGGTAAAGAACGTTCTGACTTAGGATGAAAGAAGAGTCGGTAATAGAATGTTTCAAGTTGATGGAGCTGTCTTGAGGGATGTGGAAAGTTCTTTTGTTTAGAAGAGAATGATATTTGAGATTTGTGAGCGTCTGCATTTCAAATACTAATTCTAAGAAAGTAACTGGCTATATACTTTTTTGCTACAGACCACTAGCTACCTTTACAGATGTGAAAGCTTTGAACCTAAGGCTTTTGCACAACTCCTGAGCTACACAACTGGGATTACTTGAAACAACTATGATGTCTGAAACCACTTGTGCACAACGAAAATACTGGAACAGAAAGGGCTATGTAGAGGTCCCAGAAATTTACTTTAGAATGCAGGTCATCTTTAGGAGTATCTCCTAAAAACTACAGACCACATGAAGACATTATAACGATCTCTATCCTGGAAATCCATGTTCTTATTAGTTTTAGCAAGGAGTGGGAACCCTCCCACCAAACTATATTAACAAGAAATGGGGGAAAGCCCCCTAAAAGCCAACTAATAAATAAAAAAATAGGAAAGAACATAATTTCCCAGAGTCCTTGGGTAGGAATACAAATCTGCTCATGGTTCTTCCTGGTATATGAATGGATTTGGTCAGGTGGGACTGCCTGGGTTATTTTCAAAGGTGGAACTTTACGCGACTCCCCAGTGATTAGATTTCAAACAGTGTTCCTAGAAGAAGAGATGTGATTCTTAAACTTTGAAGTATTGCTTCAAATGGGAATAGAATGTCTGCATTATTGCCTTTTGATTAAATGTGGTTTCCAGAGCAACAAGTACAAATCAGTGTATTTTCTGCTAGGAGTACTAATCTTTTCAACGCTGCTAGTTATGCTACATTTTAGGCTGATATATAGCAATGTAGGTAACAATTTGTTTTTTGCTGTTCTAGAGTTTCTAACTTCCTGGGTTATGCCAAATCAACAACTTCATCACATAATCATAGCTGCAGCTTCCAAGTTCTTGCTGTGAATTTTGCCCATACTGAGGTGGACCTGCCCAAAGAGAGGAAAACAAAAGAAAGGCAGGAGCCCCCCATTATTCAGGGGCTCTTAAGTGCACGTTTAACTTGATTTAATATGACCAAGCCCATCCTTTTGTTAGTGAAACTTCATATGCTGATGGCCCCAAGCCAGGGCTATTTGTCCTGAAGGCTCTATGGCCTTTCTGTTTACTAGATCTGGAAACTGAGCCAGAACTCTGAAAACTTCTCTGAAGTTGTTGACGAGATAACTAACTCTGAAACTGGGAGGAGAACCCCAGAACTTTCAGCCTCTCTGGGGAGCTCTCCCTGGTCCTGCAGAACCTGAGTCCGTTACCCATAACATTTGCCTATTGCCAGCACCTGCCAACTGCTACTGGTTGAGTGCAATTGAAGGTCAGTGCCTATAAGGTGTGGTATAGTGCCTCATGGATTCCTCTTAAGCTGCTAGAATAGGACCCTATTTTGGCTAAACTGAAAAGCTTATTGGTTGCATTCTGGCTCAGTTAAGGGACAAGGTAAATGTGGACCATCGCAGTTATTTTGTGAGGGACAAAACAGGCAAAGTTATAGCTTTAATAATTACATTAATAATTGATAGTTAACTTAATAATTAAGTAACCAACTTTTAGTATAATTCTTACATTGAGAAGTTTGTTCGATGAAAGTTTAATTGAACCAACTTCTCTTGGTAAGAATTGTAATAAAAGTTAGAGGATCAAATATTGCCTTGCTTATTGGTAGAATATCTGTTTTGAAGGAAGGAGTGAGCCACCAAAACAGCAATACAACTCTGTACTAAGGGCTATTTTACACAAACATTTAAAGTGTGCATTTTATAACTGTTGATTTTTCCTCCCCACATCTAGGCTTTGGCTCACCTTCATTTAATAGAATACATTGGAGAACAGACAGCTTTATTAATAAAGGTACCATTTATAATAACATCTTACAGTGCAGAAATGGAGAAACCTCTTTGTTGCATATATACAAAGTCTTATATTATTAAACTACAGTGTACATTCTGATGTCAGGGATACAAAGAGGATGCCTTGGGCTCTTTTATGTGTTACATAGCGTGGACAGGCGGATTTCTCCCAACCGCAGGCAACCCCCGAGCGGAACAATGACTCAAGACAACGTGCTATGGGATTAAAATTGGCCACAACTTTATTAAGTTTCAGATGTAGGGAGACCTTGGCTCAGGCATTGGGCATTTATCCTTCCCAGTCCCCAGCTGGGGATCTGGGAGACATCAGGGTTATCCAGAATGTGTGGGGATTGGGCTAGCTCTGGAGAACATATGTTCAAGCAGAGAACCCACCCCCCGTTTCGCCACAACGGGAGAGCAATGACAACCTCTCGGCGTATGGCCAATGCCTCCCCTCAAGACGCCTTTAACGGGGAACCCTGGGATCACCGCTGCAAGGGGGTGTGGGTGTTCGAATGAGTCAATTACGTCCAGGGGTCCGGCACACTTCTCTGCGCCTCCTCTGACCCTTCCCAAAGACCTTTGACTCAGCAGAGCGTAAAACACAGCGGAAGTAGAAGCTTGAAACGTTCTGTCGTGTGGTGGCAATAACTCAGGCTGACACGCAGCTCTCCTTATCTTAAAGTCTTTATTCCTTAGCAAAACACAATAGCTATAAATCTCCTGCCTGGCGAGAGTTCGCCCATGTTGCTCCTTTCTCCATAGAGCAAACACGCAGACTGAAAGAACACAGGGAAACCACTCCCTTTCCGTGTTCTATGCCCGCCCTCAGAATGTGAGGCGTCATCACTCAGAACTCTTAACCCTGTAAGTTCTGAGCCTCTATTAACACCCCCTCTCGAATCACGTTCTGAGGGGACTTCTGAGTGTTCACCACCTTCCCCATTGCCTTCCGCCCCTTCCTGGCATCGTTGTTAGGCACCTGTTGAACCTCACAACCCTCAGGTTCGCACTGTGCGAAACCAACCCACGCATTTGTGACCTGAAACCTCTCAGGTGGAATTCCCTTTGTTGCCCGTGAAGACCGCCTGGGCACAAACTGGGGTTCTTCTCCTGACCCACTGGGGCCAGCTTGTGCGTCTTCCTCATCAGAGTCCCCCTCTGACTTGACACGTCTGTGAGCTTTCTCCATTATGCGCACAGGAGATGAGGGCTCACTCTTGGACACTCCTTTCACAACCTGTGGAGACGCCTCCCCCTGGTCCTGATCCTGATCATCGACCAGATCATCATTACCTGGCTCTCCCTCCTGCTCAGATTCGGATTCAGACAGACAATCTGAGACAGTGTCATGGCTGACTTTGCGCCTTGACCTATTTCCCTGCTGCTCTTTGAACTCAGCATGCTTGCTGACCAGAAGCTTGGTCTGATCACCTTCTGGGTATGCAAATCTCCACCCCTTTGTCGCGGGTTCATACCCACAGAAGATCATTTCCTGGTACCTTGGACCACCCTCTTGCTGCAAACACTTTGGTACAGGCACCATGGCCCTGCAACCAAACGAACGGAAGAAATGCACCTGTGGCTTCTGTCCGTTGAGCAAGAAATATGGGGTGTCACCTACCACTGCATTGTAGCACCTGTTCATCGTGAAATTGGCCGTCTTTGCTGCCTCCCCCCAAAAACTGTGAGGCAAACCAGAGTCATCCAGTAAGATCTCGGATGCTCGGACCAGAGCCTTACTCCTCAGCTCTGCCACGCCACTCTCCTGAGGCGAAGTCACCTTGTGACGTATCCCCCTCTGGCGAAAGAAACTCTTTAGAGCAGACCCAGTGACCTCAGAACCACGGTCAAACTGGAAACCTTGCACCTTGGTGGAGAACCTCTGTTCCACCTCTGCAACCCAATCTTTGATCAGTTGCGCTGCTACCTCCTTAGCTTTCAGCGTGAAAGCCCATGCGTTCCTAGTATAATCATCTGTCAGCACCATCAGCCACTTGGCCTTGCCCAGACTTGGCTGTGGCATACCTATAAGGTCTGCATGCACAAGCTCAAAAGGCCTTGTGGTCACTCTCTCTACCCTGGGATGGCTAAATCCCTTGTTTCTGGCTTTCCTGCAAGCCTTGCAATTCAAAGGTTTACCACATTCTTTTACCTTGCAACCTTTGGTGCACTCTGATAACATCTGGACGTCCTCACAGGACCCATGTGACATCCTCTTGTGCCACACGCAAGCACACGACACATGAGTGTGCCCCCCTCCCTCTAGAGGTGATTCCAGAACAAAAAGATTGTTCTGATTTTTCCCAACACGTACCAGTTGCTCTCCACCTCTGGAAATGGTACAAACATTGTTTTCAAAACTCACAGAATATCCCTCCTGTAAAAGGCACGGTACAGATAGCAGGCAATGTTTTAACTCAGGGAGAACATAAACCTTCAATTCAGCCTGTAAAAAAGAGACAAACATGTTAGAAACATGGGTTACACGGCCCTGTGAACCTGTAGCAAATCTAACTGTTTTCTCAGTGGAAACAGCCTTGTAGTTCCACATTTGTCCATCAGGTGGCGCTGTGACCAGATGGGCATTCGCAGCCGAGTCAACAACCCAACGTAGGACTCTCCCCCCTCTGGAGTTGTCCTTCTTTGTTGCCTTAGCAACTGCCTTCCTGCAGGTGTTGTTGTTGTCCAAAACCACCATCGAAGCAGTCAGCTGATAAACGCTCTCACGCCTGCTCCCCCTGTTGCCATGGAAACCCGCCTGGTTCCCATGGGAAATGTCCTTGGGACTTTCCTGCCCTTTGTCTCGCTGTGGACAGCTTCTGCGCAGGTGCTCCGGAGAACCGCAAACAAAACATCTCCGTGGAAAACTTTGCAAATTTGCCTTTGGTCTTCTCTGCCCCCCCAACCTTTTCAGCAGCCCTCCTCCTTGAGGCTTTTCTGCTGTTGGGAAAATGGCTTTTGGCTTCCAGCTCTGTGGTTTCTCTGCAAACCCCTTCCAGCTCCTGCCAAACAGCCTGGGCACTCTCAAGACCCTTGGAATGGCTTGCACCCCCATTCTCTGGTGCAAAGCTCCTCTCTTCTCTCAGCCGCTCTGCAGCATGCAGCTCACGTGTAGGGGCATTCCGGCAGCCCTCCAACACAGTCCCAGCCCCCTCTGGGCCTTCTGGGCATTCCTCAGCTTCTGTGCAGCATCTGGCCCCCTCTGGGCGTTGCTCAGCCCCTCTTGGACTTCCAGCCCCTCCTGGGCTTGGTGCTTTCTCAGAGCTATTCTCAGCCCCCTCTGGCCTGGCTCCCACTGCTTTCTTCAGTGCCTGCCTTCTCTCGGCCCAGGGCTTGCTCCCGTCCACCTTATCAAAAGGGATTGACGACTCCTGGCTGTCTGCCATCTCTCCCCGGGGGCCCAGCTTACTTACAGGTACCTCCCGGTCCGATAGATCAGATCCTCCCAGCGAACTCCTGGCTGGCACCAGCTACGCCTTAGCTGGCCTCTGGCTGCTCCTCAGCCGATTCTGCCTGCAGTTTCACTTTCCCAGCGTCTCATCGGCTGGCCTTTGGCTGCAGCCTCCTCACACGCACGAACGTTGCTTATCTTTATTGCTGATACCCCATAACCTGTTCGAATGAGTCAATTACGTCCAGGGGTCCGGCACACTTCTCTGCGCCTCCTCTGACCCTTCCCAAAGACCTTTGACTCAGCAGAGCGTAAAACACAGCGGAAGTAGAAGCTTGAAACGTTCTGTCGTGTGGTGGCAATAACTCAGGCTGACACGCAGCTCTCCTTATCTTAAAGTCTTTATTCCTTAGCAAAACACAATAGCTATAAATCTCCTGCCTGGCGAGAGTTCGCCCATGTTGCTCCTTTCTCCATAGAGCAAACACGCAGACTGAAAGAACACAGGGAAACCACTCCCTTTCCGTGTTCTATGCCCGCCCTCAGAATGTGAGGCGTCATCACTCAGAACTCTTAACCCTGTAAGTTCTGAGCCTCTATTAACAGTGGGTCACCGCTTCACGCCGCCCCATTTAGGAAGATAGATTAAAGGATTTTGCCCAAGGCCTGAAACCGCCAAGTTGTGACATTTTGCTACGGGGAAGGCAAAACCTGCCAATGCAGGAAAATTCCTTTCCAGCCCTTCAACAGTGACCCTGACGTAGCAGCGCCTGCGTACCTGTGGAGAAGAGGTTAACCTGCAAAAGAAGACTTAACTGAGGGAGGGGAGGGTGGGAGAAGCTCTGGAGCTGACTGCCGCTTCGCAGGTAAGATTCACTTTCTGTTGTGTGGGCAGAACGGTTCTTCCCCTTACTTGGCCAATTCTCTGGCAACGCCTCCCCAGGCGGGATTGGGTGATTGGCTGAGGTAGGCGGAGACCTCCAGGTATCCAGCTTAGGGAGGATGAAGCCAGCCCAAACTACCAGGAGTCGCACTGGGATCCAGGGGGCTGCGCATGACCACACAAAAGTCGCCCCCCATTTGATGTGGGGAGCGGTCATTTCTTCTATCTGACCCTGGATGCAACAAAATTATGAACACTTTCAGCAGTGAAATAATGGATTCCCCCCTTTTGGATATGTGGTGTGAAGTAAGCTCATTACAAAGAGATACAGACTGTTTCCTATCACAGATGACATTAGCGGTATTTAGCACTAGGAGACTATTAGTGCAACTGTGCAGAGAGCCAATGTCAGGAGTCTGCACTGTTGGGAATCCAATGCGTCCTGTGCCACAACTCAGAGGGCACCTGTCCTTTGAAAACCCAAACACGTCCCTTCCACCCCTTGCTTTGCTCTCTTCAAGAGAGAGTGAGAGAGCAAGGAGAAGCATCAACCTTAACCAGACCTTTTCTTCTCCATCTTGTTGGTGCTGTAGATGGAACCCAGAAGGAAATGTCTGCACAACAGCAAGGTGGAAGACTTGGGGCTGCTCCCCCTTCCCTGAAACAGGAGCTCACATTGACTTTAGATTCACTTAGGGAGAGCTGTTAAGACCTTGATCAGAGGTGGGGAACTTAGGACCTACAGGCTTCATTAGGCCTGCTGTGTCTCCCTGTATGGCCCACGAGGCCATTATGGCCACACCTTACCCAACTGCCTCCAGGTGTGGGGCTGTTAAAGTTGCGGTGGCACCCGCAACTCCCCTTGTTAAGGCGCTTTGAAGGCCTAACTACCCAACTATTGTTGGGTCTTCAAAGTGCAGTGCAGGGCTCTGTGCAAACACTGATGATGAGCTGATTGTTGGTGCTTGAAGAGAGCCCAACGCATCCAGCCAGCATCACCTGCCAGTTGGGGCTTCGGAGACCAGCCTTGATAATCAACAGGAATTGTCTGGGTCCACCAGGAACTTCCTAGTGCAGCTGAAGGGACTGGAAGATGTCACTTGAATTCAAAGTCCTTTCTTGAACCCTTTAAATCTAAGTCACTACCCCTGGTAAGAGAAGAAGAAGAAGAAATCTCCATTTACAAGCTGGAATTTTCCCCTCTCTCCAGAGGAGGTAGTTTAGTCAGACAATTATTATACTGTTTTTACTTTTTATGCACTTGGAGGTCACATCTGTTTTAAAGCATAGGGTTGATTTATGTGGGAAATCTGCACAATTTTGGCTTTAGTTAAAAAAGAGAAACCAATGTGGCAATTTTGGCCACAAAATAATAGCTTTCAGGGCAAAGGGGACTCTAAATTTCTTTCTTTCTTTCTTTCTTTCTTTCTTTCTTTCTTTCTTTCTTTCTTTCTTTCTATACCAGGTGGTCCCTGAAGACCAACGCTTGACAGTTGCAATCATTTTAGTGCTCTGGGTCTCTGCCCTGGCATCATCCCTCATTGATAATATTCCATTCACTGCTACAATGGTAAGTTGCATTTTCTTCTGTTAAGGGACTGGAGGGGAGAGAAGTACAAAAACAGAAGTGTATACCTGGGCCAGTGAAGGTTTCCTTCCAGTCCTCACAAATATCAGTTTACAAAGCCTGTTTGTTGCCAAGGGGTCCCTTTTGATAATGCTTTGGGACGCCAGATTTAAAAGTTATGGTATAATAAAAAGAAAAGTGTTTGAGATGCAAGCTTAGTGTCTTTCTTTTCTTGACTACCTTGAAAAACTGTATCCCACACCATGCAGTTTCACCTGCAGACTTCTAGTACTTTTAATTATACTCTTTTAACCTTGGGCTAAAGGTCAGAAATTCCAGTGTCAGTGCGACACAGTCATTCAACAATAACAAGAAACAGATATTCCAAATCTGAAATGTAATGGAGAAAATGAATAAATAAGCTGTTGCATCCAATGGTGTCCCTCAGCTGGTAAGGCTCCCTTCAGAAGAACAGGGAAGGGAGCAATTTTCAACGAATCTTCCTTCCCCTTGCAACCTCCCCATGCCCTAAATCTGTTTTGGAACAGATTTCAGACAAAGTGGATGGCAACAAGAATTGCTGGAAATTGCTTCCTTCCCCATTCTGTTGGTGGAAACCTTATTGTCAGCTGAGCAATGTGGTTGGATACATCGCAAGCGGTGTTTTGAAAGATTGATTAAAAACATGGTGGAAATGGAGCAAAAACTCTTTCAGGGTCAATGTCCATTGCAATGCTAGTTTGGTTAAAACAACAACATGGTGAATTAGAATTAGGAGAACCATCACTCCGATCATCACCAGTTTTTCAGAGCACATCAAAGCAGTGGTGCTGTTAGGGAAGGATTTTGGGGCAGAAGTCCGGGACCTCATTTTGCAGGGCGAGCAGTAGCACCCCCAGATGCAACCAGGGTGGCCTGCCACGCTTTGAAGTATATGAAGTAATACACACAACCTTCTAACACAGAGGGTCCCATAAGACCATGAAGTCCCCAGGACCATGAAGTTCAGAGTCTAAAATTACCTACCTGAAGCACTGCATCAGTCAGGGAATGACAGATAAGCAAAGCATAAAGATTCTTGTAAATACAAAGGAAAAGCAGTATAAAGTCAGACAAGGAAATCGATGGCTACAAGTATTCAAGATTTATTTAAGACATGCCTATGCCACAAAGGGAGAATCTAGTGTTGGAGATGGTAAACATGGCAGGTGGGAGACAAAAGTCAAACGAAAGAAACATGAGATTATTCCTATATTGCCACTTAAAGGAATGGGGTTGCTATTCCAGATCCGGCTAACATATGATGCCTTCCAGTGTGTAGGGAATGAAGGGTGCTGCTGCATTTGAGGATCATGGCTACAGCGGAAATCATAAGCCAAATATTTTTGGATTATGCTCACTGCCTCTTTTAAACATTTTCATGGATATAGTTTAAGCAACTGTTGGATCTTTTATTGGTAACCCAGTTGTTTTTAGTATCCACTACCAGTAATGAATTAAGAGCTTTTGCAGTGGAAAGATCTATCTAGTGATTCCTTCAGCACCAGATCAGAACTAATATGGTTCTTATATGATTAATCAGATTATGGCCTAATATGAACATAGCCACATTCAACTCTTCTTGATAAAGCTGCCTTTTCTTTTTACAGGTTTACAGTTGGCATTTTAAACTAGGATAAACATGATAAATCCCACAATATGTGCTTTCAATTTAATGAAAGTTTTCTGATATTTTCCACTGTATTTTTTTTAACTGGAAAGGCTCTAAACCAGGTTCCAACATCTAAATTATTCATTTAAAATATAAATGGAATATGATTTTCTTAGCTTGATTAACTTAATAGTTGGTAATACATGACAACACTTTATTTTCAACATTGTCTGCATTTTAATAAACCATTATTAACTAGGCTGCATATATTGAAACACCTGTTTACATTTTATTACTAGGGTCCATAAATTCATTTATGTTAAATCACTGTTTAGGTCTTTCCTCCTAATGCAATGTATTGAACCATTGTACCAATTTAGCCATGCCCAATGTGTTTGTGGTTCGAGGACCCGACCCCGCAGTGTGGAAAGAAATACACAAGGACACGTTATATAAGGTTAATGGGCAAGGAAAGGCCACAACTTTATTGATTACAGCAGTGAAAAGGTATTGGCTTAGGCATTGGATCTCTCAAGCAAATGGGTTTATTCACCAGTAGGTGGAGCCTGTTGATGCTCATCCAACTATAGGCTCTCCCCTGATGTCACCGGGGGTCGTGCCATGGCCTCCCGCCAAGCAGGCATCGGACAGAAATACACGACCGCCAGATTCCTTTAACGGAATACCCCTAAATTGAAGGCATAGGCGATGGCCACACCTAGCTCTTCGACACACCACAACACATTATTCCAATGCCTAACCTACCCACCAATACCACAAAAGTTGTGACGATTGCTACGAGGTAGGCGAAAAAACCAAAAAGCCTAATGCCAAATGGAAAAACTCCTACCAGGCCCCCTAGACAACCAGGGCGACCAACCTAAGGTCCATAGCAAGGCCAATGACCTAAGCCCTAACTCAAGGGAGTGGAGGGTGGGTGACTCGCGGTGAGACGACGAAGAATGAGGCCGGGGAGAGGCTGGCACCGCAGCAAAAGGCTGCTAAGCACGCCCCCTCCCAGGCACCTGGTTGGATGCCTGCCGAGGGGGCGTGGGCGCCAGCCAGGTGAGGTGGAGGCAGGGGGCTAATGCCCCCTGCTAGGGGCGGTGCTCGGCTCCCGCCCACAACCACTCCCCTCTCTTGCAGGGAGGAGAGTCCTTTCTGCAAAAACTGGTTTTAGGTAAAAGGGCAATTGATACAATGGGGTGTTTGTTGTTCTCATTAATGTGGATGGCCGTTGTTTTAAAAATGTATGCCTTGCCTTATGCCAAATAGGTGCAAGCACTAAAATGTTAGCTGACAACCCAAAAAGCAATTACAGTTAAAAAGTTTTGTTCAGCTCAGAACTTTAGGGCTGCAGGAATGGTGCTAGGATCCACCCACCTTTCAAAGCAGGCAACTGGTGGTTTACAAGTGTGGGTGGGCCTGCCCACCTGACAAAGTTGACCCACAGGGATGGCGGAGATAAGAATCTGGCCTGGCCACTGGATCCCATTCCCACCGCTGGTATATGAGGATAGATTGATGGGCAAGTGATATAGCATGCTTGAAATCTTTGCCATGTGTGGCAGAGTACAAGGAGTCATAGAATCATCCCTTGGATCAGAAGACCAGCAGTTCTTTGGACTATGCAACCTCTTTTCCTATTCCTGTGTTTGCATGTGCATGTGCATTTCCAGTTTAGTACTAAATCACGTTCAAGTCAAGGCTACCTTCCTGATGCCGATTACAGCTCTATTTCACTTAGTGACACAGACAAAATTGTGGCATGGAGGCAGTATTGCTGTGGCTTTTGTATTGCTTTTAAATGTAGAAAACTGCGTTACAGGGCAGCTATAACTTCATAATGCAGAATTTGAACAGTGCTGTTTCCGTTGCTTGCAGAAGGAGAGGGATTAAAGGCTAACAGCGACTAGCATCGCATTGAGAAGTCAGACACATAATTGCAGTGTTGGATACGTAGTTAGAGAAGCCAGCCTTAAGGACCCTAAGCCTAGTGCCTCAGAGAAAATCAATTTTTCAGATAAACAGAGATTGATCAACTGATACGGAAAGTCTTCCAAGAGCAAGCTATAAACAATAAGACACATGGAGAGAGAGGGAGAGAGAGAGAGAGAGAGAAAACACATTTGAAAACAGAATGGCCACTGTAAATTAGTTTTCTTCCTCCTCCCCATTGTGTAGGCCCAGTTATTGTATATACCCTATCATCAATGAGCAGGAGGCATATAGCATTCCTAGGGCATTTCCTGTGACAGGAAGCATCCATGATCCCCACTGTTGCACTTCCAACAGCTTTAACCTCCAGTGCAGACCCTAATTTGGACTGTCTTCCTTATATACCTTAGCCATGATAGGATGTCCTGCTTGCTTTCTACTCAAATGTTAAACCTGAGTCTACACAAGGAGCCGTTCTTTTCAGTACAGTCTCTTTTGTGCTAGTATTTGCTGAGGGACTATTGGTCTCAGAGGCGAAGGAAGGGGAGTGTGGTGGGGGCGGGTCACCCCGCGTGTCACCAGTGAGGGGGGTGACAAAATGCCTGGCGGCACTCAGTGTGGGGCCTGCAGCGCACCCGAGCCACGAGTCTCTCCTGGCAGTGACGTGGTGGCTTGGGCGCCCGCAGGCTCCGCGCTGCCCCAAACGGTCCACCCACCGCCTCCCCACAGCTGTAGGGTGGCTGAGTGGAAGGAGGCAGGCAGACTCCTCGGAGGCCCCGTGGAGCATCCTGCCCCGGCTTGCCCTGCCCCACAGACGGCTGGCCCCACCCCTGGGCGCAGGGCAAGCACGCCACCCCAGGTGCCCAATCGGCTTGCTCCACCGCTTAAATGCTCAGTCCATGAAAAAATAGTAACCATAGGATAAAATGTTCCCCACTTTCCTGTCAGGATCAAGGATTCAAACATAGCCTTTCTTGAAGTTATGGTGCTTTGTTAGCATTTGGACCAGGGAGAACATTCATTCGCATTTGGGATCCTCCCAGAATTTCCGTGAAAGAAGCCTACCATGATTTTTCCTTGAATGTTTGACCCAATGCAAATAGAAACACCATCACTCTTTTTTTTAAAAAAAGGAACAAAAAGTTAGACACCAGGCTCATTCTGGTACAACCCGCCTCTACTCGATTGTGCTGTAACTGGCCATCAGGTGCGATCGATGTATAATAATATTGTGTATTTAATGTATATAATTTAAATCCCTTGCCATCATCATGTGATCTCAGGGCAAATCGTAACAATTTAAAATACAATACCAATACCAATAAGGACAAAACAAGTAAAATATAACTATATAGAGGAGTAGTAAGTCATTTGTTAAATATTACATTAATATGGAATATTTTAATCAATATTTCCCACTTATTGCCTGCAGATTCCTGTACTTCTCAACCTCAGTCAGGATCCTGATGTGAACCTACCTGTGAAGCCCCTAATCTTTTCACTGGCTATGGGTGCCTGTCTTGGAGGTAAGCTTTGATGTCAGGCTGTGATCCTGTACAGAGGTGATTCTACTGTCTTATCCCACATCCTGATGGACTTGAGATAGCCTGGGAGAAGGCGGGGTGGAAAGATGATTGTGTGTTTGTATGTTTCCTGGTTTGTTTGTTTGTTTGTTTACATTTTCCCTCACATTCAAAACAATGGGAGACAAAGAGGTGGGAGAAATGTAGCCATGCTCAGAAACACATGTCTAAAGCTATTCCCACTGCACAACAGAAATTTTCCCCTGCACACAGCCTGTGTCCTCCTCAGATTTGCTCCAGAGGGTTCGGTGAACTCTTAGAACAGATTTAGGGAACACGTGGCAGCGGGGAGTTGAGTTCCATTGCAGAAGTGTAAATCCTTGCACTGAAAGAGCACATTAGTTGAATACCACCCTGTGTGGATATGATGGACACAGAGTTCTTTGGAAAATGCCACCTCCAGTGTGAATGTTTCTTTGACAAAACAAAACAAAACAAAAGAGGAGCTGCATGAGCCAGATATGGACTGTGGTATGGGACAGGTGTACTTCGGCTGACTGTGATTTCTGAGGTTGGGCGCAGCCGACCTTTATCTGCCAAGGGTTAACCAGAGTGAGGCCTGCTCTTCTCCAGTCTGCTCCGAAGTCCCACCCACTCACCTTGGCCTGGATTGGCCCATAATTCAAAAGTGAGCCGGCAGAAAAGCCTGCCAATCAGAGCAGCCAGCACATAGATTCCCCAGCTGCTTCCCTCCTGACCCTAGCATTGCTCCTGGGTGAACTGGAAACCACTGCACTGGGCCGCAACAGCCAGCCAGCCCATTAAGCAGCCAGTTCCACCAAGCATTTCCCTATGAAGCTGTGACTTATCCCCAGAGGCCAATTGAATAAACCCTGAGCAAGGAAGGGTGTAATTTTTCGAATTAAACTTAAACCCGCGAAAAGCTTTTGACCTGTTTGGTTTGTAGGATCTCACTGCTTGCTGGGCCAGAGCTTTAGATTAAGTGGGTTTACATCCTGCCTGATTTTGTTATTTGAGCAATCCCACAAAAGGAGCGTTGTGGGTTTGAGTTCATTTGCAATTTAGAAGAACAATATAGAAGAGCCATCTGGTTGCTTTTTAATTCATCTTCATGCTGATTATTCCCTTTCATATTCCATGAATATTGGCTATGAATAAGTTAGAACAGCAAAACTTGCAAGGACAAAACACGTAAGAAGCTTTTCCCCCTGCCGCTCTCCAAGTAAGAAGTAAAACAGTGAGCTAACTGCTGCTTTTAGAAGAAAGAATAATTACTATTACGTTGAGTGAGTTTAATGAAACATTCTGAAATGTTTTTGAATTATTTTGTCCCTCCCTCCCAGTACAAAAGAGCAACATCTCACTCATTCATTTGAAATCAAATATGACCACCAATTTTCACTGGAATATTCTTTCTTCAGAGTTCACTGTAGGGATGTTGGAGGAATCTGTTGAAAGTGGATTTATTTATTTTACATTTACATGCCACCTGATTGTAATAAAACCTCTAAGCAGTTTACAAAATAAACATTAAAACAATCAACTAAAACAGCTGAAAATGGGCATTTTAAAAACATTCAAAAGATAATTAAAATAAACAGTAAGCAAAAACACATGTCAGCATTCTACATGTCAGTTTAGGCTTGCCTAAACAAAAATGTTTTGAGCTAAGGTGCCTGTCTAATGTCAATAGGCAAGGCGTTACAAAGTTTAACTGATGCAATAGTAAAATATTGATTTCTTACAACTGTGGAATAAGTTCTGCAGATCAGTGTGGTTGGGGTAAGGTGAGCTCACAGGTAAACTGGTCCCAATTAATAATAACCACCTTGAACTTGTCCTGAAAACAAAATGGCTGCCAGACCAGTGAAAATTTCTGAGCAGAGATATTATATGGTGGCAGCATACCATAAAATATACAGTATATTCTAAATTGTTATCTGGTGATATTAGTTTAGTGGTATAAATATGTATGTACTATGTGTTCTTTTCTCCTGTACCTTTATTTGCTTCATAACTTTTTTGCCTACACTGTTGTAGGTAAGCAAGCAGATCTGAGCAGCCATTTTAAAGATTCCCTTCCTCTCAGATCTGCTCAGTCAGTCCCTGCTAACTGTTTTCCTCACAGCTTCCTTCTCCTGACACCTCAGTCAGTGCCTGTGCATTATCACATCAGGAGGTTGGGCACTTGCGTTTATTATTATTATTATTATTTCCTCCATGCCTAGTTCTACTTTGTGGAAACATTGATGGAAAAACAGATTCTCTCTGGGCTCATTTTTCTAGCACTTGTGCCAAACAGGCAGCTGCATTCCAGAAGTGAGTTTACTCCTCAGGGAGACATACATTAAATGTGCCGGGCGCTAAATGTGAAATAGTTGCCTTCATAAACAAAATGTCCCTCCATTAATAAAGTGGTCAACAATGTGGCCTCGTCCATGGAATAAATATCTGGACCAGTTAATGCCTTTTTCTTCTATATTTCTGTTTCCTAGCTCCTCTGGAGTTGCTAGTGTATAAATTCCTTCTTCTTAGCCCCTTCCCACTGATTATATGTGTTTGTACATATTAAAATTTACATTTACTCAGATTTATAGCTGCTATGGTTTAGGGTGAGTAGTTGCATTTTAAAAGCAGGCTATTCCTAGTAGGTAAGGAAAGATTAAGCCACATTTTGTCTGCTGGGCTGTGCCTGGTAAGGAGAAAGGCTGGTAAGGCCATCATCTCCTGCAACAGTGGGGAACTTCTGGTCCATGGGCTAAATTAATCTCACAAGGCTGTTTTCCCTAAGCTACACCCACCTGATGTCATATGTAATGCCCATCAGCAACCTTTTACTGCAGCCAATGAGGGTCACCCTCAGCATAGCTGTCAACTTACAGATTTGAAAATAAGGGACCAGCAGCCTTGGAAATAAGGGATCAGCAGCCAAAATAAGGGATTTTCAGAGCACAGGTATGTTCGACTTCTGAGCCCCTCCGAGCCAAAGGCAGAAAGCCCAGCCAGCAGCCAAACGAAGCCTCAAGTGGTGGTTCCCACAGTGTAGCAACCTGGCAAAGGGGATGTAGCAAGGAAAACCACTGTCACCTCTCCGTTGGAAGCGCTGAGCAAAGGCGAGTCCCCAGGCAACGCGGCTGATTTGATCGGCACAAGGCATGCAAGCTCCACCCCCCAGTCATTCTTAGACTCCTTATTGGGTGAGCAATGCAGCCAAGCAACACAGTTGGAGCCTCCCTCCTCCCTGGCCGGCAGGGAGGGAGGGAGAGGAGCTGCTTCCTTTGAAATCTGGGAAATTTAAGGGACATAATCAATAAGGGACAGCAGTGGGACACGGCGCTGGGATAAGGGACTTTCCCGCCAAATAAGGAACGGTTGACAGCTATGACCCTCAGTGCCACTCAGCTGAAGGTGATCCCCTTTGAAGTTGTCACCTGATGTTATAATGGTATCAAGTGAGTGGCAAGTAGGTGACCACTCCCACCTGTCACATTTGCCCTGCAGCAGGGGGGGAATGAGAGCTATCTCGTGTCTGTTCTTTTAGTTGTTTATGGGGCGTTATAAAGCTTCGGAAGAACCATCATCCTATCTATTGCATCTCACCTTTTACAAAATAAATGTTCTTGCAAAAATCTCCCTATGTTTTTCCCAAAGCCATTAAGTTTCCAGTGCATTTGAAAGGTTGCTGAAAAGTCTGTCCTGGATTTTCCATCCCTCAGGAAAGTGAGAATGAAATCCTTGTGCCAGAGTTGGCAATTGCTTTTACGAATTTTGCTATACTTCACAGCTACAGAGATATAATACATATTTTGCATATTTATTCACACAATAAGGAAAGAATTTTGTTGATGTCAGCATTACACTCTGTTCCCAGGCCCATATCAACCAGTTTGTCTTGGTTTTTTCAAATATATATATATTTGAAAAATCTGACTTTCTTTCTAGATTCTCTGTGCCTGTTTAAATCCTGCCAATAAAACATCCATCAAAGGATCTGTGTTTGCACTGACTGTCTCGCTCCCTGTTTCTGTAGTGGTACTGTACTTAAGCTAACATCACAAGTCTCCTTTTGTAACCTATCTTGCTCTTCCTTTATTCTCAATTTTTGCCTAAAAATGAAACTTCATGGTCCAGTGCTTGGCTGGTGCCTATTCAGTAGAACTCTTCAAACCTCTCTTACATGTTTGGTGCTTCTGTCTTTTAACACTCCCCTACCATCTGAATATAAGGATTCCTTGTTTGCATCTGTGCTTTCTCATCCATTTTTCAAGGTACTCCCATTTACCTAATGGTGTTCTGCCCATGTTTTAAAATTTAATTTGGTCCTTATTTAATGTCCATCCTTTCTACCTATCAGTTATTCTTTCAGTTCGAGGTATAACTTTGTTCTTGCCTCTCTACCTCAAGAAACCATTCATCATCTCAACAATAATTTGCTTCCAGTTTAGCCAACCTGTTATCTGCTTTGAAGGCCATAATGCATCTGGGATGTAGTCTCCAAGCTTTGAATTTCTGTAATACTCAGCCAGCTGTGCTTTGAACAAGCTTCAGTATTTTGCTCTGCCATATTGTTTTCTTTCTAGAACAGAATGTGGGGCTGCCCTTGAAGACTTCTTGGAAACTACTGGCCCATAAACTGGCAACAACCAGATTAGTGGCTGGGATTCTATCTAGAACTATCTAGATTCCTCTGTGTCAGCCCCTAGAGTTGTTGAATTTTTCTGATGTGTCTAGTAACTTCATTATGTAATTTTCAGTGTATGCTGAAGATGCATGTTTTTACTCTGGCCATTGATACCTGAGATATATATTTTAGAACCTATCTGGTGCATGTCCTCCCTTTCTATTTTACTGCCAAACAACTTTAAAAGGAAGATAACTTGGCTTCCTTTTAATCATGCAATCTTTAGGTTCGCAAAGATGCAGGCTGTACAATTTCTCTTTTGGATAGATTTTATTTGCTTGGTTTCTCTTGTAGCTGGGAGCCAATGGCTGCATAGCTCCTTGCTTGTTCCTGGAAGCACATAGAGAAGGAAACCTGCTAAGCTCCATCCCCACTCTGGTTAACACTTTCATGTACACAAGTGTGGGTCAGTAACTGTATATTACAACACAGTCTACAGCCATTATTCAATCTACAGGGGAAGCTCTGTCCTCCCCATCTGCAACTCTCCTAATTGACTTCTGGGGCCCTGGGTTAGAGAATATGCACATCCAGGACTTTTTTTTCAGCTGGAACTCACTGAAACTCAGTTCTGGTACCTCTAAGGTGGGTGTCATTGCCATTCTAAGAGAACAAGGGAAGTATTCATGGTGAGTTCCAGCACCTCTTTTTCTAGAAAAATAGCACTGTGCACATCGGGTCTGAATTCAAGCTTGACTACCCATGACTTTGGCCTGTTGCACGAAGTATTACCAGTTATTGATGCAATGATGAGAAAGTGTTGCTGCTGTTAGTATGTACATAGCCATTCCCGGCTATCTTCTGATACATTAAGGTGCTTTGCATTACGAAAAGAGGAAGACTGTAAGAGAGCAGAGATGGAATTTGTGTCCAGTCAAAGCCAAGTGTTACTTGGCATCAATAAATCTGGATAGTGGTAAGATGCCAGAATGTATATTATATAACACAGATTTGCAGATTTTAAAAATGAGAGCAGGAAAGATGATGGAAAAGCATCCATCCATAATGGACCGGAAACCGGAAACCAGAAACCAGATGAAGATAGAATATGTGATGGCCTGGGAATCTGATTCAGAGGCTGAACTGGAGGAATCCCAACCTGCACAGGAGTCCCCACCTCCAGGGCCGGCTGAGCTGGGGCAGGGCCTTGAATCTGAAGTGCCTGCACCTGTGCCGGATCCTCAGGAGCAGACACCAGATGAATCCACTCTGGCTCCGGAGGTGATTGAGGACCCATTGCCTACAGGTGCGCCTCTCCCAGCCCTGTCAGGGGAAGGTGAGCCTCCCCCTGGGTCCAGTAACCCTCCAGCCTCTCCTGAGCTGCAGAGGCTCAGGGCAGAGAGGCGGAGGGAACTGGTTTCTCTCAGGAGGAGTGCTTGCCTTAAGGCCAGGAGAGGCGGGTCACCTGTGGGCTCAGAGTCACCCTGGACTCAGAGAACATAAAGGCCAGTCAGCCCGGTCCCAGGTTGCGGGAGCAACGACGTTGGAAACCTGTTTCTGCCAGCACCCAGACCTGTCTTTCCGGAGTTCCCGACCACGCCCGGCTTTTTGCTTTGAACCCAGCTTCCCCCTTGGTGAACAGTCTCCAGACCCTCGGCCCAGAACCGGACTTTGACCACGCCTCACGGTAACCCCCCGGGACCAGCACAGAATAATAGTGAGACCGCAAATGAAACATGTCAAGTGTACAGTCACCGAGAAGCATTAGGAAAATATTTCCTGTTAGCAAATTCCCTGCCAAGTTGCTAGAATTCATATGTAAATGTGAGCATGAAGATGGTCTTAAAGTTGTGTGGATGAATGTTTGTCTATTCCATTTTCCTTTCTCATTTGGTATCGGCTCAACTTTCACATCATGTCCACCTCAACTTTGGGACCCTCATTTCTTGCTGCTACCTCATTTTAACCTTACCTCCGGCTCCTGCATGCTTTCATTCTCCTTTTCAGTCTTATTCAGTTGTAGCTCAGAGATGCTAGCCACAGGGAAAAGTAGGGGAAGCTGAACAAGTTTACCCCATCCTACTTTATTTTCCTCCCCATTGCAGAGGCCTATCAAGAGGTCCGCCAACTTCAGCTTTTTCCAGCTTGCAAGAGAATAATGTTCAAATTCTGTCCAGAGGCTACAGAGTAGGGAAACCAAATTGGATGTAATAGATTTTCAATTACTACTGGGATTAGTGCTATTCTCAAACTGTCACAGACTTTTCACACGCACAGCTGCCATGGCGCTAACCTCTTGCTGATCTCAGTGTTCCAGTCACAATTTCTTTGCAAGATGAGATGCTGTAGCTGCCCTTCATTTCATGTCACAAATTGCTAGTTTCTGGTCCAAGCCTTCCCTGCTCTTGTCAAGATCATGGCAAAGGCCCTTATTTCAGATTTCGTTCCAGTGCTCCCTTAATCTAAATCAAAAGCAGCCTGTTCAGACAGCAATGAACGAATGACACAGCTCATCTTGAAGTTCAGAGGTGGATGACTATAGTCTTCCACCAATTTGGAAATGATGGAGGCACTGGCACAATCTTCATGATTTTTGTGGTGTTTGGTCTTCTAAAATGCCCAAGCAGCAATGTGGTAGGTTTGAATGGCGTGTGTGGGGGAGTCTGTGGGAGAAAGTATTCCTATCCTTTGTTGTTAACTCCTTAAAGTTACTCCTTACAGCAGCTTTTCATTTAAGGAAAAAGTCAGGGCTTCTGTTTATTTGCATTTCTCCCCAAAGTAGCTTTTAGAAATAATAATTAATAATTAATAATAATCACCTTCACGATAGAATCAGATGTGTTGAAATTAAGAAGTCTGAGGGCATGTGGTAATATAGGAACATATTGTTTTTCATGCATGGTGGGAATGTAAATTTGTCCACACATTCTGCACAAGGGTCTTCAATATCAGTTCCAAAATTGTTAAACAACCTCTCTCACCAAATCCAGCTTTAGCCCTTCTCTCATTAAACCTAGATTCTGATTTTACTATTCAACATAAATATCTAACTTTCTTTTCACTGACGGCTACACATCTGGCATGCTCTGGTCCGTGGGGTCACAAAGATGCGGATACGACTAAATGGCTAAACAACAACAACATATTTGGTGATAGACTTTTTTTTTAAAAAAAAAAATTAATCCCAGGCTGAGCTACCCTTTGAGGTACGGTTCAACAATATCTGGGATGGCAAAAATCCGCCAACCGCATACAAATCGATCTGGACAGCCTGATACAAAAACACCCACCCCATTCACACACACAGGAAATCAAAGTTCACCACAGCCAATCACAAACAAGCAAACACACCCTAGGCCCACCCCAACCTCTCTCGCCATCAAAGGAACGCAAGTGAATAGTAAAGAGAACCCGCACAAGTGATGCTGACACAAAACCCCACACATACATTAAGTAGAATAGAAGCATTGCCACCCAACCCCAACCCCACTCACATGCCCCCCTCCACCTCTTTCCCCCTTTTCTTCCTAAGGTAACACTAATGTCTCAACAAATGAAACTGATCTGTGGAAAATGTAACTAGAAAAAAAAGACATTGCATATACTTTTAAATACATCTTTAATTAAAAATACGTTTTTTTAAAAAAAAAACAATATCTGGGACAGGGCTATTTCAGAGTGACTAGCTGGGTAGCAAAAGTTGTTATAAAGAGAGACACCATAGAAAATTTCTTCCACTAGTTTCGCAAACATGTCTATGGAGAGCCTAGGCTGACCATTAATGCCCTAAGATTATGTAAAATGACATTAGACTCTTAATGCTATGTCCCCCCCCCCCCCGTGGACATTGTATTTGAAATATACTCAGAGTCGCAAAGTGATTTCATGCTCTTTATTCAGCTCATAGTGGTGAGGAGGAATGAATGAAAGTCCCCTCAAGGTATCTGCTTTATATACATTATTTACACAATGGGCTGCACATGATTGGCTAATTCCGGAATTCTACTGTAAGCCAATCAGGTTGTGGATTCACTTCTATCTGGAGCATGATTGGGTGGTTCCTGCCAACCAATCATACTGCTGCATTGTTCAAGGACCAATCAGACTGCTGCAGTTTGGATCCTATTCAACTCAGTACATAACAGTATTAAATCGGATTTAATAAAAAAAAGAAAATGAAAGAAGAAAAAAAGAAACTAAGAAGGGGAGAAAGCTTGTGCTGCTGCAACCTTATTCTTCTTCAAGTAGACAAAGAAACACCAGACACTTAGATCTACAACTCACATCAGCAGCCAATACAGATTTTCACGTGGAAAGTCAAGGAAGCAAAATTACAACAGAGTTAAAACAATTCAGTTGCAGTTAGAGGGGACTCAGGGCAGTGGCGTAGCGTGGGGGGTGCAGGGGGGGCCGGCCGCACCGGGCGCAACATCTGGGGTTAGGGCAAATCCATGGGTTAGGGGGCGCAAATCCATGGGTTAGGAGGCGCAAATCCACGGGTTAGGGGGCGCAAATTACTTGCCTTGCCCCGGGTGCTGACAACCCACGCTACGCCACTGACTCAGGGTCATACTGCACAATGCTGTCTAGCACAAAGTACATCTGCATGTGCAGCAAGGCTGTGTGTGTTGGGGGTAGACCAGAAAGGCTTGGACCCCTAGTTCTCTGCATTGGGCCTCAGAACTCTTGTCATTTTAGGCAACTAGTTGTGCTCCAGTGTAAAGGACACATTTTGAAAATAAGCACTTCATTCTATTGTTCTTGCATGCATTTTTGGGGGGGGGGGGGAGAGGGAAGGAACAACCCATCATTTTTCATTATTCCTCCAATCAATAGCCCAACTTGCTATCAGCAGAGATCTGTATCCCCCCCCCGCCCGCTTCCTATTCTCACTTTCATTTTATCTTACTCATACGTTTTTGTTTTTGAAACAAATAACCAGCAAGTTTCTCAGAATATTTGCAGAAGGTGTTGTTTTGGCAGCACAGCTCTCTCACACTCTCTCTCTCCGCCTTCATTGAGGACAGAGACAGGTCTGCCTCTGAAAACCTTCAGCTATTTATAGACAGGGAGGTTATTGTTCAGGTGATATCCTTTCAGGTGCATGTGAAATGATTGATTTCCCCCTCCTTTGCATCTAAGTCTGCTAGCTGATCTAATTGAGTGGCAAAGCCAAAAGATAAAGAGCCTCGATATCAGCTGGAATTTGTTTTTGTTTTGAATTACAGGTAATGGGACATTGATCGGCGCATCTGCAAATGTTGTTTGTGCAGGAATTGCAGAGCAACATGGCTATGGCTTCTCTTTCATGGAATTTTTCAGGTACCATTTTAGACTCGGAACGAATCTGTGTTTAAATTTGCCTCTAAAAAAGTGGGGATTTGCTCTACAAACCAAAATGAGCCAGGCAGAACAGTCCATATGGCACAGGGGTGGGAAATCTGTAGCCTTTTGGATTATATTTGACTTTGACTCCCATAAGCCCCAACTATCATGATGATGAAAGTTGTAGGTCAGTATTAACAGGTGGGCCACAGATTCCCTAGCTCTGATATAGTATTTAAGCCCCCCCCCAAAAGGGGGGAAGCCAATGACATATAAATCCATTTTGGTGACACAAATGGTATTTATTTCAGGGATTGTGTTTGACAATTGAAACGCCTTCATCTCTCTAATGAGAATAACAATAAATGGAGTGGGCGAACCCTTTTCATGTAATTGTTTTTTTCTGCATGAGTTGTTATAACACAGGATTCTCATTGCTAACGTTAAAAAAATCTATAAAATATATATTCTAATATTTTAAAAATATTGTCAATCATAAACATGGAGGGGTGGGATAGCAAATTTGCGAGATCATAACGAGGGCTGAATTATTTACGATCTAAACTGATCTCTCTTTCGGCATAACTTAAAAGATTTCGGTGGTGTTTGGCACAGAATACCTGATTTAGTTTAATGCAGCAGTCCTCCAAGATAATTATGTTTATCACTGGCTTGCATCGCTACTTCTGCCTTATGATCAATGAATGCCTTAACTATGCCACACAATCAAAAAACAAAAACAAAAAAACAACAAAGCAAATTAGTTTAAGTTTGCTCTGCAGACATAGATATGGCTGTTCAAGATGGTAGACTATTAGGTGCTAACCACCGCAAAATTAGATTTGCTTAGCTGTATACAGAAGATAGCTTTTCTGAGGCCAGGGCAATATGATAGAGGCATCATTACCCACAGTTTACAGTCCCCTTTCCCAGTAGCTCCCTTGTAGTGCTGATCTGTTCTCCCTTCAAGAACTTATGGAAACTGTTTAACTGTGGACCAATGAGCATGTGTGCCAGAGATTTTGCTCAAATAATGCTAGTATATCTTACCACGATGAAGTCTCTGAAAAAACAACCATCAGCTGCACTTAGCTGTTGATGTATGCTAGGTTGTGCCAGATAACATTTGGTATAGGATTAAAGGCACATGGTGAGATATGAGCTTTTTACCATATTTGCGTTTGTTTGCTTAAAAAATAACAATTGCATTCATTTATGCATTCCGACTCTAAAAATAAATAAATCAGGGCACAGTTGTCGTAAAGTATGAGAAGATTATTGATGCGTTCAATGAAGCATGTTCTCAACCATCCTTTCTAAATATACCCCACCAGGGAAATAGACGTCTAATAATATTTTGATTTAATTTTGGATGACGGCCACCGTAAACACTTTTCTTTAGAGAGTTACGTTTGGGCACTTGTTTCCCCATTGTCATCAGTTTCAATATGTTATGTTGGAATCACAGTGTTTATCAGATGATAGCATACCATAATATTATAGGACCACCGTTGGATCCCTACTTTCAAGGTGTTAAAGATGTGGTGTCAAATCTTATGGTTAGCTTCTGTTTCATCACTTCCTGGGAGGTGGGTGGCTGTCAGTGACAGACCCATGTCCCAGTTTTGCCCATTTACTGGAATGAAGTCCATGCAACTGAAGCTACCATTCTGGGTCACAAGCACCCTACTGGTAAACAGTACTATCTGCCGAGAAGGATAGTGTTGGAAGGGATCTCATGGTCACCTAGTTCTGCCTCCTGCCATTGTGAAGTGCATTTTCTTTTACCCAGTTAACGTAAGAGACATTTGCACAGAAACTGTAGCACTATGATTGGTCCTCCATTTGCATTTCTCACAAAAGGTGTAGAATATCAAATTGCTGCTAGCCTCTGCTTTAGAATCCTTTCTGAAATAGCCATGCAGACGGTCAGTTCAGATATAACCTTTTCCACATGTATGCTTCCATGAGAATACTTTCATAAGCACTTCCATGGACAAAAAAGCCCATCATGTCAGAAAAGGTGATTCTCCCCCTGTGATTCTGCATTTGGAGTAAACATGTTTTTGTGTGTTAAATAATGCATAGCCAAACAGTAAAGGTCATGTGGATCATTATACCAATGTGCTTGTCATTACTATCATTTATGATCATAAGCAAAAAGAAAAGTCTGTTGAAAGAGAAGAAAGGTTTTTGCTTTTAGTCAAAAGGAGGTCAACTCTTTTAAGAAATTAGGTAAAGCTAACGGGACTCCTGACCGTTAGGTCCAGTTGCGGATGACTCTGGGGTTGTGGCGCTCATTTCGCTTTATTGGCCGGTGTACAGCTTCCGGGTCATGTGGCCAGCATGACTAAGCTGCTTCTGGCGAACCAGAGCAGTGCACGGAAACGCTGTTTACCTTCCCGCCAGAGCGGTACCTATTTATCTACTTGCACTTTGATGTGCTTTCGAACTGCTAGGTTGTCAGGAGCAGGGACCGAGCAATGGGAGCTCACCCCATTGTGGAGATTCGAACCACCGAACTTCCAATCGGCAAGCCCTAGGCTCTGTGGTTTAGACCACAGCGCCACCCACCACTTACTCCCAAACTATGTTTTTGCATCTAACATGCAATTATTATTATTATTATTATTTTAATTCAAATTATATCAACTGGGGGTGGTGGGACTGATAATTAATGGGATCAGAGCCCTGCTTTCATCTTGAGGAAAATCCCTTTCTAGTTCAAAACTGCTAATACCACAACACAAAAACACAAGAAATAAGCATCAGATAAAAATACAGGAAACCACAAGATCTGTAGCAAAAAGTGGATGAACCAGCCAAAGAAAGTTAGCCAAGACTGAAGAAAAAAGCTTAAAAAAGAAACCAACCAAAAAGGGCTTACTGTGTTTACATCATAGATGGTCAAAACAGCTCTCCTGAGAGTAGACACTACAATGAAGACAGCCCTTAAAAGTGCTTGTGCTGAGTGCATCTCAGACTCTCCTGATGACCTTAGTGGACAAATTTAGGATCAAATAGGAGGAGGCAGTCCTGTAGGCATCCTGATCCCAAGGGCATGTAGAGCTCTAAAAGTAAACCCCAGCAACCAGTGCAACTGTTAATCGAGTTACATGATCCTAAAATCTGGTCCTGGTCTGCAATCTACCTCCAAGGCATGTGATGTAACCAAGGCAATGTGTAACCACAGCCAAGTCCATCTTTCCTTGCAATTGGTGCAGTACTGTTGTTAACCTGATTTTCAAGGGCAGTGCTGCCCCATCCAAGAGAGGCTGAATCTACTTGGTCTTCCTAGCTAAGAACACTTCTGTCTCATCTGGATTAAGGGAATGTCATAAATTATAATGCTGTATTCCATTAAAAATGGAGTTTTTATATTTTGAAAATATGCCACCCCAGTCCATTCCTACTTAAAGTATTTCCGGGACATCCAAGTTTTAAAAAATAAATTATAAATAAAGCTAAGGTTATAAACTATTTGAAGATAATTGGCAACATCATATTATGTAAAATAAATAGGGCCATATTGATCTGGCAGATCAAGTTCTTCTTTAAGATTCTATTCCCATCAAGGCCTCAACTAACATATGGAACCCTAAATAGAATCCTGTATGATGTAGATCTTTGTGGGCTTTGACTGCTTCCTGTCTCCTCACTCTATTATGGTGGAAAATGAGGACCACTGATTTGCCAAGCTGGAAGACTTTTCAGGGCTGTGTTCATGAGTGCTTAATTTTATTTTTTAAATATTAAAGATTTTACAGCGAATAGTCGAGGGCTTTATGTGGCAGCAATCAGATGCTTCTGAATAGAAATGAAAGCTTTTTATGGACAAGATTTTTACGGCAAATATGCCAATACCTGTCTGAAAGAACATGGCACATTAAAGCCTGTACAAAGAATAACTGTCTTTACACACATCCAGCTGTGTGTATGTATTGCAAATCTGTCACAGGACTGATTAATCGCATGCCGATGTAATATTAGAGATGTCAGAAACCCTCTTGTGCTCAGGAATAATGCTTCGGAGTTTTTGTTAAAAGGCCCTCCTGCAGGTTTATTCTTTTAGCTGTGCCATTTCCTACATTTGGTACAAGTGTTTCAAAAGAAAATTCTAGGAGCTTAAATTGAGATCAAAGGAGAAGCTAGCTTTTATCATACTGAAGGCCAAGAAAATGAAAGATCCATTTCGATGGTTGGGTTAGCTGCTTGCTTTTATAAGATGGGATGAATCTACCTGAGATCGGGGGGTGGGGGCGGTTTGGAGCTCATAACAACAAAAGAAAAATGGTCACAGACGAATCTCAACACAATCACATACCAAAGGGGAGGGGGAATAAGAAAGAACTTGCTATAGAAAGAAGATGGGAAACAGAGAAAAGTATTTTCATAATGAAGTTGCCACAGGCCAGATATGTCACCTAAAATAGGGATGGAGGGAAAATTGATTCAGTTCACATTTAAATGATAAATCACATAATAAGCACTTTCCAAAACAATATATAAACTGAAACACCACCATCCTTTGAAATTTACTCTTTCTGAATTTTGTCTCCTGACAATTAATATGTACACAAATATGTACACAAGAGGAACGGGTGACTCTGTGGTCTAAACCACTGAACCTCTTGGGCTTGCCAATCAGAAGGTCAGTAGTACAAATCCACACAACGAGGTGAGCTCCCGTTGCCCGGTCCCTGCTCCTGCCAACCTAGCAGTTCGAAAGCACGTCAAAGTGCAAGTAGATAAATAGGTACTGCTCTGGTGGGAAGGTAAACGGCGTTTCCGTGCACTGCTGTGGTGCGCCAGAAGCTGCTTAGTCATGCTGGCTACATGACCCAGAAGCTGTACGCTGGCTCCCTCAGCCAATAAAGCAAGATAAGCACCGCAACCCCAGTCATCTGCGACTGGACCTAATGGTCAGGGGTACCTTTACCTTTACTATGACGATGATGACTACTACTAGTAATAATAATAATGGCTGTTGTAAGATCAGATCAACTAAGAGTGAGAGTAGGGTTGCCAACAAAATTGGATTTTTCAACTTCAGTCAGGAAAACCATATTCTGCAAGGTACTTAGTACTGCGCTGAGTGAAAATTGTACATAGGAAGTTCTTCTGGGCCAAATAGTTCCTGTTTCTAGCGAGGACAAAGTTATTGATCCCCTTAATGGAAATTGGCAATGCTAGAAACTAAACTGCAGGTGTTGCCTGAAGTGTGACTGGTTGGAATGTTGAGTTCTAGTTTTGTGCTGTAAACCCAAAACTTGAAATATTCAGTTGAACTCAATGGGATTTGCTTCCAAGTAGACATGTATAGAATGGTACTCTTAGCTTACATATATACATGGGGACTCAATGTCCACCGGATACACCTGTTGTTTGGTTGACAAGGTCTGTGTCAATGTAGAGGTGCATATAAGCCGGTGAGCTGGATGAAAAGGCTCTGCAAGCCTAATTTGGCCCAGAGGTTGATATTTCTCCACTCCTGTGTTAAATACTGTACTATTAAAAAACCCAAAAAACTCAATTTAACATTTCTTCTCTTTAACACACTAACCCCAATATTTTCTAGAATTCAGTGAAGAGCTTGTGACAAAAGATGCCCTTGAAAATGAGGACCAGATGTAGTCAGTATGACAGGTCAGATAACATGGCTTTCTGCAGCCTACCTCTGTAAATGCCTGCTCTGCTTGGAAACACTTAATAAGATTGGTGTGTAGGAAGAGCAAGTTTCAAAATGGGATTTTTGCTTATTAGATATTGGGATTTCAAATTATCTAATATATCTTTTAAAAATAGGTGGTGAGAGGAAGAGGTCTTATTTCTGAATTTGTTGACAGCCATAATTTATCTTGTTTGTGAGGCTGGCTTTGAAAGAAAGTGCACTCTAGAGGACCTAATGGAGTGATTAATGTTTCTGCAAATCAAATGTGCTTTGCTTACTTTAACTTGCCATCCTGTATCTTAATATATATTGTTTCCAGCTGGCATTAATTTGACATCCAGGCCACTCAAGAGACATTCTAGTCTTCAGGGGAAACAAGGCTGATTATAGCTTACCTGTTTCTGTTCAGCAGCTATCTGTTTCCTCTTCCTTTGCTGGGAGCCTACTGGCCTTGATCTGGGCATATCACCCACAGAAAAGATAGAAGCTAATAGAGTTGTTATCTGTTGATTTAAATATTTTTGCCATTGAGTGTTAAGTACTGTACTTTTTCTTTCCTGATGGAACAATGAGCAGCCCCTGCCTGAAATGGGTTGCATCAAATGTTAGCCCTACTCAGAGAAGACCCATTGAAATAAATGAACCTATTCATTCATTTTGGTGGGTCTGCTCTAGGAAGAACTACCCTTGTATACAGTCCCCAAATGTTTCTCTGAGCACAGGTAGGGCATGCATTGTTCACAAATGGACATTAGAACATTTAAAGAGACGGACAAAAGTGGATTTAGTAGCGAACTAGATAGCCCTCTCCTCTAGCCCCGCCATTTCCTGATCTATCTCCCCACGCCTCATTTACAGAATAATGGGGAAAGCTGCTTTAGTTTAATATATTTTTGATAGTTGGCCCTTATCTGCCAACTGGGCTGAAATATTTGACCATGGGTGCTTCTGTTGTGCAGTAACCTTCTGTACTTCCATTTATTTATTTAACAAAATTCATATAGCACTTGATTGTAAAGAAACAACAGCCCATGCCTCTAAGCAGCTTACAATATAAAATAAAACCTTAAAATCATAGGGAAAGGGTATTAAAAATGGATATTAAAAATATTCAAAAGATTATTAAAATCAACAGTCACTAAAATAAATAAGTAAGACACGTGTAACTTTTGCATATCTGGATAGGCTTGCCTAAACAAAAGTGTTTTGAGGTTTGCATGCATAAGGTATGCTAAATTTTGCAAATATTCAAGCACAGTGAGCAGAACCATAGCAGAAACAATGGGGGGGGGGGAGAGACACAGCTGTCCATCCAAAATGCAGTTTAAAGCATAAGAAAAGAGACAAGGAGAGGCCTTCAAGTTGCCCAGTGACACTTGGGCAGCAGATGCAGAGTAGGCCCACAAGCCACACTCTTCTCCACTATGTTGAGATGAAATACATTTGCATTTAAATTACAGAAAGTTTTTATACATTTCATATATAGATAGAAAGTTATAGATATGCCTCCTTTTGTCCTGTTTCCTCAGGTGGATGTGTTTCCTCCTTTTCTGGCGACGTGATAAGCTGCCACTTATTTCTTTTTCCATTTTCCTTTTTGTTGCTGGTCCTTGTGGTTCTTCATCTTCAATTATGGAAGGTTTGCAAAGAGTGACTCTGTGTTGGCTTAGCGCAGGGGTAGTCAACCATTTCATACCTACCGCCCACTAATGCATCTTTCTTGATGGTAAAATTTCCTTACCACCCGCCAGTGCTCGATGGAACCTTGTGCCGTAGAACCCCCTACCTAGAATCTTGAAACGCCCACTAGTGGGTGGTAGGGACCAGGTTGACAACCCCTGGCTTAGTGGAATGATATAACCCAGGAAGTGAAACAATAACTGTAAGAGAATACAACCCCCCCTTTGCTGTTGCCAGTGGAAGCAGAACTTGATTAGTGGCAGATTGGCTGAGCTGTTTATAATTCAACACACAGTTCTTCCAGGCAGTTGCCTGGAATTGTTATCTAGCTCAGCATACAGTAGTGTCGGTATTAACATCCCTTCGTTTGTTGCTGACTCCTGCCAAATCTTTCTTTAGGAAGATAATCTGTGCTTTTAAGTGGGTAGCCCTCACTGTAGTATACCACAGTTTGAACGTCCCTGTCTATCTGTAGACCTTTGCATCTGCCCTAGTTTTATCTGACTTCCTGTTTGCCCCTATTCTCTGCCAAAATGTGTGTTCTAGACATTGGCAGTATGGGCTTGACTTGTCAGGCAAATGTTTTTGCTTGTCTGCCGTTCTCATGGGTTAGTCACACTTTCCGCTCTCCCCTCATGTGTGTTATGTTTCAGACATAAACAGGTAGTGGTCCATGAGAGAGGTAACGACTCTTTGTGTACAACGCTGACTTTAAAATATACTGTGGGGCTATGATAACATGAACAACAGTCTATGGCTTAGATCCTTAGGTGAGCAAACTAAAGGAAGTTCATGTAAATTGAGGGACACCTTTTTCACCCTGAGATGTGCATTTCCTTAACAGTAACTTTCTGAAGGTGACATGCCAGGGGCTGGCAGGGCTGGAATCAAAAGTGGGAGGACCAATGGAAGTGGGTCTTACTTTTGTACAGTTCCAAAATGTCAAAGGTTTCTCTACACATTCACCTACATCTCCATCATCTGTCCAGGCAAGCAGAAGGCATTTATCCCAGTTCAATGACACATTCCAGCTATTGCAGGTTATGGGGATGCAGCAGGCAGTCTAGAGACTCTAACAACATGTAGATAGATAGATAAACTTTATTTGCATTAGCCACCGGCCATAGCAACATAAAACAAGCAATATATACAAATAAAAATACAACAATGGGTAAAAAGGACAATCAAATGACCAAGATTATCGTTTAGATAGTGGCCCTTAATCTCATTGCACCCTCGATAAACCTAGCAACCTTTGCCGTTGTCTGATCATTTTGATCTGATAAAAGAAAGAACAATGTGGCCACAGATGGGTGGCCTGGGATGGTAAGTAAGAGTGGGGTGATGATCTCATTCCTCAGATAAAGGGGACAGGATAGGAGAACATGAGCCACTGTTTGCAGATTGCCATCTCCACATGGGCAGAGTCGTTTCTCAGTTGGAATCTTTTGGTATCTGCCCTCAAGTACGGCAGAGGGCATCACATCCAATCTGGCCAGTGTGAAGGCATGCCTGTATTTTGGGGTAGTTAATTTATACAAATATGGTGCCAGGGAATCAAACTGAGAAGGGGGGGGAAAGGCATACCAAGGACAGAGTTTCTTTATAATGGCCAGATTGTTCTGTTGCTCTTAAGTCCTTCAGACGCTGTCCAATTAGCCTTTTTGCTTTAATAGACCCCATCGTGAGAAGCTGATTTGGGTGGAGTCCGCAGGAGAGCAATTTTTGGTGCACTATTTCTGACCACGCACTTTTATGGGGGGTCTTGTGTCACTAAGGGCAGTAGACTGGGTGGATTTAGATTTAGACGGAGCCAATAATTAAGAGTTCTTTGCCAGGACTGAGCTTCTACAGAAGGAAGACTTGCCACCAGTCATAATGCTGCAACAAGTAATAATAGTGGTGTGGCAGCAGCAGAGTAATAGGAATAGGGCTGTTATGAGCAGTGAAAGCTTATCCATGTGGGCAAATGGGGTGCTGCCCCACTAACCTCTACCTTCAGCCAGCCCTCACTTGCTGCCTTTCATATCTGCCATCAGTTCAGGGAGTGGCTGTCAGCTTCTTCCTCCTTAGTCCCAGGGATGCGGGTGGTGCTGTGGTCTAAACCACTGAGCTTCTTGCGCTTGCCGATCAGTGGTTCAAATTCTCGCGACAGGGTGAGCTCCCGTTGCTCTGTCCCAGATTCTGCCAACCTTGCAGTTCAAAAACATGCCAGTGCAAGTAGATAAACAGGTACCACTGTGGTGGGAAGGTAAATGGTGTTTCTGTGCACTCTGGCACTCATCACAGTGTTCCGTTGCACCAGAAGCAGTTAAGCCATGCTGTCCACATGACCTAGAAAGCTGCCTGTGGACAAACACTGGTTCCCTCGGCCTGAAAAATGAGATGAATGCCATACACCATAGTCGCCTTTGACTGGACTTAACTGTCCAGGGGTCCTTTTCCTTTACCTTAACTTAGTCTCAGTATTGCCCTTGTGTCGGGGTTGGGGTGGGGAGAATGGGGACAAAACTAGAATTAGTTGGTTCTGCCTGTCTTTGGCTCTGGTTCTTCCCTATTTGGTCTCCCTGCCTCACCCTTACCCATTCTCTTGTGTACTGCCACCACTGGCTATGAGATGTGTAGTTGTCCATGAAGAGGTAATGTCTCTTCGTGTACGATGCTGACTTTAAAATATACTATGGGGCTATGATAATATGAACAACAGTCTATGGTTTAGATCCTTAGGTAAAGGTAAAGGGACCCCTGACCATTAGGTCCAGTCATGGCCGACTCTGGGGTTGTGGCACTCATCTCGCTTTATTGGCTGAGGGAGCCGGCGTACTTGTGTACTGCCACCACTGGCTATGAGATGTGTCTCTATTTTCAGCCGTGTATAGGATTAACTGTTTCCTAAACAACCATTGGTTTTAGAGGTACACTCACTTCCATGTATGTGCAGGATTTGCTCAAACCTCAGAAATTTGGTTTGTTAAACTTATTGTTGTTTGTTTGTTTGTTTGTTTGTGTGTGTGTGTGTGTGTGTGTGTGTAAATATATTACACACACCATCCTAAGGAAGACTTGCCTCTTTTCAAACAGCATGGCTTTCTACAGTGTGATAAATTCTAGTTACTTCAGAATGTCCCAGCTCTACAGTTCTCAACAGAAGAAAGAGAATAATCACACTGTGTCTTTTCCTCCCCCCCCCCCACTAAAAAAACCCATTTGATCTGGCAACTGTACCTTGGAGCTAAGTGCTGCAACTATTCTGTAGGAGGAATTCAATTTAGAAATAAAATCCACAGAAGTTTAAAATAAATTAAATATAAAATCAATATCTCAGTACAGCCGCTTCTGCGCTGCTGGTTTGATGTTAAATTCAATTCCTGACTTTTCATTCACACAGTTTTAGATTTTGTAATGTCAAGGGCTTCTGTACAAGGGGCCCATGATGTAAGGAGCTGATATGTGCTTGGGAACAGAGGAACTAGGCAGACACGTTTTGAAATGTCACACAAAGCACTTTGATTTGAAACATCCAGAAGTTATTTGTTTAATTTGTGGGACATTATTGCAGTCAAACCAACAATTCGTGTTTTCCAGATAGGCACACGAAGAAGCTGAGGCTCACAGAGCTTTCCTGTAAATTTGCTAGAGAGAATTCTATGAAATCACTTCCTTTGTCTGTCTTGGCAGGAAGCCGTAACACTTCCTTCCTGCCTGGGCACTCTCCTCTTTCTTTATCATGCTTTCAAGCCGACCACATGGGAATGTCTGAGCTCTGAAGCTCAGACACCATTTCTGAAGTTGCATTTTGTAATTAGTAACTTAGATAGAAATTATAAACCTGCCTTCATTTTGCTACTGCAATTGCTGCTTCCATGCCTAGATTATGTAAGTAAATACTACTTTTATTTCTTCACAAAACAATTTGTGCATTACTGTATTTTTGTGGGGGGAGGGAGGGGAAGAAAAAGGGTAATACCAGGAAAATCCAGTCTACAGTACTTTAAAGCATCCTGGATTACTGTTCCTAGAAGGTTAAATCAACCATTTTTTAGCTGCCAGGTTTAACCTGCAAAGGATGGTACTCTCCTGCTCTCACTAATGTGAGCAATGAAGGATAATAACTAAAGTTACTAAACAATATATCCACTTCTACTGTCAAAATCCATTCCTACATTATTGTGTTGTCTCTGTTGCTCTGCCCTTAGCATAAACATATTATTGCTATGATGTAGTTAGTTCTTAGCATCTAGAGAAAGTGTGCCAATGTGGAGCCCCCCCAGAGGTTGTGGACTACAACTCCCATCATCCCTGTGCATTGGCCGTGCTCAGTGTTGTAGTCCCAACAGTATCTTGGAAGCTCTGCATTAGCTACTCTGGGTTTGGCTCAACCACAGGGAATATTCTTCGGATTTTCTTCATAGCCAGGATGCATCCTTGACAGCATTTGTTCTATTAAAAGTTGCAGGCCAGGACTTGCTCTGCGTAGTTTATGGTCTCATTCCATGGCAAGTCACAAAGTCATGCGAACTTCCAGTCGGTCAGTTGGCACCTGCTATTTCTTAACAGCCCTCATTTTACTAGCCAAAAAATTGCTGCCACTCTATATAAGGTTTCCTCTCCTAAGCCAGCCTTTAGTTATTGTTCATCATGATTTCCCTGTATTATTTAATCCCATGAATCACTTAAAAACAACAACAACACTTTCCCTGTTTCCACCAAACTACTAAAATAATCATGGGGAGGGTCTTGCTGTCAGCTGTGGAACTTGCACTTCAGTGAATAGATACAGAATTGCCTGCCTTGTTAAAAAGAGGTCTTGTATATTGAGCAGCTGCATCGGAAAGATGGCTGGGATCCAGGTAATCTTTGGCTGCTTTTGCTGAGGTTTTAGTCTCTTTCCTTTCACTCTTAGTTTAATTCTTGGTCCATTGTCTACTTAATTGCAAAACATTACAAGATGAGACTAAACCCCCATGTCTTTGAAATTTTGGGCCTTTTCGGGTTGAGATGTACCAGGTAGGATTTTGACCGAGGTGAACTTGTGGAGTATTCTCCAGCCCCCACAAAACATTCTCCAGCCCTCACAAAGCAAGTCATATCGACTGCTGTTAAAGTGCCCTCCCAGGATGTACATGAAATCTTAAGTTCTTTTCTTTCAGTGTTCACACAGATACTACATTAATCTGCAAAGCTTTAAAGACATGGAGCGCTTATGTGATAACATCTTAATTCAAACATTCTTTTCATACCTTTGCAGTTCGGATTTAGAAATTCCTTCCACAGACAAAGCTTCACCCATACGTATAATAGCTGTCATGTGTCAAAATAATAATTACATAAATCACATTGAGTTTGTATAGGGTTATGTTGTTATTAGGAAAGCATTAGAAGCACACAACCATGCCTAATAAACAAGGGAAATGTTGGAAGCCCTGTCAGTTTATGTTTTCTTGAAAGCCCAAGTTGCCTTAGCTTGCTGTGAAAAAACAAATCAGCTTGCATGAAAAGAGAGAGGGAGAATAGCTTGGGGGAGGCTTGCAAAGGTACTTTTAAGAGACCATCTTGTAAAACATAATGATGAAATCTTGAGCAGCAAGAAAAACATGCCTTTTCCCTGAATCATACTAGAGACTATTTCCCTCTGGTGTATCTTAAAGTTATATTATTCATGATATTTTGTAATTGATACTTGAAAATGATGTAAAACTCAAGGACAGATTTAGTCCTAAGATTTAGTAGCATCCAAATAAGTTAAAAACCCTTCCTAGTAATAATCCCCTTAGAAAATCAAAACAGTTTATTTCAGCCAATAAATCAAAATCTATGTTCTTGGCCCCAGAAAAGAAATCCTTATTAAATTAGTTAAAGAAAAACAAGATACAACCTGGAAGCTGTTGTTAGCACAGAATGAGGTTGGTGAGTCCTGAAAATGCTGCGTTGGCTGCCAGTGAGTTCCTGGGCCCAATTCAAGGAGGTCTGCCTGCCTATCTATGTGTCTGTCTGTCTATCTGTCTGTCTGTCTATCTGTCTATCTGTCTATCTATCTATCTATCTATCTATCTATCTATCTATCTATCATCTATCTATCACCTATCTATCTATCTGATTTATATTCTGTCCAATCTCCTTAAAGTGATCCACACTTTAAAAACAAAAAAGCAAAACAAAAGCATTCTAAACAGTCAAAACTTCCTAAAAACATCTAAAAACTGTTACACTTAAAAACACCATCCAATGATCTTGAGGTTGCCAAGAATGATAATCTTCAGCCACCAGGTGTTTGTGTAAACAAGAACATTTTCTTCCTGAAAGTGAATGATGGAGACACTAGCGTAGACCACCAGTACTAGCGTACAAAGCCAAAGCAGGTTGGGACCAAAATAATGTGAAGAACACTTCTTCCCAGTATCAACCATCTCAGCTTCCTGTGATCAGTGAGGGAGGCCACCACTAGGTGCTGCCAGGTTGACACTGAGCAATGACAGAGCCTTCTTGGGAGCAGTTCCCTGTTTGTGGAATGCTGTTGCATCTGTCTCCCTCATCATGAACTTCCAGGAGGAATTTAAAAACACTCAGGTATTTGATGGCTCAGATATACTATTCTTAGTAACCAAAACAGGAAATGAGACCCTTGATATTCTGGCTGATGCTGTTAGGTCCTGATGATGCCTGAGTGGATATGGGGACAGAGTTGGCATGTGGGTTTGTTGCAAGGTTTGGTCCCTGTGTTTGTGTTTTTGGTGTATAGGTTGTTGCTGCTTTTTGGGGCACATTTTAGGCTATTTCTGCACTGCAGCAGAGTTGCAGCACACATGAAGAAGTCCTTGCTGTACGGGTGGGAATTTAAATGTGTTATTTCAAGTTTGTGTGTATCCTGAGAAAGTTGCTGCAAACTTAGTGAGTAATGTGTGGCGTCAAAAGGAACAGCTGGAAAATCCACTAACTAAAAAAAGTCCTTGACCTGCTCTGATACACCAGCATATGGTATATAAAATTGCCTCTAGGCACTTGCAAGTATAGGTAGGCATGCACAATTGACTGCTTAAGTATTAAATATCTGTCTTGACTATGCATTTCTAGGCTTCTGGCAGTTCATTTTTGAACCGCAACATGTTCCAGTAGTATTGCCCCCTTCTTTGGGGTTTTTTCTTTTCCTCTGGAGCAAGAAAAATACAGTCTTTTAAGTGCACTCAGCTGAATGAAGTACTAGAAACAAGTAGGTGTAGAGCAATCTTAGTTTTAGAGGACTCAGTAGATTTCCGCAATATTGAAACTCAGGAAAAGCTACTTATGGCAGATAGCTGCCTGGTAAAATTGCTTGAAGAATCCCTAAAGCCGTGTGTGATGGAAAATATAACCAATGGCTGCAACAGCTTGGGTTTTCTTCCCCATAGCTTTCAAGATAATCTGAAAAATTCTACACTGTTTCAGACTGTGTCTAGGAGATTGGTGGGATGCTGAAGTGTGATATATGACATAGCATGAATTAGTACCCTCAAAATGCAGCAGCTGTGAGCATATTAGGCCTGTGTATGTTAAGGAGGGCCCACTGCATGCTGTAAGGACCCCCATTTTTGGCCGTTCGGTTACATAGGGACGTGGGAGGATGCCCCTTACCAAATCAGACCACGTATGCTCAGCATTGCCCACAATAACTGCCAGTGACTCTCCTAATATCATATCGAGAGTAAAATAAATAACAATAGTGCCGGGATGGTGTAGTGGTCAAAATGTATTAGTGTGCGCCATCTGGTGTAAATAAGCCAGTTAATAAGTCGAGCAATGCCCTCTGGAAAACCTCTAAGCGATTGAGACTAGGTTTAGTTGATACCACATTCAACACTCTTCTAAAACTGTTCTATAACATTCAAACTTGCAGTATGAAATCATTATCCATCACAGCATTGGGTTTTTATTTGGTGAATTATCTGCACTTCTCTGAAAACGTATAATAAATTAATTCGGATGACCAATGGCATTCCGTTGAATTACAGTCTGTGCTATCAAATTCTTGTTGCTTTGTGCACATGTTTGAATCACAATTTGCTGTGCCTTAATTTTTAACTTCATCGTTATCAGCTGGATTCATTCATTTTGTATGGGGACTGCAGATTTTAATTTCACACTAAGGTCATTTGATTCCCCAGCTGCAGTTGCGATTTCATCATCGTCTTCTCTTTTTTGCTTGCTTGCTTTTGAAATTGCACATACTGTGAGCTTCTTCATGCTTTAACTTGGTGCTCTTGTACTATGTTTGATTTCTGAATCGCATGAACTACATTTTTTTTTATCCTTTGTGAAACTTTTAAGAGCTTTCAAATCATTGTGAATAGTGTTACCAGGTGTCCTGAGCTGGCTTGGAAGTCTCCAGGTTTGTCTGGTCCCCTGCATGTGGCAAGGGAAAGCCTTGAATCTCCAGGTGGCCAAGAGTGCCTTAGAAATATTATTATTATTATTATTATTATTATTATTATTATTATTATTATTATTATTACTGTGCGCGCAGCTTGCAAGCATAGATGGTGGGCTCATCTACAATTCTGCTTATCACACTGCTTTGGGAAAACCCACTCTTTATCACTGAATTGGAGCAAATGTTAATTGGGTTTTCTGCATGGATTCAGGGGTACAGAGTGGGTTTTCCTGGGGAAAGCAGCGGGGCAAATGGAAAATTGCTCAGATCAGACCCATGTCTAGCAAGCGCATGCAATGCATGTAATGTCTTTCATTCTACACTTGTGTGATGTGTGCTGATATTGTATTGTGATGGCCATTGGCTATAAACAATTAAAATCTATTGATTGATAGTACGCACAGGAGAAGCAGACAGCCTGTCGGGCCCATGCTTTCCAGGCACGGGACAAGTGAAGTGTGGACGAACCCTTTTCAGAGGGTATTTCCATGTCCTTTTCCTTCTCCCCTTTCCCAATTAACCTCCATCGCCAGGACTTGGTGGTGGGAGGGAGCAGAGGAGAAGAAAAATAATTGGGCTGGGCTCAAGAGGGTTATGAGTGTGCATATACCTCTAACCATGACACTACACTGGAATTTAATGTGAATTTTTTTAAAAAAATAGCGTTGACTACGGCTCAGTACTGGGCTGGGCCCCTGCTGTCTAGGGAGGGAAAGCTTGACCTTTTCCCTTTGCCACTGCCCTGACAAAAACTGCCCTCCTTTCACATGGGTGCCAATAAGAACTTACCAACCAGAAATAATCAGTGTTGTGGGGTGGTGGCAGGATGAAAGAATTTCCACTGGAATCATAGTAAGGAGGAAAGTGCTCATTTCCCCCTTCCTGCCTACTGTGGTTCTGATCCTGCTTCAATAACTATATTTGTTTGAAAAATGTGCATGTTAAATGCAGTAACATTTAGTGACACATGTTGATTAGCTCTTATGACATTTCCTAAACAAAGAAAAGCTGAGGCAGAGGTACCGTATTTTTCGCCCTATAGAACACACTTTTTCCCCTCCAAAAATGAAGGGGAAATGTGTGTGCGTCCTATGGGGCGAATACAGGCTTTTGCTGAAGCCTGGTGAGCGAAGGTTGCGCAAGCTCCCAGAGCGATGCCGAAGCTGCGCTCAGCTTCGGCATCGCTCTGGCTCCTGTTCTGGGGGCTGGGGAAGCTCGGGCTTCCCCCGCCCCAGCCCCGCGCCTGGGTGGGGGGGGGGCGAAATAAACATTTTTTTCCCTTTATTTCCCCCCCCCAAAAAAATCTAGGTGTGTCCTATGGGCCGGTGCGTCCTATAGGGCGGAAAATACGGTAGATATCTTCGGGCAGCATATTATTCCAAAGAGCTAGAATTGGGCCCTGCTTCACACCGCAGCAGATTTAACTACTTTGATGAAAGGAAGTCAAAGCAGGTCCTCCTTTGAAGTTCTTAAAACCTCATGCTGGAACATGCAGTCCCTGGACTACGCTGTGCTCAGGCTGCATAGAGGTTCAAAGGATTAAACCAATATTTCAAATAGTACCCAAATATAACTGCAAATTCCTTGCAGCTCACCTAGACTGGAATACACCTGTTCCTATCTCCCTATTCTTCTTAAGGGGTGAGTTGCTGTGCTTTGCACTAGCTGTAGCTTCTGTCTTCGCCATCCAAGACAGGAGAACACAATGCAGTAATCAATCCTCTTGGTTACAAAAGAATTGCTGTGCATAAGGGAAGTCACAATCTACAACCTTCCCCAAGCTGATAACCTCCATATATCTTAGCCTGCAGGTCTCGTCAGCCCCTGCCAGCATGGCAGTACTGCCAGAGAATATGGGAGTTCTGCTTTAGCAACGTCTTTAAGGATGAAAGCTCAACACCCAGGCAGTTTGCTGCTAATTTTATTGACAGTTAATTTTGTTATTTGGAGCTTGGTGATTTTTTACATGACTCTTCAATTGGTGGTCTTAATGGGATAGTGAAGAGGGGTGGTTTTTTAAATTTTGATTTTAGTGTATGATCACTTTCAGTGTATGGCTGTATTTTATAGTGTTGCATTTCCCTCCCTTGTCTGGTGTATTTTATAGTGTTGCATTTCCCTCCCTTGTCTGGTGGATGAAAAGTGAATTAGGACTTTAGAGAATAATAATAATAATAATAATAATAATAATAATAATAAAGCGATAAAACATCAAACATTAAAAACTTCCCTAAACAGGGCTGCCTTCAGATGTCTTCTAAAAGTCAGATAGTTGTTTATTTCCTTGACATCTGATGGGAGGGCGTTCCACAGGGCAGGCGCCACTACCAAGAAGGGCCTCTGCCTGGTTGCCTGTAATCTCACTTCTCGCAGTGAGGGAACCTCCAGAAGGCCCTTGGAGCTGGACCTCAGTGTCACAGCTGAACGATGGGGGTGGAGACACTCCTTCAGGTCACCAACGTTTTTAGGCCTGTGGACACATTTAGATTTTTGAGTAAGTACCATGGGCACTACCTACTCTGGTCACTTATCTTCCCTCTCCCTAGATCGGTCCGCCTTGCAAGACACAAAAAGAGAATGTGCATGCGCGTGTGCGTGCATGTACACACACACACACACACACACACACACACAGCTTTTCCAAGCAATCTGAGTAAAAGTCAGATCCAGGAGTATTAATCTGATCCTCTGAAAGCACATAGGCCTAGAGCTGAAAGAGTAAGTCCTCCTTCCAACTTCCTCCTTTAGCTCTATGTACTTCTTAAGAGAGAAAATAATCAGGCTCACCATCTCATGACCAATGGGACAGTGAGGGTATGTTTGTCTCAGAGGCCTTGCTTTGCTCTAAGGCAGGCATGTCCAAGGTCCGCCGGTTGGTTTAATCCTGCCCCTGTGGTAGTTTATTTCCTGGGGTAAAATCCCCCAAAAGGATTCACGCATGTTCACTTCATCAAATCTGTCCCTCTTTGAAAAATGTTTGGGCACCCCTGCTCTAAGGGAAGAGCTGGAGGGCATCCTTCGCTGCATTGTTGTTCACCTGGGCACCATGTTGATGACCTCTTCTATATGATAATGATGATGCCACCATCAGGTTGGAGAAAGCTAATCTACAAATTAGGTGAAGCAGGTAAAAAAGTTCTTCCCTACCACTTCTGGTAGGAAACTGGTGGCAATTTGATAGGAACCAAAGTTCAAGACTAGATACCTGACAGCGTGCAATGGGAAATGCTTTCATGAGGAATCAGAAAGCTATCTGTGGGAAAGGATAGAGGAAGAGATAACGCTTTCTGGGTAAGAAAATGTGCGCATGATGTTATAAGGGCCAAAAGTTTACTGTCTTAATAGGAAGCATCTGGCAGCTGTACTTTCTCTAGAAGGTCAGTATAATGTTTAGCACATATTTTGTTTGAAAAAATGAGTGCAGATTTCAACAAAATAAATCCGGCAGGATTTTCCAAATTTGAAGAGCAAAACCTAGCTTTTAATTTGTCTTTCTTGAGATCTATTCTTCCACCTCCACCCCCCACCCCTGATGTGTGGGTTATTGCTAACAGCAGCTAAATGTAAAAATCTGGGCACAGACTCAAGAGACAGAAATCCAGAAGTAATTCTTGTAATTTTAGCAATCAGAGCAAAATAGGATTATAGGTTTTATTCAGTGTTTTCAGATCCTTGGTGACTGCCATGTATGATTACTGGTAGGTAAGCATGCAGTAATTCTCATGCAAATCTAGGCTGTCTGGAATCCACAGCAATTTTGATGTGGCATTAAGGATCACAAAGCAAATTTAGCCACCTGCTGTGTCTGGCACAACAGGTGCCCAAAATTTAGTGGATGTTCTGGACATCTCTGAAATGTAAGGGGCGGGGGGAATGGTCTGTCTGTATGTTGTTGGAAAGAGGTGTTTTATAAGATATGTCTATGAATTGTAGATGCCCACATCCCATAGATGCCCACATTTAATAGATGCCCATGGGAAGGCCATAAGCACCAAAGCAGTCTCCCTATTAGCAGATCCCTAACAACTGGTAATCAGAGACATAGTACATCTGATTCTGGAGGTAAGATAGCCATCATGACTAGGAGTCCCTTGATAGCCTCATCCTTCGTTAATTTGTCAAGTCACCCTTTAAAGCTGTGGGTGGCCAACACTACATATTCCAAGTCTCATTTGGGATCATTCCTTCTATGCTTGGTAGCCTCATCCACATTGTCAAGGACTTGCTTCTCCAGAGAGGAGAATTCCAGCAGAACAAGGATGAGGATGGGATGGAAAACCTCTGTCTGAGGACCCAAGCCTATGTTTGCTTTTCCTGTTTGCGGTTGTTGTCGTCAAGACAATGGCGCCACAATAGCTTGAAATTTGGATCTGAAAGCACATGCACAAAGGCTATCTTGGTCATTTACAGTGCATATATGTATAATGCTTGCTTGTTTATGTTGCACGGAAACTTAATTTTATGCTGCACAAAAAAGGAAGCTCCCTGTTTCTTCCTCTTTCACAACAACCTCTGAGGCCCATCTCATGTTCTTTGCAGGGGGCCTTGAAAACATAAGCTAGTTTTTTTTCAGCAGCCATAGGTGACTTGCAGAGAGGAAGAGGACGAACTGGAAACTTTTCTTCTATGAATTTGCTTAAGTTAATTTATCTTAGGATCCAGACCATAAGTTGTAAAGTATAGTCCACTGTATGATGTGCTAGAAACAAGTAGATACAGAATCATTTAAGTTTTAGTAGATAATGTAGATTTTAGGAATATTCAACATGTATACAGCTGCTTTTTGCAGATAGCTGCCTAGAAAAATTTCTTGAAGAATCTCACACCAGACATTTTGTGTGTGTGTGTGTGTGTGTGTGTGTGAGAGAGAGAGAGAGAGAGAGAGAGAGAGAGATAGAAAACATAAACTATGAACAAAACAGTGATATACAATGAACGGACTCTGTCTCTTTCCCCCCTGCCCAACTTTTAGGTGAGTTATGGCACACATTAAAAAGTAATCTGAAGAATTCTGTGCTGTTTCAGTCTCTGTCCAGGAAATTGGTTGGGCTTCAAGGAATGATATATGTATCATAAAGTCTTATCCTCAAACTACAGCAGCACTGGTTTGTTGCTATTGGGCTGCGGGCATATATTGTATGTCAGAGGGCCCATGGCTCAGCGTAAAAGCCTAGATTCAATCCCTGTGATATTTTCCAAGTAGTGCATCCCAAGAGAAGGTCTCTGCCTGATTCCTTGGAAAGCTGATGTGAATTAAGAATAGTGGAGTGGTGTCATCTAGATACTGTTGGTCTACTCTACATCTTCAATTAGCTTCAGCTAGCATGGCCAACGGTTAGGGATGATGGGAGCTGTTAATCTAGCAACATCAAGAGGGTACCATGTTGGTTGCCCCTGGATTAGATGTACCAGTGGTAAGGCTCAGCAGAAGCCGCTGAGGATGCACACGTGTCTAAACACTACCCTGGAGATCCTCAGGTTGCCAGGTACGTTTGGGTTTGGTAGAAGGACACATATACAGGTCTGAGGTCCCAACTCTGTGGCAGCATAAATTCAGAGACCAGTATCAATGGTTAAAGCATCGGGGGATAGCAAGTGGATGTCGGAGGATGGAGAACAAGCAGACAGTGGGGATGGTGAACCCTTCACCCTGCCATTTGTTGTTGGGATACAGCTCACATCATCCCTGACCATTGTTCATGCTGACGGGTTTCTTGGGAATTGGACCTTCCAACAACATCTGAAGGTCCGCAGCTTCTGCATCCCTGATCTAGGTGCATGTGCTTGCAGATCCAAATATATATATTTTTGTCCCATTCTCAAATGATACAACTGTTTGTACATCAAGGCAAGGCATCACGAGAAAAAGAATTCGTGCCACAACCGCCAATATATTTATATCCTACCCCTCCATGTACACTGCTTTATTTGAATGTCTTTAAATGGCTATGGTTTGCCTTTTTGTTCGATTTTCCTCTCGTCTCATTTGGTTAAAAAGAAGAAAGCATGCTTTTTTTAAAAAAAATGTAGGCTATGAGATAGAAGGCAGTAATTTTTCTTGTGTGAAAAGTAGTCAGATGTAACCATTTAATTAATCTTTAGCTCAATACAGCCACCTCTCTCACATTTGAAAATGGTGTTTAATAATTGCATTATTTTAGTCATAATTTTGTGAAAAGATAAAGCAGATTACCATTTGGAAGCCAGGAAGTGACCTGTGAGATAAGGAAATGTAAGGACTTTCTACTTAAAAATCACTACATGTTTCAACTGAATAAAAAAGCGCAAAAACTGTACTTAGCAATAAAAAGGCATAAAAAGATGAAGCTGCTTAATGATTAAATCAGGTGACGAGCAACTTTATTCTCATTAAAATTACTTGAAGTTTATGTAATTAATTCAAATTATGAGAAACAAATTAGTGTCACATTATTATAATTTGACTTATACACTACTTAGATGCCAATACCCACACGCACATAATTAAAATACATTTTCTATAGTTAAAATGATGCATGCCATTTTTATATAGCTTTCCTCTTAAAACTAAATTAATCAAACCTCAGAGGCCTGAAGGCTATAAATTTTTATTCTTTGTCATGAAAGGCAAATATCCTAGGATCACTTTATGGTCTAAAAATACATAAAGGTCTCTCAGAGTGGAATATAATCAATGAAACAAAAGGCAGCAGGATTCAATATGATCATCTTTCCAGACTTTATCTGTTTGGTCCAGTCACTCCTCATAAGCCCTGTACAAATTTTAAAAACATATCTCTCTTGCAACATGGTGACGAGGCCTTTGTACAACACCAGACCCTCCAAGTGTCCCTATTTTCCAGGGACATCCCTGATTTAGAGAAGCCGTCCCGGTTTCTGATTTGATCCTGGAATGTCCCACTTTTCCTTAGGATGTCCCTATTTTCATTGGAGAAATATTGGAGGGTATGGAGTTATCTGACCCCCGAGCCATCTGAAGGCAGCCCTGTACAGAGGTTTTTTTTAATGTTTAATGTTTTATTATGTTTTTTATATATGTTGGAAGCTGCCCAGAGTGGCTGGGGCAACCGAAAAAGATGTGTGGGGTATAAACAGTAACATTATCATTATGGAATGAGACATCCCTATTTTCACTGGAGAAATGTTGGAGGGTATGCAACACACCCTTTAACTCCCCTTGCTTTCCCCCCATTTCAGATTCCTCCATCTTCTGCAGCATGTGAAAGAAACTAGTCTATGTTTGGGAAGACACCAAATCAAGAAATAATCTGACATGTGGAAGGGTAGATCAGAGCTGGGGAAACTTTGGCGCTCCAGATGTTGCTGAACTATGACTTTGCGTCAGCTCCAGCAAGAATGGTCAATGACCAAGGATGACAGGAGCTGTAGTTCAGTAGCCTTTGGAGGACCAGAGGTTCCCCACAGCTGGGGTGGAGAAACATATTTCAATCCAGGCAAATCTTTCAGAGGTCTTGGATAAATGTGGTGCAGCAGAAGAAACAGAAACTGATGATGATAGCTTGGAAAACTAAAGTGATTAAATTTCATGTACTATTCCTTGAGTCTAGGTCTCCCCCACAATTTTTCTCAGCTCTTTTAATGGAAATGAGTGCTTTATGTCTGCTTGACATTGTAGAGACCTACAAATTTCAAGAATGTATAATAATTTGTGTACTATAATGCTGATGGCTAATTCCATTTTTATAGGTTTTTTTTTGCCTTTTCTGCATAAACTGGCAAAACCAAAGAGACAGTTTGGCAGTTCTAGAATCCTTCTGTTGAGGAACACTGGTAAACCTAGTACATGCCTTGGTGACATCTAAATGAAATCCCTGAGTTACTGCGTTCCAAATTACTGCCACAATCCAGCACAAGTTTGCTAAGGTTAAGCCCCTTGAAATCAATGGTACTTTAGATGAGTCTGATTCCCAGGACATTGTTTTCAATGGCTACATTTTGCTCACTTGTAGTTTTTTAGAGAGATTTGATGGACTGTAGATGTATGAATGACTCTTGCATCTGTAAAACTCTGTGAAGAAGTCATGTATCCTCCTCCTCTTTAGATTTAATGTGAAATGTGCATTGCCTTCTTATTCAGCATTTTTAGAAAATATAAGTGATACCTCATCAAGTCAAACCCAGAGTAAACCAGTTGAAACTAATGGATTTTATCTACTACACTGATTTCAATGAGTTTACTCTGGCTAACAATGGATATTGATTAATAATACCTTGGGTCTGAAAGTTACTATGTGTATTTGTGGCTGATTGATTAATTTAGAATTTCAGCAAGAAAGTGATGTTTCTTCAATTATCTTTTCTTGTTGTTTCAGGTTGGGTTTTCCCATGATGATTATGAGCTGCATCATTGGAATGTGCTATCTCCTTGTTGCTCACGTTGTATTGGGTTGGACCTAAGAATGTATATATTGATTATATATACTGAAGACCAAAAGACATTTTTCATTCTTTTCCAACCTCTATTGCATTTTTACAAGGCTGTATGAAAACAAAAAGCTTTTATTTGGGGGGCGGGGGGAGTGGAATCATTCATGCTGCTACTCCTGTCCAGCTTTCTGTTATGAACATGGAAATTCATCTGATGCCTATATGGAATTTATCCACTTGGAAATGATGCCCACATTCATTTCAGTTGAGAGAACCAATTTCTGTGCACATTATTTTGTGTGTGTGTGTGTGTGTTTGTGTGTGTGTGTGTGTGTGTGTGAATTGCCTACCTCTGCTGAAATATTGACAGGGACCATTGTGAATGCAAGAGAGATATGTGCTGATATCTAATGCACAGGAAGCTCTGGGCCACAGCTGTATTTAATAACTGGCAGCTAAACAGCTGAGACACAAAATCAAAACCATCTCATAATGCACATTTTGATGGGCTGTACCATTTTAGATTAAAGGTGGAAGAATTGTGTGAATGCCATACAGAATAGAAGCTAGTGTGTCAACAGAAAAAGCGAAGAGTTAGATCCTTACTGATTAGTTTTATATATGAAGAAGCATTCAAATGTGAATCCCCCCTGCAGTCTAAAATTGTATAGCAGAGGGAAAAAATGCACCATGTGACCCTTTAGATAATGTGCGTCATTGTGGGCTTATGTTCTTTGACCAGCTTATAGAGCAGAATATTGTGATTTAAGTTGCACAAATGGTCTTATGGTGGAACCAAATTTCTTTAGGTTCATTTTTCAGCTCGAAAGTAGTGATTTTGCTGAGTCCTCCCAGATCTTTAATCCTATTATTATTATTATTATTATTATTATTATTATTATTATTATTATGAGAAGCTTGCCTGATACTCCTCAGAGGTCCTTTGCTTTGCTTCCACTTCAGTGGACTTTTTAAGGAAACAACTCCTGGTGGGATTCAACAGAGTTGTTTCATGTGCAGAACAATGTCAGCTCATGCAATGAGATCCCAGCCCCTCCTTCCTCCCATGCCTTCTAAATCTGTTCTGGAGAGTTAGGGGAACCCCCCAGAACAGTTTTAAGGGGTGAACAGGAGGAGTAGAAGGGGGAAAGTGCCATTGCATGAGTGGATCTTGTTCTCCATGCACATAAACCACTTGAGTTCCCCCCAGTTTCATTCTTACTTGAGACCACACAATGGGCACAATGACATCAGAATACCAGGTAGTTAATCAGATTTGACTATTTGTTGTAACCAATAATAGTATTAAATAAAGACAATTAAATAAAGACAATTATTGCCCAAGAAGGGAGAACCCCAAACCAGTAGGTTCAAATGAAGAGAGGATATTGTTAAGAAACATTTTTTTAAAAAACAAAAACAAAAACAAAAACCAGAGTCTCTGTTAGTATGAGTTGTCTGGCTACTGGAACAGACTTCCTCAGAAAATGGTACACTTGGCTCCATTGTAAGTTTTTAAGCAGTGGTTTTAACAATGAGATTTGAACATATGTCTTTGTCAGGGAACTGCCATCAGGGCCGGAGGGAGAGAGCGGGCTCCAGAGGGACTCCAGAGAGTGCCCCGGGATGGGGAGAGGCAGCCCATCTTCTGGGGAAGAGAATCAGCGTAGCACCAGTGGAGAAGGGGGGCAGATGGGGGAAGCGGCGAGGCAGTTCCATGACTCCTTGCTGGGAACCAGCGGGGAGAGTAGGGGTCCTCCACTGCCCACATCCTCCTTGCGCAGAAGGCTTCCGCGCAGGGAGAGTAGGCAGAGACTAGGCGTCAAAGAGCTTCTTTGCTGGAAGAACTTCAAGAAACGCCCACTGACGGATTCTGCCAGCGATTGAGACAGCCACGGGCGAGTGGCTGTCCGGACAGAAAAGGTTCACTCAGGCAACCCAGCCAGGTGTGGCGCCGGTTTACGCACGAGCAACCCCTAGAACCATTACAGTCCTGCATCAGCAGATGGTTGGACCTTTACTGTCCTGTCCAACTCTGTGAGTCTTTGAAAATGAACACTTTTACAGCCCCTTAGCAATGATTCACCAGAAACTGCAGAAAGAGGGAGACTTCTTTCAATTCCGATAATGATCCTTGTGAAAGTGGTGTCCCTTTTTAGCTCAGCCCTAATTAATATCCAAATAAATGCTTTTTGAGATGTGAGTATTCACAAGGGACTATATTTTTATCCTAAAATTATGTTTGCTTTGGTCTGCATGTACTCACAGATGAAAACCTCACTTGCTATGTTCAGTAGTTTTTCTTTCGGTTTTCAATTTGCCTGTCGATATATTCTCTAATTGTATGAAAGCACCTGATATTCAGCCAGTGTTTGCTTTAGTAGATAAGTAAATAGGCAAACTGCATAATGAATGGTACATCATTGTCTGTGTTTTAAAATAAACACATCCAGAGTGGAAACAATAATCCGGCTCATGGTTATCTGCAACTAAGTATTTTCATGGGAAATATTATCATTCGACACTTAAATGGGTTTATATAAATTAAATGAGGATAAATTAGTCTGTTAGGTAAATTTCAGAACTGTTTACCTATGTGGGGGATACAGTGATTTCAGTATTTTTGGTAGTAGTCAAGGCTATGTACATACTTGCTTTTGGTGTTGCTAATCAGTGCCGTTGAAGGCACTGAAGCAGTAGGGCAGAATCATTTCCCACTATCTAAGTGCAATCTTATGGGTAATGTGATTGCAAATATAGAACCAGGGCAGCTATAGAGAGAATGAGTGCATCTGGAATAAAAGAACATCTTCTTGTAAATACTTCCCAATATTTGGAAAAGCTTGTCATCTCCTTTTCTAACTGCCACAATTCAAAGAAGGAGTAAGCTGCCAATCCTGAGATAAGCTGCTGTTCTTTTTTGTAATACTACAATAAAACAGTATCCAGCATGTGTAGGTTTGCCCTGCATACACCTAGTCCTCCTTTGGACTGTGCCCAGAGCCTTTTAACAGCTGTATGATAGGGAGAAATCGAGGGGACGCAGGTGGTGCTGTGGTCCAAACCGCTGAGCCTCTTGGACTTGCCAAGTGGAAGGTCAGCACTTCAAATCTGCATGACGAGGTGAGCTCCCATTGCTCTGTCCCAGCTCCTGCCAACCTAGCAGTTTGAAAGCATGCCAGTGCAAGTAGATAAATAGGTACCGCTGTGGTGGGAAGCTAAATGGCGTTTCTGTGCGCTACTCTGGTTTCTGTCACAGTGTTCCGTTGCACCAGAAGCAGTTTAGTCATGCTGGCCACACGACCCAGAAAGCTGTCTGTGGACAAATGCCGGCTCCCTTGACCTGAAAGCGAGATGAGTGCTGCAACCCCAGTCACCTTTGACAGGACTTAACCGTCCAGAGGCCATTTACCTTTTTCACCTTTACCAAGGGAGAAATCCAAAGTATGCAGCGTTTCCTATTACTGTGGCACCCTGAGATGAAAAACTCTGTGTATGAAGAGTAAAGAACTAGCAAACGTAATTTCTTTTAATAAGGATTCTACTGCAATCTGTTGGTTATTAAATAATTTTAAAAAAGAGATACTACCTCAACAGTGAAATTATGAATTGTCTATGCTTTGGTATCTTTTACTATCATGCCGTGACAAACACACACACAATGGCTGCTTGAAGAAATCAAGTAGATTACTGTCTGTTAAGGCCCTTGATTATGGGAGGGGTAGCCAGCGTGGTCCTCACCAGATGTTTTGTTTTACAGCCACCATCAGCTCCAGCCGCCAGTTCTCAGGGGTGATGGAAGTTGTAGTCTGAAATATCAGTGAGACACCATGCTGGCTTGGGTCTCCATTCAGTTTTTGAACTTGTTCCTTGCATTTATTTCTCTGATTGGTTGAGACAGCAAGTTACCACCTCTTCCCTTCCATTAAAAATAGCTTGCTGGAACTGACAACCTCCAAAATATTTTATTTTTAATTGTGGGAGGTTTTACTTGTTCCATGTAATCAGAGGGCCAAAACCTACTGGTTTGCAGCATCACTTGAATGGAGTTCAGCTTGGGATGCTGGTGGATAGAGAGATGAGAAGCATTTTCACTGAATTTTATTTCCATATGCCACTCCTGCCCCCCAGCACCACCTCCCATTGTTCTGGAGTGTCCCTCAACCTTCAGAAGCAGATTTATTTCAGTGAGGTAATAGAGGGCCGCAAGGGGCAGGGGAATAAATGAAACTAGCCTACTCCCCAGTTCTGCCAGTGGGGTTCCTTTACTGTAGAAGCCTTTTGCAGATGAAAGGAACTCTTTTGGTTGTGGAAAGCAAATCCAACCCATTGATACTTACTAGTCATAAGATCACTATTAGTTCATTTCTTTTTTTTTAAAAAAAAACCCCACATTGATCTCTGGATGAAACACAGACAGTTATATAAAACAAATGCTGAATATTTTCTTTTTTTACTGAGCGCTTAATAGTCTGGTAAACGCTAGTCTGACAAGTTCAAGAGGCATGCTGAATACATGCATTAGTTTCTCATTGTAACCTATGTAAGTAGTCTACCAACATACTTTTCACGAAAATGGAAGCTATTTCCCTTTGACATCCCTTGTAGTTATCCTAGAAATGTCCTCCCTCATCACTATAGATGAAATAGTCTGGCATGACAATATGCATATCCCAAAATGTGTGTGACTTTTTATTTCTGTCTTACCACCACACCAAATATATTGGGGATTGTTGGGTTTTGTTTTGTTTTTGCTCAAAGGATGAGAAAGAAACAAGTCAACTGGAAAATTAATTTCTCATTCAAATGTGTGTCATTCAATAAACATAATTTTTGAAAGCAGGCATGATGATCATTCCAAGCATGGCTTCTGTATTGCCTTATTATATTCCACAATGTTAAAACTCAATTTGTGTCATCCTACTTCAGTTAAACTCAGGGAAAATGCACTTCACTTGACAGTTACTCAGATTTCCCCCTGGAACTCATCGGGGCAAAGCAGCTGTCAAATAAGACACCCAAAGAACTTCATTATGGTGGGAAGACACATACTAATATGCCTGGCTGATTGGCATGTGATGGATTCCAGCATTTTTAACAGTTAACAAATTTTCCTACTTGCCATGGGAGTGGAATTAACAATTAGTGTGTGTGTGTGTGTGTGTGTGTCTGTGTATACCGTATTTTTCGCTCTATAAGACGCACCAGACCACAAGACGCACCTAGTTTTTGGAGGAGGAAAACAAGAAAAAAAATATTCTGAACCTCAGAAGCCAGAACAGCAAGAGGGATCGCTGCGCAGTGAAAGCAGCAATCCCTCTTGCTGTTCTGGCTTCTGGGATAGCTGCGCAGCCTGCATTCGCTCCATAAGACACACACACATTTCTCCTTACTTTTTAGGAGGGAAAAAGTGAGTCTTATAGAGCAAAAAATACAGTATATAGCTGCTTTATAAATCATATGGATCTTTCTAAATGGTTACTGGCAATTTGTATGGTCTATCGATATCTGTGTATGTAATATATCTGAAACTATCATTTTAACAGCATTAACTCTGCCAACATTCACTTGATGAAAATAGCAAAGTTTGAAGTAGCTTATTGATTTACAAGTACTCCTTTGTTTTATGTAGCTCATGCAAAAAATCCATAAAGCACAATATGCACATGGGTACAAATTTATGCATGCATTTTGTCTGGGTTGGTGAGTGCAGGTGGCGCTGTGGGTTAAACCACAGAGCCTAGGGCTTGCCGATCAGAAGGTCAGCGGTTCAAATCCCCGCGACGGGGTGAGCTCCCGTTGCTCGGTCGCTGCTCCTGCCAACCTAGCAGTTCGAAAGCACGTCAAAGTGCAAGTAGATAAATAGGTACCGCTCCAGCAGGAAGGTAAACGGTGTTTCTGTGCACTGCTCTGGTTCACCAGAAGTGGCTTAGTCATGCTGGCCACATGACCCGGAAGCTGTACGCCAGCTCCTTCGGCCAGTAAAGCGAGATGAGCGCCGTAACCCCAGAGTCATCCACGACTGGACCTAATGGTCAGGGGTCTCCCTCACCACAACCGAAGCTACACATACAGAGATCCATGATGGAAGAGAGCACAGCCCAAGTAATGGCAGTGGGCTTTGAGTGAGATTCGGGCAAGCATCTGCCCAACTATGTCTAACAAATATTTGGTGTGGTCAGAACAGAATGATCACTTTGGTTTTGAGAAGGGAAGAAGCGTGGATGTTACTGACTGGAGGCCTGCTCTTTCTAACCCCTTTATTAAGTGATCGCCATTGACACCATCTGTTTAATGGCTATAGCACAGATGTTTTTTTTTTACGGGCACCTGTGACATCGTAGCAAATGTAGCGCTGTGAGGCCGTTAACAAAATCACATGGTTCAGAAGTCAAATGGCAGTAAGAACAACTGAGAGTTCTTCTTTGCAGTGACAGCAAAGAAGAAAGGAAATGGTGCCGAGAAGCAACAAGAACAAAGTGAACGAAAGGGTCTAAAGAACACCAAAAACAATGAAAACATATTCTCAGCAAGTTGCTTGGAAATGGTAGCCGTGGAAGCAAACATGAAACTGTAAGTAGTTTGAAGTAGTGCTGGTGTTTGTGTGTGTGTGTGTGTGTGTGTGTGTGTGTGTGTGTGTGTGTGTGTCAAATGGGACTTCCATTAATCAGATGTTGGTATGTTGCTTCCTGTGCTACTAGAGCTCTGGTTTCACTACAAGCCTGACAGGCCAAAGTTTGCACTTTGTGGGGGATATCATCTGGACCATAGATGGGGAAACTGTGGCTGCCATCAGCCCCAGCCAGAATTGCCACCATCTGGAGGGCCACACATTCCACAACCTGGGTCTAGACTGCAGTACCAGCCTGACTGAGCATTGTCAGCTGACCCTAAGGATCAATACCTGTCCACCATAAATCTACAGCCCCAAAGCTTGCACCTTAGTCCAAGCAACTTGTACTCGGTGCAAGGGGACAACCTATGTTCCTTCCCCCTTTTTGTGATGGTTGCCTTGGATCATGATCTTGCCTGGCTTTGACTACACATTCACCTCCTGCCCCTCTGATGCTTGTTTGCTGCTTTGGAACTTGCCAGCTTTGGACCACACACCTGCTTCTGGTCCACTTAGATGGACAGCCACCTCCACTTGGTCTTGGAGCCTGGCCTTTGATGAGATCTGACACTAGTTCAACACACACAACAGATAAAGCAACCATTATCGCATTTGCAGAACGTGACTTCAGTTGAACCAACCTTTCTGCATATAATTCCAGCAATTTTATCTCCATGTATCAGAATCCAGCACACTTATCACTCAAAAGCTTAGCATTCCCCTGTGAAGGACTAATCAGGATTCCAATATATGTTCTTCATACCATGTCTTCCAAAATCACTATTTCCCTCTTTTATAGCCTTTTAGAATTCTGGGATTCTGTTCCTCTGCAGGGGCTTCACAAGAAAGGAAGCTGCAAGAGGAAATGATTCATTGATAAACAAAAGAGGTTTAGCACTTAATATTCCTACTCTGACCAAGCAGGATTATTGAAATGGTCATGAATGGCGCTCTTTATAATGTTCCCATTAATGTGAGAGGTGGATCCTATCTTGATTCGATCTTTTATTTATTTTCTTTAAAATAGTCATTACTCTTCATTGCAGCAGCAATCTCAGAACAGTGCGCATAAAAGTTTAATTACTGTACATCTAATAAAATAAAAACATGTCAATCCATAATAATTAGCAGTAAGGCTTAGGCATTGCCAACAAAGATCTGTATAGTTAAAGCCATAGTTTTCCCAGTAGTGATGTATGGAAGTGAGAGCTGGACCATAAAGAAGGCTGATCGCCGAAAAATTGATGCTTTTGAATTATGGTGCTGGAGGAGACTCTTGAGAGTCCCACAGACTGCAAGAAGATCAAACCTATCTATTCTTGAGATCAGCCCTGAGTGCTCACTGGAAGGACAGATCGTGAAGTTGAGGCTCCAGTACTTTGGCCACCTCATGAGAAGAGAAGACTCCCTGGAAAAGACCCTGATGTTGAGAAAGATTGAAGGCACAAGGCGAAGGGGACGACAGAGGACGAGATGTTTGGACAGTGTTCTCGAAGCTACAAAGATGAGTCTGACCAAACTGCGGGAGGCAGTGGAAGACAGGAGTTCCTGGCATGCTCTGGTCCATGGGGTCACGAAGAGTCGGACACGACTAAACGACTAAACAACAACAACAAAGGTTTAGGCATTAATGCCTAGCAAATGCCTGAGCAAAGAGCAGTGTTTTCAGCTGGCACTTAAAACTCAAAAGAGTTAAAAGGAAGAAGAAGTAGCTAAACACACTTCTAGTCTCTCTCCAACATCCACCAAATGTAGACAACTGTCTTGTAAATTACAGGGGCACCCTGGAGTAAGGTGAATGTCAGTTTCAGTTTGTCTCTCATGAATTTTTTAAAAACCCAAATAATTCCAGTCACAAAAAAGCTCTTGAGGAGATAGCCAAGAAGGACCATAGAGGAATGGGACCTGAGAGAGTCCTGAGAGCCAGGACCAGAAGTTCCCCACCGCAATTCTACAGGCAGAATGCTAGACCTGATCAAGCCAGGCAATTTTTATAGTCCTAAATTGCCCCAGGCTGAAATTTACAGCTGCTGATACTGCCATGGCAGTTGCGTGTGCCTTCAGTTGGAGATACTCTGTTTAATTCGACTGGACAATCAAATGATATTTAACTAAGGATATAGCTGCTTGAAAATCTCCATTTATTCAGCAAGAAAATGTCCGAAGCAGCGGGCATAATGACTGAAAGTTACAGAAGGGGCCCTTGTTTTGGAGGCAAGCTCTCGGAAATAAATTTGGTCCATTTTCCAAATAACTGTTTTTCCTCCTGCTATTTCCCTTGAATGTAAACTAGTGTGTTTCCTGAAGCATCCTTGCTGTTTCATAATGGTGAAAATAGGCTTATTCGAAGCCTCTGTGTCAAGACAAATAGATGCATAAGATGAAGCTGTTTGTTTGCATTGGATCTTCCCCCGCTCCAATTATAATCTAACTTTCAGTGACTGAAAGAAGCCTGGAGAAGGATATATGAACATGTACCCCACAACCCTCCTTATCTGTGATGCTTGGTTCTTGAAGTACACCAAAACAAAGATACAATGTGCTTCAAACAATTCAAGATAATGCAGCAAAATGCAGTTTGCAAACTGAATGTAACTGCAAATTCCATTGTAATGGTAATATGCCTATTAGCTGAAGCTGAGCATCCCCAGTGTTCTATGCTATAATTCTTACAGATCATGAATTAAGCAATATAAATCATTGGTTGCATCCAACATAGCGCTAAATAAGCTTTTCTCCTGCACAAGAATTCCATTTGCACAATGGGACTCCCCCCTCTTACCCCACACTCTTTATATCTGTTTTGGGGGATCCTTCAACACACTCAAATCCCAAGCAGATTTGGGGAGGATGTGGGGTTGGAAAGTAACAGTATGCAATAGGAAAGCCCTTGCAACTAACAGGCCACATTAATTGGATGCCAGCTTAACTTTTTAGTTAGGTAACAGAAAGCAAATCTGAAAATATATGCCAATTGTTAAGTATGTCAACAGCCTCAAACAAGGGGGTGGGGGCAAAGATAGTATCAGAATTAGAGGTGGGAAAACTTCCCTCCTGTTGCCACTCGCATCAGTTTGGATTGGAAATGAGGGAGGGCAAAAAGAGAGCAAGTGAGCGAGCAGACAGACAGGTCTTTCCCTTTCCCTTCTCTCCATTGCTGCTGGCCAGTAAGTATTCATGGTGAAGAGGGAGACAGTTCGGGGAGTAGCTGGTTAGTAGGGAGAGCTTTTTAGTGGAGTAGCAGGGAGGGGGGTGGTAAACTAAGAACAGTGATAGGTAAGAAATTTGATTCAATTTGTATTTAAGAGGTGGCCATACGTAATGTGTACAGTGGTACCACAGGTTACAAACGCTTTGGGTTATAGACTCCGCTAACTCGGAAGTAGTACCTCGGGTTAAGAACTTTACCTCAGGATGAGAACAGAAATCGCATGCTGGCGGCGCAAGACCCCATTAGCTAAAGTGGTACCTCAGGTTTAGTACGGTTTCGGGTTAAGAACGGACCTCCGGAACAAACTAAGTTCTTAACCAGAGGTACCACTGTAATCTCCAAAACAACAGCAATCCTTTGAAATGCATACTTATCTGAATTTTGCAGCACAGTTTTCTAGCCAAGTAATAAGTAAAAAAACAACAACTAAAGTGTGAATGGAAATGTACATATTAGTGAAAACGGGAGGGGGGAGAGTGTTAGGAGAAATTTGCACTAAAATTCTTACGAATTCTCATGATTAAAATAGTAATAATTCACAAACCAATGTGAAGATGCAGTGATCTGAACTTCAGAGCAGAAAAAGAAGAAACGGAGAAAATGAAATTCACAGATTTATCAAGGATTTTAATCTGAGCCAAATAATAATTAGAGGGTTTGTAAAGCTCTCCCCTTCTTTGATACGATCTTTACAAATCTCTGAAGCACATATCTGAACCTGAACTCTGCCACCTTGGCCAGCATTTCTAGAAAAGGGATGGAGCTGTCTAGATGTTTTTGGACTACAACTTCCTTTACCATTCCAGATGGGACTTGGATTTCAACAACGTCTGGAGGGCCACAAGTTCCATGTTCCTGTTCTAGAAAGATTCAATCACACAACAGGTTTAACTAAATCCAAATCTCTGCTGCAACAGATGATAAGGCAGAGAAATCATCTTGTATGAGAGAACAATATTCATTAAGGTCTATTTATTGGCAGTGCAATTTCACACAGCACAACATCCTTTCTCTCCCTCTGAGGTGCCCAAATGAAAACAATTCTGTGAGGGGATCACCCAGAAGGTAATTGGTACCAGAGGTGGATTTGGTGGTTCTGTTTAGATGAAAATTTGAGGAATTCCAAGGGATATAAAAATACTTTTGTTAAAACACATCAAATTCCTCTGGAGGGTTCCTCACCTCCCTTACCAAATTCTAACTTTGAGTTTGCAAGCATATCAGCTCAAGAATGGCCATCCATTCTTTGACCTTCATTTTAAAATAAAATAAAAATTGAAAGCTTAAAAATCCAGCTTAGTGTGCCAAGAAGAATTTTATTGTAATTGTTACATGATTTGCATTGGCATTTTAAGTCAGACAGAAAAGACTGACATCTGTGAGGTCTCACTACACTTGACCTACAGATTTTTAAGCATCAAGGATAATATTTCTTACGAACATCAGACACTTGAATAGTTTCATGTATAAATTACACTTAATAGTAGATTAGACTGTGCAGGGGGTAGTTTCTTGTGGGAGATAATTTTTTAAAAAGCAAAGTTTAAGTTCCGTTTTCTGCTGTCAGCACTATAACATGTTGCAATAAATGTCTCATGTTTTAAAAAAGGTCAGATCAACTGTTGCAATTAAAATTCTGATCTGGGGAATTCAATGGAAAGGAATGTAAGTGAAGATTATATAATACTGTACTTGGATCTGGGAGAACAAAGAAGCCAAAGAGATAGAGGGAGAAAGAAATTTGTTATTATCCATCGATAGCTCAGTCAGCAGAGCATGAGACACTTAATCTCAGGGCCGTGGGTTCGAGGACCGCATTGGGCAAGAAACGTCTGCATTGCGGGGGGTTGGACTAGATAACCCTCATGGTTCCTTCCATCTTTACAATTCTACGATTCTCTTAACTTGATATTGGTAACATGTAACAAAGACGATTACACAAATTTGGGGAGGGTAAGGCTGCCAGTGATCACCGAAGAATTGATGCTTTTGAATTATGGGGCTGGAGGAAACTCTTGAGAGTCCCATGGACTGCAAGAAGATCAAACCTATCTATTCTTAAGGAGATCAGCCCTGAGTGCTCACTGGAAGGACAGATCATGAAGCTGAGGCTCCAATACTTTGGCCACCTCATGAGAAGAGAAGACTCCCTGGAAAAGACCCTGATGTTGGGAAAGATGGAGGGCACAAGGAGAAGGGGACAACAGAGGAAGAGATGGTTGGACAGTGTTCTCGAAGCTACCAGCATGAGTTTGACCAAACTGCAGGAGGCAGAGGAAGACAGGAGTGCCTGGCGTGCTCTGGTCCATGGGGTCACGAAGAGTCGGACGTGACTAAACGACTAAACAACAACAACAACAAGGCTGCCAGTGGCTATTAACCATGGTTAAAGAATGTACACAAATAATTCAAGATGAGAGAAAAGCTGTTCTGAAGAGGTGTGTGACCTGGGGAGACTTCTGAGGGCCAGGCAAAGACATATAGAGGGCCACATTTGCCTCCTGAACCAGGGGTCCCCATCTCTGACCCAATAGCTGATCAGAGCTATCAGATTTGATCATTTGATGGCCAGGCAACAATAGATACACTTCACGCCAGCTGTGGTTATGCAGTCTGCTGCTGCTGTTGCTGTTGTATCCATGCATCTCTCGCTCAGGGCCTCTGAGCACAGTCTCTAGGTGAGAACAGCACACTGCAGACCTAGTGACTTCAAAAGTACATTGGAACGTGGCCATAACAAGCAGAGTGGGCAAATCATGATAAAAGGATTTATGAGGCTAGGTCATTACATTAATTACCTTGTGGCATATAAGGCATAACAGTCTGAACCGACCCATTTTTGAAGCCTGTTCTCTGTGAGATCATTCAAAATGATTAAAGGCTTAAAAACAAGTATTTTGCAGCAACTGCTGCCTAAAGAAAGCAAAATGCTTTAATATAGCTCCTGTATTGAAAAACAGCCAACCAAGAGAAAATTGTTTTGGCAACCCAGGCTTGCTCTTTATATTGGACTCTCGGATTCTCTCCCCCGACCCCTCTTATTATTATTTTTTAAAAGCTATTGATAGAACACCTATTACTCTGCAGTTGGGATGTGATTCTGTTTGCATTTAAGGCTGAAGTTTTCAAATGTGCCCTTTCTGAAACAATGAGAGAACCAAAACACAACCGTCCATCAAAATCTGCCTGTAACAAATCTGAGTTTTGTAATGCAGTTCTCCGACCAAACAATGCTTACAAAAATCTGTATGTTAGGGGGAAATGTGCACAGGAGAAACTGACTGTGTACGTTAGTCAAAACGGCACTAAAATATGTTTATTAGGATAAATTTGCACTAAAATTCTGAAGAATTTTCAGGAGGATTCTTTTTTTTTTTAATCACAAATTTCTGCAGAAATTCTGTTTAGCTGCAAAGACCATTACTTAGCTGTCCCGCACTGGAGATTTTTAAGCAGAGGTTGGATGGCCGTCTGTCACAAATGCTTTAGTTGAGATTCCTGCATTATAAGAGATTGGACTAGATGACCCCTGAGGTCCCTTCTAGCCCCACAGTTCTATGATTCTATGACACACTAGTTTACCACACTAGTTTACCAATGCAAATATAACAGCATGTTGCCCTGCATTATGGTTATACAGATATATAGCATGCAAATCCAGTGGTTGCCTCTTGTTTTGGCTTTATTCTCAGTGTAAAGGAAGAACTGTGACAAAAACTCTTTTATAAAAATGAAAATTCTCTAACATGAATGACAATTGGTATTCAAATAGTAAAGCAAAGAGATAATGTTTGGAAGATAATGGAAGTACTGAGGCAGTAAATTAATATTTCTGAAAGGCATTTACAATATATAAAAAAAAATCCTCCCACAGTATGTGATAACTGTGGTCCTCACTATCTTGAATGAAAGCAGACTGTTGCTACAATGGGGCCTCTTGGTGGTAGGTGGGGCTTCAGTGACATCATGTGGACTTAAAATTATCTTGTGGTTTTTTCCCTGTTGCAGTGCATAAAAAGGGCAATCCTGTTCTTCAGTTCAGAGCCATCCCAGAGTGATATCACTGATATCATTTGCCCTTTTCAAGGTGTAAGTACCTCAAAAACTCTCCTTGCATGCTGGAATGCCACAAACAGAAGCTATACAGTGGTACCTCAGGTTAAGAACTTAATTCGTTCCGGAGGTCTGTTCTTAACCTGAAACTGTTATTAACCTGAGGGACCACTTTAGCTAATGGGGCCTCCCGCCGCTGCAACGCGATTTCTGTTCTCATCCTGAAGCAAAGTTCTTAACCCGAGGTACTATTTCTGGGTTAGCGGAATCTGTAAGCTGAAGTGTATGTAACCTGAAGCGTCTGTAACCCGAGGTACCACTGTACAGGAACAGCCTAAGGGTCGCTTATGGTAGGAGGGTCTGCTATTTATCAGAAGATGGAGTATACTTTTATACCACAGAGTGAGAGAAATATTTGGCAGTCATTCATTATAGACATGAAAAGCACTTGTGTTGTACAAGCTTGATTACAGTCATCCTATGGTCTGCCATTATTGTTGCTATGACAGGCATCAGCTGTTTTGCTGTCGGATTTTCAATCAACTCTTTTCCTGATGAATCAGTAATCAAAAGGAATTATTTTCAGTGCTTGTTCCTGGCCATCCAGCTGACACCCCCCCCCTTTGCAGTCAGAGTGCCAGACCTATTGCTAGTTTCTCAAGAAAATGACAGCACTGTGTTCTTTTCTAGAACACTGGCCAGTCCTATTCCCATAACAAAATATTACAGAAGACCTTCCCCATACCTATTAGCTGAAGCTGAGTATCACCAGTGTTCTTTTAGATCATGAATTAAGCAATATAACTCATTGGTTGTATACAACATAGTGCTAAATAAGCTTCCCATCACTGGAATAATTTCCACTTGTTGTTCCATTTGTTTTCAATCTACCTTCCCCCCACCAACCCCACAACTTTCCCTTATAATTGCTTTCTAATGGGAGCATGATGCCCTTTAACATCTTTTGCTTTCTTTGAAACAAAAACGGTCCATTCTCTCATCCACTCGGAAGATTTTTTTAGCATCTTTCGAGAGCAGAAATATACAGTAGGCTTGTCAGCAACAAAAGCCAGGCAGGCTCTGAAGAATGGCAGCTAGTGCCAGGAACTTCATAGCAAAACTTGGCATTGTTTTCTATTCTTCTCTGTCTGCCAGTTCTATCGTTCATTCTGAAAAGTGCAAAGCTACAAAGCTACACATGCGAAGATTCCAAACCACAGCAAGTTGCTTGGAAGTGAAAATTAAATGCAAAAGTTTCTCATGGACTAGATTCGGGAGCGCTAATGCTCTGGGATGTTTCTTGTAGTGTTGACAATTGAGCAAAGAGCGCTAAGAGCTACAGGCACCAGATTGAATTTCCTATTGCGACGAGAAGCTTTCAAGTGGGCAAGCAGTAGACTGCAATTTTTCTTCCTTCTGATTTTTATAAAATGAAAACTTATGTGATTTGATTACTGCTTGTGAGATGGTTGCATTTAAAAGCCCAGTGCTGTTCTTATCCCACGTATAGTACCTTATCTTGAGCAGAAAGTGGTTTGGGAGACAAACAAGGGAACGTATTTCATCAAGTCTCTCCCTGTTCTGTGAAATTTGATTTGAACATTCTTGGGTTATATGAGACCTAAGTGACCAAGTCATTGGGCACATCTGCACTATCAATTTATATTGGCTTTTATAGCAGATTCACTGTCATGGTTTCCATCAAAGAATCCTGGGAATTGTTAGATGATGAATGTGCAATTCTCTAATTTTCCTGGAGAGCAAGTATGACTATTAAAACAGTTGAAGGCTGTGCTGTAAAAATAAAAAACCAGGATGGCACCAAATACAGGAAAGGGGATAAAGAGAGTTAAATAGATAAAAAAGAGGGATACAGAGAGTTATGTTTATTGAGCCATGTTGATTAGGAACTCCTCTTCTGGGGCACTCTCAAGCACAACCAATATCTGTCTTTTGCAACAGATTTGAAACCCAAAGGTTCCAGTTAGCTTAAGGATTAAGAGCACTCATAGAGAAGGATTGCTATACAGAACATGCTAGTCTCAATGAAAGTGTTTCTCTGCACCTGGAGACTCCCCTCCCCACCAATGTGGAATTGATAGATATGCCCATGCAGAATTTAGTAAGTCTGGTAGCAAATATTCCTGCAGAAAAACCAAAGGCTCAAGCCTGAAGCTTGAACTAAGAAAAGCAACTCCTATTCCAATCTAGATAGGCTGCTACAGATTCTACTAAGGGATTTGCCAAATAGATGTGATGTGTTTTAATCCATGCCAAGGCTGTGATCTGAGGAATATCTAAAATGTATGCTCAAAGCTGCAAGTGTATGTTCCCTGTTGAGCAATTTATCCACTACTCTACTCTACTCTGTCCCACCCCATGGTTAATGTAGGGTAGACATTCATGAGAAGCGGGGCCTTTTTGGTAGTGGTATAAGGCCTTACGGAGGCTTCTGCTGGATCAGATCAAAGGCACATCTAATACACCATCCATAATATAGTCCAGATAATAGCATAGGAAAAGATACAGAAAAAGGTAGCTCATGCTCTCACAGTTCAAGACTGGAGCATCTTACACACAAAGAAAGAAAAAGACACATAGAGCTTTTTAGCTTAGCTGGGTTTCCCTTCATCCAGCAGGCCAATTGAAGTAAAATGTTGGACTATGATAGACCCTTAGTCCAGTCCCACAGGGCTCTTCTTCAGCTCTTTTGACTTTTATCATTAGGACGATTTGAGAAATTGCTCCAGAATTTCAGTGGCTGGTTCTGCGGCTAGCTGCCTACTCTTCTATAAAACCATGGAGCATGGATGAAGATCAATTTACATTGCAAATCAAAGCCATCAGAATGTCAGTGTGCAGAATGATGGGGTAAAAGACTGCATATGTATTGATGCGGGACTGTGAAACATCGTCCAATGTATCCCAAAGATTTCTTCCCTTTACACAAGCAGCATTTTAGGAAGTTTGCCCAAGTACTAGAAATAACTGTACTTAAGGGAGTAAATCCATCAGTATGAACTTGCATCACACTAGAAGTGAAAACTTATAATATTAATTTCTTCTTCTGACAACATAATTCACCTGGGCAAATGCATATATATGTATTTTAGAGTGACTGATGATTTATGGAAATTGGCACATCAATGTTTTCGGAAATATAATTTACAACTGGGAATTGGTGCATGCATAAACAAATGAATAAAACAATTCACTCCTCTCGGCTACCACTCAGATCAACCACTCTTGACTTGATCTTTAAATATCACCAGTATCTAGGGGAGGGGAACCTCAGGTCCCTCTTTCTGCCCTCGGGTCCTATTTGATGCTCCACTCGCTTTTGCCATTGGCCGCATCCACCACAGGTATGGAGTCCCCTGGAAAGTTGAGCATGAGGGAATGCAGCCCAATTTCTGAGAAGAAGAAGAAGAAGAGGAGGAGGAGGAGTTTGGATTTGATATCCTGTTTTATCACCACCCTAAGGAGTCTCAAAGTGGCTAACATTCTCCTTTCCCTTCCTCCCCCACAACAAACACTCTGTGAGGCGAGTGGGGCTGAGAGACTTCAAAGAAGTATGACTGGCCCAAGGTCACCCAGTAGCTGCATGTGGAGGAGCGGGGACGCAAACCCGGTTCCCCAGATTACGAATCAATTGCTCTTAACCACTACACCACACTGGCTCTCAGTGTGGAACGGTTCCCTACCCCTAGTGTACACTCCAACCTGGTCATAAGTTTCATTAAGTCAGTGGGATTTTCTTCTGAGCAGACATGTCCAGGATTCCACTGTAAGCCAACTGAATTTGGAATTTCAATCTATAGATGCATTTGGATCTAAAGTCAACTCACTGTATTCTGGGATTTGGGCCATTAAAAATGTAGAACACGTTTCTGGAGCATAGTATTTGCCTACAAATAGTCAGTAATTCAGAGGAAATAAAAATTAGGAGTAGGATGATTTTTTTTCTTCCTTTTTCTTCCTTTCCCTTAAATAGTGCTCAAAATGGAATCTCTAACGGGCAAGTAAACTTAGATGAGAACGAGATTTATGAATATTTGGAATCTGATGAGGTGTGTTTATCTTGTCAGCTTTGTTCATCTCAGTGTACCTACTTCACAGCAATTGCTAGCTCAATTGTTGTACCATGAGATTTAAACTGGCATCACAGTCTCTTTTTAGAGCATTGCCCTGTTACCTAAATGCATTCTTATTATCCCCAATACAAATTATACTTTCAGATTTTTACAGCCTTGGACATTTCCTGCATTTACCATTGTTGACTCATTATCATTCACAGAATACTTAAAAGCGCCAAGGGCATCCTCATCAGTGCCTGATTAACCCTTGCAATGTTGCTCATATGAGAGGGAGGTTGCCTTTTTGCTATTCATCTTATCTTTTAGCGTTTGAGAAACCATGCCTTGTTTGAGATCAGACATTCAAAGTTTGTCAAAACCAAACAGGATATCAAGAAAGTTCAAATCTCTGAAACCTATCGTAATCCAAAAGGAGGAGTTTGCGGATCTTCACTTTCACTATAGTTAGATCCCTAGAGCAAATGGGCTTTACCTTGTTTGAGATCCACAACTTTCTTCTACATTCAGAACTGTTTATTCAGACGTTGACATGGTTTGAAATGCTGAAATCCCTGTGCAAATAACTTGTTTTTGTTTACAGTATAGGAAGAGATGGGAAATATATGATTGTCCATTGTGAGACTGCAGCCTTGGGTCAATCACCAAGTTTGGTCTTGCAGTAAAAATTATGGCACTTGAGACTTGCTAGTTTGCAGTGCTTAGAAGATGTGTGTATGTGAAGACTATTCTGTTCTTATTTGAATGGAGGCAGGGAAGTGGATTAACAGCTAAATAATACTCAGATGTAGACAAGTCTCTTAGTTACATGTTTTATGGTGTTGGCAGATTGATGCCTGAGTTTATGTCCCTAGCTGACTTGTATTTTCCTCTTCTCTACTTTTTAATATCTCCCTATTGCTTCCTTTTTTTTTAATGAATATTTATTAAATTTTCCAATTTTATATAAACACAAAAAGAAAAAGAAAAATATTAAAAACAATTCAGTTTCAATAACAATTTTTCAATCTCATGTTTCTTTGACTTCCTCATACCTCCCCTTCTTGTTCTCTAGTTCAATTTGTTAATTCAGCAAATCCTAATCTCTTAACATTCCTTTTAGAATATCACCTTATTTTCCACTCAACTTTTTTAAATTTAATAACAAAAACGATTATAATCCCCATTATCTTTATCATAACAGCTAGAGACCACCAAAGTTCAAACCAACATCTTTTCAAAGTTCATTAATTTTATAATATTTCTGTAGATATTCCTTAAATTTCTTCCAATCTTCTTCTGCTGACTTTTCTCCCTGGTCGTGGATTCTGCCGGTCATTTCTGCCAGTCCCATACAGTCAATCAACTTCATCTGCCATTCTTCCAGAGTGGGTAAATCTTGAGTCTTCCAGTGCTTTGCTATAAGTATTCTTGCTGCCGTTGTAGCATACATAAAAAAAGTTCTATCCTTCTTTGGCACCAAATGGCCGACTATACCCAAGAGAAAAGCCTCTGGTTTTTTCAGGAAAGTATACTTAAATATCTTTTTCATTTCATTGTAAATCATTTCCCAGAAGGCCTTAATCTTTGGGCACGTCCACCAAAGGTGAAAGAATGTACCTTCAACATCCTTACATTTCTAACATTTATTATCGGGCAAGTGATATATTTTTGCGAGCTTGACTGGGGTTATGTACCACCTATATATCATTTTCATAATATTCTCTCTTAGGGCATTACATGCCGTAAATTTCATACCTGTGGTCCATAACTGTTCCCAGTCAGCAAACATGATGTTATGTCCAAGATCTTGTGCCCATTTAATCTCCCTATTGCTTCCTATTCCTACCCTGATATGGATGTGGCTAGAAGGCTGTCATTGATCAGATACTACCTCTTCCTGCTTGCCACCCTGGCCATGAGATGACTTTCGCCCATAAATTTGGTGCAGTGGGCATTTATTAGGGACGTGGGTGGTGCTGTGGGTTAAACCGCAGAGCCTAGGACTTGCCGATCAGAAGGTTGGCGGTTCAAATCCCCGCGATGGGGTGAGCTCCCGTTGCTCGGTCCCAGCTCCTGCCAACCTAGCAGTTTGGAAGCATGTCAAAGTGCAAGTAGATAAATAGGTACCGTTCCGGTGGGAAGGTAAACGGCGTTTCCATGCGCTGCTCTGGTTCGCCAGAAGCGGCTTAGTCATGCTGGCCACATGACCCGGAAGCTGTACGCTGGCTCCCTTGGCCAGTAAAGCAAGATGAGCACTGCAACCCCAAAGTCGGCCACGACTGGGCCTAATGGTCAGGGGTCCCTTTACCTTTACTTTGATGCTGTGCAGTTCAGACTTGGCCTTACCTTTTAAGAGTTCTGCAAAATGGGTTTTTAGTCAAATGGTGGTGGTAGGGAGCATTCCGGATAAATGGCTGCTTTGTACAAATGATCGGCAAACGTGAACATGCTAATGTTTTTAGTTTACCATGCTATGTGAGAAGATAGCCTAATTTATGATAGAAAACAGAAGCATTTGGAGACAGGAGGAAGGACAATTATATAATGTTCTCTAAACTCACATTATAGCGCTCTAAAGGTGCTGCAATCCAGGCTAAGGTTTTACAATAGGAGATGCATTTCAGATATGAATTTATCTATTTTATTTTAGTTGAAAACAATTATGATGTTTGCGTGTGAGTGTACAGAATAGCTGGGATTCAGAGTTTGTTATTTGTTCCACGTCCTCTTGCATTCTGCTCAGGAAAAGCCTGCAGCAGATTTCTGAGAGCTGCCCCTATTAGCACACAAAACAACCTGCTTCTAAACTGAGTTGCAAAGAAGACCTGGCATAAAAAGCTATTTTAAAGATGGTTAATAGTTCCCTCAATAAGATTTGGAATCCATTAAGGCCTCCAGCCATTTACATGAGCTTGGGGGATGCTCAAGTCAAAAGTTCTCAGTTGAAGCTGTGCAAGGTTTGATACAGTTAGAATGGATTGCAACTGCAAGAGCATTGCAACTGGTAGCAACACTGGCAAACAGTAGGAGAATCCATCCATCTGTCTCTTTGTTTCTATCTCTCTATATAATGCAAAGCATCTGACTCACACATGGTCTCTGAAATTGGTCCTTGGATTGATGTATGCTTGATTGACAGATTTAATACTGAACAGAATTTGCTGCTGTTTCGTGATGTAAACATTTCTTGACATCTCCCCAGCTGATTTAGCTTGCAATTACTCATTATTTCCAAAGAAATAAAAATCCCATTTATTGCAATTGGGCTTTATTGTGCATAAAAACATATGACTGCAGCCCTAGAGATATCACGTGAAGCCATTAGTTATCATGGTTTCAGTTCTATTCAGTCCAGTTCTGTAAACTGCTTTGAGGGCTGTTGTTTTTTACAATCAAGAGGTGCATAAATTTTATGAAACGAATGACTAAAACCCAGAAAGCAGGGACAGATATTTGCATGACAGGTAGTCCAAACTACGGCTTAGCTGCCTTGGTCCTCCCTGGTCCTTTATACTGGTGCATCTCACTGAGCTAAGCCAAGGTTTGACGAAGGATGCTTTCCAAAGTGTGAGTAGTGGTTAAGCTCCTTCTCCCCTACTATGGGGTCTGCATTCAAGGGTTGTTTTCCCTCACAGCTCAGGGTTATAGAGGACGGAGTTTAACCACAAGTCCCAGTTTGCACCACACACTAAGACAAACCTAAGACAGATAGGAACTTCGGGCATGCGGTTTCCCTGACTGAGCCAATGGAGAGAGTCTCAGATCTGGTAGGGGAAAGTTTTTCTGGGGCACTTCAGTATCAGGACTGCCTTATTTGAGGAAGCTCGGGATTTCATGGCTGCCATGATGAGCATGGGGCTGTTCTAACACAACATCAGTCCAACTCATGCATCAAGACAATCTCTAGATGCGGGTTTCTTAGGTGATATTGTAATTGCTTCCTTTAGACAGGGAGCTTCTTTACAAGAGGCCATAACTCACAAACAAACCTTAACTGAACCCAGAAGATGTTAACGACTACCGGCCAGACATTACATAGTGGCAGAGCCTTAGCAAAGAGGATGATAATGATGATTTAATTTGCCACAATTTGCACCAAATTGCAAAGTGCTGGTCTACAGTCCCACCGCAGTCACTCTGTAGAGGCTCTTGGCTATTTACAGTCCTGCAGCTACCACCCATTTGTCAGGAAGAGCCTGCTATGGCTTTCTTTCCCCACCTATATATTACTGTATGCAGGATCCCTGCCACAAATAACATAGATGAAAAGTACTTACCTGCCTTATATTGTGGACACCACAGTATACTACAGCAGGAATATTTGCAGGCTAGGGTGTGTGTGGATTATGTGGAGATGTCCTTTCTCCAGTCCTGATGGCTTTAGTCACCCTCCTGCTGCACATCACCAACCCAGCAGTTTGTATTTTAAAGTAAATTTACCTGATTCTCACCACCTGAACTGAAACACAATTGTCCCTCAAAGTTCACACTTCTCTGCATTTTGTGATGCAGTTCTTCAACTTACACACACGCACGGAAGTGTGGAGAAAAGTACATACGTTAGTGACATAATTTTCAAAATTGTGCAAAAATGCATACAGAAACGCACAAATTAGAGGGTGTGTGTATATGAATTTGTTTGTAGAGTTTTGTTTTGTTTTAAAAATGATCCCAGTCTGATGCAGAAATGGAGCAAATTGAACTTTAGGTTGGAAAAATGAGAAACAGAAGAAACAGAAAAAAGGGTAGCTTAATGCATATCTTTTAAGCTTTGTGTATAGATTTCTACGTTAGTATAACTTTTAAAAGTCACTTGCAATCAGATGAAGGTTTAAAATTGGATTATTAAGAATATAAGGTTTTAAGGATGCGCATGAATGAGTTCTAGACAATGGAACCAAGAGGGGGAGTGAAGGGAAGTCAAGCAAAATTATGGTTTAAAAGATTTGTTGATGTTTTTCTTTTTTCTTTGTTGTTGTTCTTGTTTTTGGAAAATTAACAAATTGTTAGAGAAAAACCAATGGCCTTCTTTAATAATCATGGGATTACTCCTGTGCCATCTGTTACAGTTGACCTGACCCTGTCCACTCTGCAATATTGTTTTAAGCAAACTTATTTCTGCCGCTTCAATGTGCATTGATTAGCAATAACCGTATTAGTACTAGTGTGTCATGCAGCAATGACGTAACAAAGGAAAAATTTCTAATGACTAAAAAGAGGAGCAGAGTTTATGACAAGGAGCTCAAGGTAGGGCAGATATGCCCTTAACAATGTGACTCAGCTGATAACTCCCTTCCAGCAGCCTGCCTCCGAACCCTCATAATAAATGGCAGGAGAAGGGCAGACAATCTATATATCAAAATCATTTGCTAGGAAGCAGATTTATTAAACTGAAGGGAAAAGAGACTAGTTCCTTGCCAAGACAGCTTTTCGAATAGGAAGTCAAGGAACATACACTGTTCTGACAAATTAAGTCATGGAAACTCAGAGGCTGGTAGCGGAAGGGCTGGGAGAGGTTACTGGAGGTCTGCTGTGGAACATAAAGCAAAGGTCACCAGAAAGGAAAATGTCATGTAGTTTTCACCTTGCACAAAGACAGATTTATACACTTAACTCTTTGGAATGTTCTGATTTCAGAGTTTTTGGTGCTGCTGTCAAATACCATTTTTATATGCTTTAGAATGGAACATGGTAATGAAACAAGTATTAAAAATGGGGCAAAAATGAACTACTTTCCGTTAAAAAGAATCGGGATCCTTTTAAAATACATTTTAAAGGGTACACGTGTGCACACACACAAGCTAAAATAGCTTATTCTTTCCCCTTCCTTTATGCTTCCAACAAATGTGAGTTTTGGGGGAAATTATTATATTTTTTAAAGACTTGCTTTCTAAGGCAACCCATAAAATAGCTGCAATAAAGTAGGATAAAGGTTCCCGATAATCTGCAGAACATTGAAGTTGGGATGAGACAGCCGTTTCCCAACATCAGAAGAATGCTTCAGAAAAGGGAGAAAATTGTTCATTTTCAGAACTATTGACAAGAGGAGTTAAAAAAGGACACGAGAGAATGGCGGTACATCAAGTTTGTGGATGGCAATGAGGGATTCCAGACGATTGAACCTAAAGGAGACTGAAAAGTTTTAACAGAGATCTCTGAAATGTGTTACTAGGTTGAAAATGTTGCGTGAAGCTGAGTGATAGTAAGCAAACCAGACTAAGAAAGTAATTGCTTTGGAATGGTCTGTGTGGTGATCACACAGGGCCCCCAGACGTTTGACGGTCTATTGACCCTGTGCCACCACTGCGATTGCTTTTGCCACCACCCCGTATCTCAAGGGGACACACGGAGTCCAGTCAGTTGTTAACATTAACAAATAATCAAGTTTATTTTTAAATGCAGGAACAAGCTTATGGTTACAGTTAATTTTTCTTGGCAGTTTCTTAATCTTAGTTCCTAACAACTTCAAACTGATCATTCCCAACTATTTATCTGGCTCCACCTAACAATTCACTCTCTCACAATACAACTCTACCAACCAACACCTAATCCTCCCTCTTCCTTCTTCAACTCCCAAACCTCAACTGACTTTCAAAACCTCCCACTCTAACTTTTACTCCTCCCCTTGCATTCTCACTGGCCAATCACATCACAACTCATTTAACCCTTTCCTAATGACCCACCTAGGAGGCAAACACCACAGTCTGTAATGGTTCAAGGAAATTGTGGGGTTATATTGTGGTGAGCAAACGGAAAATGTCAGCTCATTACCTTTTGAGCATGAGGAAGGTAAGCTAGTATATGTATTCAAAACAAAGTAGAACTGATCAAGAGGCCAAAATATGCAAGCCTGTGTATCTGTACCTGGGTCTGCAATTCTATACACCTAGTAGGAAACTCAGTTGAAATACAACCTCCTAACCACACCTCTCTTATACTCATGCATCCAAAACCAGGTTTCTTATCTGTATTTTTCATTCATGTCACTAATGTGTTTCATTCATTTTATTCATTCACTCGTTTTATTCATTCTTTTCTACAAAAAGAATCATGCTCAAAGTGGCCCATAACAGCAACAATGAATACAATTTCAAACAAACACTACAAGAACAATTTCATGATAACATAGTGAGTTTCATAATACAGCAAAACAATCACATATTAGCCATTTTGTAACACACCAAAAAAATTGCAAAAATACTAACATACAAAAAACAAATCAACTACATTTCATACTATAAATATAGTAAGATTACTTAAACATGCAGCTGCCATGGGTCAGGAGTCCATTTTTGCTGAACAGCAGCCTGAATGGGGAGAAGGCAGAGTGACTCCACCTGCAGCTGATCAGCCTTCAAGGACACAAAGTGCTGATGAGAACCAGCTGGCTTCAGCCTTCTAAAGCAGAGCTTCCAACAGCAGTCAGATGCTGGCAACAAACCATGTTGTGCTTGGCCCTACCTTGCTGCTTCCTGCTCATCTTGACCCTTAGCCCCATGATCATCGGATTCCCTGATCCCTGAACCATCTGACCACGTGGATTGCTGCTTGCCTGATCCTAGGACTGGACCTGACTCTGCCTCCAGGCAAGTACACCTCAGAGACTCATGGTTGGCTGGCCTCCTATTGCACTGCATGTTGTTGCTCAGCAATGAGACTAAGACATAACATCCAACAAGGGAGCATCATAGTTTTACCTTAGGCCTAGACACATCCCTCCCATGAGTCCAGTTTTCATTCCCAGTTTCCCCAAGAGAGACTGACTGGAACTATGATGGGAACCATTACTTTAGCAAGGAAGCAGTTCAGGCTGGGAGCTTGGATAGCAGCTGGAGGCGTTACTCTTTCCTGACTCCCAGTCAGGCCCTAATTTATGCAGGTGTTTCCATGAGCTTTTGTCTGTTCCTGAGTAGCCTCATGGGCACTTTGGTGGTGGTTCTGAGATCCTTGGCTGGCTCATGGTCTTCTCTGCTCCTGTGGCAGTGGGAGAGAGAGTCTGAGATAGTCTGAGAGGCAACCAGAAACCCACACAGCTGGTTTGGGGACCTCTAATCTTGGAGCAGGGTTGCTCAGGTCAGATGGCTTCTCAGGTTCATTGGCAGTGTGGATATCTGTTGGAGGGTTCAGCTTCCTTTGAACTTCATTTGAGGAGACCTCAGGTTCACAGTTCAGGCAGGGCTGAACCCTGGCAACAGGATAGGGACAGAGAGCAGGAAAGTAGTGATTTTTAGGGGGGGGGGGAATCTGTATGCTTCAGTGGCCAAAGCGTTGGGTTTTGGTGTCAGAAATAGAAGTTCAGATCCCCTAAGTATTTTTGAAGTTCATTGGAGATGTCACTAAATCATAGTGTCATTATAATTCTGGCCCATGTTGTAATTTATGTTCACTCTTAGCCCATTCTGTGCCATTTATATGTGATTTTTTAAAAAAAAGTTTTAAAAGCACTTTCTCTCAACATACCTATTTATAAATGTGTTTTCTCTCAGAATACATGTTTTAAAATATATTTTTTTTATACTTTATTGCATCAATAACTGTATTTAAATGTTCAGGAAGTGTGAAAGTTGGTGTATAGTTAAGTTCCAACCTGCACATTTGTCTAAGAAAAGGATCAGGTCAGTTTGTACTGAAATCCATGAAGGACCAATTGCTTAAGAACTATGCAAAAGAATTGTCTGGGGGCTCAAACAATGCCCTGATCTCCTTGGAGAAAGGATAACTTGCATATATAACTAACCAATTCACTCAGGATGTTCTGGGTGGCTTTGTAGCTGGAGCTATTTCATTGAAATTCCCACTGTACATTTGGGTTGATTTTGTCAGCTGTGTTCAAGGTAAACCAAGATATAGTGACATTTTTCTTCACAATGCAGAAGTTCAAGGAGCTCTTTGATTTCCAAAAGAAAGTATCCTCAGGCTAAAAGAAAGGAAGAAAAATTAAATCTAGACATATAAATCATTTCTGGTTTAGCAGAGTCTCTGTGATACATATTTAATATTCACAGTATTATCCCTAATTATCCAAATTGGATTTTAAACATAAATCAGTTTTGTTGGACAATTATTGGAGCGTGTTTACTTCAGAAGTTTCATTTTGTAAGTATAATTTACCATTTTCTCTTTCTGGATAAAAATTAACACAATACTGAAGGATTTCCACCAAACTGCCTTTTAAAAACCATTTTTATTAACACAGAGCATATTTTATTATGTACTAAAATGCTGCATGGCAATAATTGACACAGAGGTGGTTGCAGGAATAAAAACCCCTAGGAGGTAAAAACAAATACTGATTTATTGCCTGATTAAATTAGCCTTCTGTGCTCAATAAGTTTACTCATTACTTCTTACCATCCAAAAAAGCATTTATTAGTAATGCGAAGAAACAATATGAGTATGAGGAGAAATTCAAATGGAAGAAACACTGTTGGATTGTAAATAGTGTTGCATTTTCCTTTCCCTGTGTGAAAGGAAAATATCTTCTATCTGGAGCCCAAAATATGGTGAATTGGGGTTTATTATCAAGTCATAGTCAAACTAGTTCTGTTGTTGAATAGATGATTATGCAACTTGTGGTGTTTCAGTTGTGACTGTTGACTGGAAAACATAGTTTTTATATGATGGAGCGGAATACAGAAAAGCCAGAATAGGTTCTTTTGAAGAGATTCTGTTCAAACGTATTGGTCCATAGCTATAGGCCAATGAGGTTGCAAAGTTCCAATAACAATCTAGTGATTGTTTGGAGGGTTCTGACTGGAGAAAATAAAGGTGTTTAGGGAGTCAGCCGTATGAAAAGGATCATTGGGGAGCTTAGGAAGTGATTTAAGAAGAGGTGACATGCAAATCTGGAAGGAATCTGGGGTTGAGATCAGCTGTTGTTGCTGGGGGATTAGCTACAATCCAGAGAAAGAGTGCTGAGGGATTCTTGTGGTAGCCAGAAGCTTATTAAATAGCATAATTCATGAAAGGCAGAAGGTCCACAAGGGGACAAAGGAATATCAGCAACAGTCCTTTGGTAGAACAAATAAGCATATTACTTTATGTTACAGTGAACTTTAATAAATTATAATGTTTTGTTTTGACTTTGAATGCTCAGTCTCCTGGTGTGTTTGTCCCTTGCCTAGACCTGATTCCATAATTGTACATTGTTTGGTTGTGTGTATTTGTCCAAGGACTTCCAAGCAGGCCCTCCAGCTGTTTTGGGACTGCAGTTCCCATCATTCCTGACCACCGGTCCTGTTAGCTAGGGATAATGGGAGTTGTAGTCCCAAAACATTTGGAGGGCCGAGTTTGGCCACCACTGATTTAGAGTATCCTCAAGAACTAACCTTACCTCATCCAGCAGAATAGATGTGTGCAAGGACATCTGTCAGATTCCATAACTGTACGCTCTGTAGCTCCTTGGAAACCCCACCCCAACCCCATGCCTAGACCCATCCAACTGTATATGCTAAAAGGAGTACAAAGATTATTTAGTTAAAATAGTGGTGATGGGATGGGAACATAACAGACAGAACACAAGTAGGTACTTTTAATCTGTTGTACATAGTAGGGTGAGGGACGCGAGTGGCGCTGTGGGTTAAACCACAGAATCAGAAGGTCGGCAGTTCAAATCCCATGATGGGGTGAGCTCCCGTTGCTCGGTCCCTGCTCCTGCCAACCTACCAGTTCGAAAGCACGTCAAAGTGCAAGTAGATAAATAGGTACTGCTCCAGCGGGAAGGTAAACAGCGTTTCCGTGCGCTGCCCTGGTTCCCCAAAGGTGGCTTAGTCATGCTGGCCACATGACCCGGAAGCTGTATGCCAGCTCCCTCGGCCAATAAAGCGAGATGAGTGCTGCAACCCCAGAGTCGGCCACGACTGGACCTAATGGTCAGGGGCCCCTTTACCTTTACATAGTAGGGTTCTCGAATACAAGGTGGGATAAGCAAACCACAACAGGAACCTCTGTGATGAATTGGTGGCAACTGTGGGTTTGAAATACCTGAGTTGCCTTGATACTTCCAAGCAAGGGAAGTAATTCCCAATACTTTCCTCCACAGTAGCTACCTTACAGGTAATTTCCCCACCATAACAGGTGTGCATAATGAGGCTTTGAAAGCAGGACTCACATGTTCACCAGCAATCAGGAGGCCAATTTGGCTAGGAGAGAGACATGTCTGCCTAATCCAGACTCCCCCCCCCAATCTAGCCTAAGGGTTTTCTGGATTGCTCTGTAGGTCCTCAAAATGTTGATAATATCTAATGCAAGTCGATGTCCTCATTTAACTCTAGAAAAATAACAATAAGGCATGGTAGTCAACTATGTTTTGCATAGAATAGACCTATTGAAATTAATCGACCTAACCTATTAATCTTTATTGGTCTACTGTGAGTAAACTTTAGTTGAATAGCACCCAAGGTTTGCAACAATCTCTTTCATCAGTCATTGAATTGTCTAAATGTAGATTTCCTTGAAAGGTTTCCAACTTTTGCCATGAGAAACATCTCGGTCATATGGCTGTGAGTTCTGATTGGCCAGAGACCCCTTGTGGCCATTTTCCCACTCCTCAGTGGGAAAATTATATTGTGATGTCTGCTGACAGCCTGCTACTCTTTGTCATTTAGTGCCTTTTCTGCCCAGCCCTGACCTTAACAACATCACCCTGTGTGTTAAAGTTAACACCTCTCTGGAACCTTCTTTCCTATAATTGGGCATCTCTCGGTTCCCCTTTGCTCAGTCTTCTGTCTGGGACATAGTGTCATGTTGCTCTGGTTATATCCTTTGGCTACTCTGCTTGCTGGACTGCTCCACGTTATTCTTCAAGTCTGCTCTGACCTTATGAATGCCTGCAAGAACCAGACTTCATCATAACAAGATGAAGACCTTTGTGGTCTCTCCTCACCTTCCTGTTTCTCAGCCATGTTTGTTTTCCCTCTCAGATAATTCATGGCCTTTGCCAGAAACACAAGCTAGTGCCATCCCAAAATGAAGCTTTTTCTGCTTTTGAAATCATTAGGAGGGTTCTCAGCAGCCCAGGGTAGTGAGCAGATTTCACTCAAGAGTGACCTATGATGGTTGGCTAGCTTACCTTTGGCCACCCCATCACCTTGCAAACTCTTTTTCTGGATGTTTCTTGGTAGCAAGAGGCAAGCATCTTGTTACTTTAGCAAGAGCCACACAATGTACTAGAATTAGTTTCCCCAAAGTTGAGGAAGATAGTATCGTCCTTTCTAAAGGAACAGTGTTCCCTGCAATGATCTGCAGTAAAGTTATAGTTTTGTGAACAGGCCTGCATGTAACCAGGCAGATCCAGCAGCAAAGGTGTCATTCAATGAGACTGAACATTAGGAGATTGAGGACAGACGTAACAAAGTACTTCTTCACACAAAGCACAGTTCAGTTGTGGAATTTGCTACTCCAAGATATATTGATGGCCCTCAACTTGGGCGACTTTAAAAGAGCATTAGACAAATTCATGAAGGATAAGGCTATTGGTGTTACTCCAGAGGCAGGATTATTCTGAACACAAACTATTGGAGATCACATGTGCAAGAGTACGATTGTGCTCATGTTCTGATGTTCTGCTTGTTGGCTACCCATAGATTTATGGTTGGCCTCTGTGGGAACAGGATGCTGGACTAAATGGGTCTTTTGTTTCATCCAGAAGGACTTATCTTACGCTCTTAAGGCACAGTCTGACCTCCTCCTTTAGTAATCCTCACAGAACTCTAGCCCAATGGTTGCCATTAATTTGATTTTGAATTGATTTTAGAATGCTGTGTTATTTTTATTGTTGTTAACCGCTCTGAGCCTGGCTTCAGCTGGGGAGTGCGCGATATAAATTTATTATTATTAAACAAACAGGATGGTTGAAATGCTTCATGTTTTTTTAGCTTCTGCTGTGACTCTAAAGTGATGAGCAATTCCACACTCTGTCCAGTATAAAAGCTTCTGTTGGTATTTCTAGTTGATCTGAGAATCCTTGGAAACAGGAAGCTGCTATTTGTAATAATGTCAATCCTTATTCCCTCCCCTCCCCCCCACCATTAAGGAGCACTTATTTGTGCAGAACTCAGGAAAAATACATTAGCCTGAAAATAACAAGCTAAGAGATCATCTTGAAAAGCACTGCAGGGTGAAGCAATCGAATAATAGGTTGCCAAATCTTTGTCAGGCTACAAAAATAGAACATGGTTGTGTGTGGCGGGTGGGGGGTGGGTGGAGATCATTGCTGGAGGTGCTACAGAAAAAGAAAGCAGGAAGCAAGGTGGAGCTCCTTTGGAAACAACATCCCAGAGATCAGAGGTGCTGAATTGCTTTCATCTCAAAAGACAAGGCACTTCCTTTGAGAAGTCGCATATGCTGAAACTAAAATTCAGGCCAAATTAGTTCAGTGACAGCCGGCCCCCTACAAATATACATCACCTCCAACGCTGCTCGTTGTAGAACAGAGGCTTTACACTTGGGTTTGTCTCATAATCCTCTTTGGATAACATCAGAATTATCAAAACACTGGCAGTGTGTATAGCTTAAGTAATAGTGTCCAAACCTTTACCTTTTACATCTGGCAGCGGCAGATTGTAGCCAACACTTCATAATTGGTACTACAAAGCAAGGAGACGTATTAGGAAAGGCTTTGTTTGTTAATGAACCCACATGTGCTTTAAAACTAATCCAGGCACTAAGCAGATCTGTACACCAACTTTTAATGGGAGAATGCTGTTCTTAGGTTAAATATCTATCATATCATTTGATTCAGGCTTCCAAATTCACAGTCTTATAAGTCAAATATGCCCTATAATCGAGAAATATTGGTATATTATGTAGATTTGATGCCCTCCTCTGACCAGCAACTGAACCCAGCAATAGGATACAAGGACGCAAACTTTGGGTTTTGGTGGCCAAAAGCAAGTTTTGTAGGCAGAGCTTAGATGTGGAAATTGAGCTTCTCCTCATGTAATCTTTGCATCAGTGCATGCTACAGAATGAAACTATATTTAGTCCTTAATTCACTGCAGCTAGACAGTGTGGTATAGTGGTTAGAGTGTTAGACTAGGACCTGGAAGATCAGGGTTCAGATTCCCACTCAGCCACGATGTCCCACCTTGAACCAGTCCCTGTTTCTCAGCTAATCTACAATGGGGAAGAAGAAAACCATATATGATACCTTTAGCTCATAGGAAGGCAGGCAGGCAGGCAGGATATAAATGTAATAAAGCAAACAGAATAAAATTGGCAGAGAACTGGAGTGGCAGACAAGAAACATATCTCTGAGCACCCCTCAGGCAACACTGAGATCTCTGGATAAGTTCTGATAAAGGCCAACATGGCAGCGTAGAGCAAGCTGAAAGAATTGCACTGGCTACGAATGAACAACTGGGCTTAGTTCCCTGTGCTGGTTTTGGTGTCTAAAGCCCTAAATAGCTTGGGATCTGGACACCTGAAAAATTGCCTCGCCTCTTATATACCCCATTGTTCACTGTGCTCTACAGGTGAGGGCTGCCTTTATATGCCATGCTCATTAGCAGGTCCATTCTGTATGATGTCAGGATTGGGCCAATAGTGTCATGGCACCTATGATACCTTTCTGCTCTTGCATTATCTTCCTCTAGGAAAAACAACATCAAAGACCCATACTTAAGCTGCAATCCTAGCTCCACTTATGTGAATTCAGTGGAACTTACATCTGAATAGTCTTGGCTAGGATTGTGCTGTAAGACATTTATTATTGCACAGCTTTTTGTGGACTTCACCAGAAGCTGCCTTTCAGTGAGTCACACCATTGCTCCATCTAGCTCAGTAGTGTTGGCAGTGACTGTCTACAGCTCTCCAGGGTTTCAGGCACAAATCTTTCCAATGCTACCTTGTTACCAGGATTTGAGCATGCAGAGCATGTACTCTACCACTGAGCACTTTGCAGCACTCTAACAACCCCCTCAGCTGGCCCTTCCCATTGTCAGATTCAGGAAATGTTATAATGCTACCTTGAGTTCACGCGTTTAGCAAAACAGATTTAGCAAAACAGAGTGAGGAATAAAATGTTAGCAATGATTATAATTGTATTAAAGCTTAAATATATATGAAGATAATTAGTCACCATTCACAAAGCAGCGTTGATAACCACACAAAGCATCCTGGAATAGCGCAAACGTTCTCTAGGATGATAACTCCTTTGATAAAGCTGCGAATGTAAGACAGTTACTCTCAAGTAAGCCCGGTTAAAAGTATAGGGACTCACATCTGAGTAAAGATGCAAAAGGTTGCATTGTGTGGCTGAATATATGTCCATATAAAGAGAACTTACTATACAAAAAATAGTTGTTCACACCTAAGTACTTCCAAAGCCTCTGTTACAAATGCACACACATAATATTTTTTTAATAAATTTTTATTGATTTTACAACATATATTAAAACACAGTACAACTAACAATTAACAACACATAAACAAACAAACATATAAACACATATAATTTCTTAACCTCTCTTTCTTGAACCTTGTTTCAGCGACTTCCCCGTACCTCCCTTTTCTGCATCCCTGTTTTATAATATAGGAGGTCTATATCTCATGTGCTGGTTGTTGATTTTTATTTATTTATTTTTGTATTGAGGACAATTTGTTCAGGGTGGCCTCCCGACACCTTGGCATTAGAAGACAACTAGCTTCTTTGTATTTGCAACAAGACTATTTACAATATGGCGAACCAGCTAAGGCAATACAGGCAGAACACATTGCTCCACAGAGAATCTTCTGCTTCCCAGTTGCGACAATAAGCCCTTGTTTATCTTATGAACATGCCGCAGCACTTTTGGAAGTTGACAGCTCTTGCTGGCGATCGATTGACTCATTAAGCTGATTCACATCAGAGAATTAAAAGTCTTCTTTTTAGAAAAGGACATGGACAGGAACAGAAGGCTTTGTTGATACATATGCAGTAGCAAAGCATAACCCCATAATATTTGCAGATTATTTGATAACTATTCTCTTAAAACACACTCTTACACAAGGCGGGAGGCATATGTATATTAGATCAGGCCTGATGTTATAGTAGCATCTTGGTCCACAGGATAAATATTGTAGTAAAAACAGCCTGGTCAATAACAGGAAAAGAGCACCACCCCCCATTACAATTTCTCTGATTGAGGCTGGATCTACACTGACCTGTTTAATGTTATTTCCCCCTATAAGAACGATATTAGATATGTCATTCAAAAATGTCACAGGGCACACTTGTTACTTAAAACATTTTTTATCTTTGACCCCCCCCCCCATCAAATGTAAGTAATACCTGGTCACACCATTTTCCAAAACACTGTTTCTTTCCCTGCTGGTCGCTAGTTGCATTTTAATTCTCCCTCCCTCCTTCCCTGAATACCACCTTTTGAAAACTATTGGAGGGGGCCCAGAGTTTGAATGCAGTAAAAAAAAACAAAAAAAAAACAAAAACATTACGTAGGGAGCTGTGTTTCACAGATATAAAACGATTAAAAATTAAGCAATAAAAAGACATGGTAATAACGCATCATGAATGTAAAAAGTAGGACATCATGTGTCCATCTACATTATCAAAATCCTTCCTTAAAGTTAAAAACAATGAGGGCAGATTCGCCCCAAGTAAGGGTGATCTGCAGATTTGGATGTAGATTTAATTGTAAACATGCATCTGCTTTGCAATGAAGTTATAACTGAAATTGGAGGTCCATTGGCTGCACATTGTCATCTAAAACTACTGATTGCTTGTACAGTGGTAGCTCTGATTACATACTTAATTCGTTCTGGAGGTCCGTTCTTAACCTGAAACTGTTCTTAACCTGAGGTACCACTTTAGCTAACTTTAGCTGCCACCGCATGATTTCTGTTCTCATCCTGAGGTAAAGTTCTTGACCCGAGGTACTATTTCTGGGTTAGCAGAATCTGTAATCTGAAGCGTATGTAACCTGAAGTGTATGTAAACCGAGGTACCACTGTACAGTAGTAGCAATACTTCTCAAGGACCAATGTCTTAAGCCAAATAAGGTATTATAAAGGTCAAACACCATGGAGGTCCTCCCTCAGGTATGATGTCCATTGTTGTCTGGTTGGCTGGTTACACAGAACTGCTGTCCATGAAAAAGTGTGGGCAAATAATTGCCCATCAGGTGATATATAATTTTTTTAAAATAAAACATGTAAATGAAATAAACATCACTTACAAAACCTAGAAGCATTCCCCTAGCTGATGTTCAGTTTTGTACAAATAGGAATCCCCACCACCACCACCATAGTGGTGTTTTCAAACAGGCCAGCCATCTAGGCACATCTGATGTGGCCTATGTGAAGGGGCAACTGGATAGCTCAGTTGGCTAGAGCAAGGTTTCTGATAACACCAAGGTCACAGATTCGATTCCGAAATGGAACAGCTGCATATTTCTGCATTGCAAGAGGTTGGATTAGATGATCCTCAGGGTCCCTTCCAACTCTACATTTTATATATTTTATATATTATTTTTTATATTATATATTGTTGGCGGGCAGCTTTGGTTTATGCAGGAAGCTTTGTTGGCCAGAAAGGATGCAGAAACAGCTATTTTCCACTCTGTATCCAATAGCATAGGTTCTCAGACTATAAAACAACAACAACAGATGTCTCAACGGGGGAAGATTGCTGTGGCAACAGAAAGTGCTTCGGTGCTCTCAGAGTTTTTGTACTGTGGAGTGCATGAAACCTTTCCAAACAGGTCTCTTCTGTTGACAGAGAGCCATATTTCATAAGGTGACCAGATTTTGTCTGCCAAGAAGGATTATGTAGTATATGGGTTTCATATAACAAAGCCTTAAGATTCCTAGCTCATCCTCTTTGAGCTTCAATATTTGCTGGAACATCCTGGCCTAGTCAGACTGAAAAGTGTTTTCTGGCTTAAACCAGATAAGGACATCAAGGACAGCTGAAAAAAGATTTCTGCTTTGTTGCCATAGTTTACACTGATATTTACTGTTGGGAGTAACAGGAGACAACACACAGCCACTTACCCCATGATCACTTATCCCTCGCATGCATGTAACCCCTTCGAAAGCATGCAATTGGTATTACCCACTCACACAATGGGAAAACGTTAGCACACATGTGAGTCTGGTCAGAGGTGGTCAAATTGTGGTACTTGTTTTATAGACTTGTGTGCAAATAGCCTCTTGAAATTCTCCAACCTATTTGTGGACAGAAATTAGAAGGACCATTTCCCTAGGGGCAGAATTCTTCAATAGTTTCTCAGGTGTGGAACTCAACATTAGTAGTGGCAGTAGCACAGCTCCTTTGTCCCCCCCCCCCAAGGTTTGTTTGTTTTTTTCTGTTGAAAGGGGCAGAAGCAGACATTGCGTTGGGAACCTTGCTGCCATTTTGAAGCTTTCACAATGTCTAGGGCCTGATGCATACCCCCAACTGTCCCATTTTAACTGGGACATCCTGGATTACAGAAGCCAACCCTGGCATGTCCTTGCTTAAGACTGGCACCCTGGCATCAGTCAGCAGGGTCATGCCTGACCCTGCTGATGAGCTCCATAGTGCCTTCTGGGATTGCTTTGGCATTGGTAGGAATTGTCGGACTTGCGTTCGACCGAGCGACTCCTCCAGTCAAGTCCTCTGGAATTGCCTCCGACTTGATTAACAACCTGAGCCTTTGATGAGACTCCAAGCACGTCCCCCATTATGCAGAATATCCAGCACACAGGGAAGGACGAGATAGTATGAGCTACATGGCTAAAGAGTTTTATTTCTTGCTACGCAGACAGAAAAGAAACATCCTCTCTCTGTGAGAGCAGAGAGCAACTGAACAACAAAGGAACAGGAAACCAGTAACATCACATCCGTCTCCTGTCTTCCGTGAGACCTCCAATGGTCTGGAATGTCTCTGGAATGCAGAACAGAGTCTTGTGACTCCAAGAGCACTGCACAGTGGCAACACACAGAAACCTAACATCCTCCCCCTTTCTGTGAACACCACTGGGCAGTGTGTTAGTACAATCTCAGTACAAACCCAGTTTCTGTACATAGGTACAGTGTTGATCCTTCGGAACAACCTTGGACAATAAATCAGCAGGAATTTCATTACCTGGCATGTAGGACACCGTTATGAGTCCTTTCTGAACACATTCTCTAGCATGTTGCAGCTTCAATTGCAAGTGTTTCGTGCTTTGCTTACAACCTTCAGAAGTCAGCAAAGCCAAACATGCTTTGTTGTCCTGATAAACCTGGATTGGACACTTTACAGGAATTCTCATGTCTGGAATGTCTCTGGAATGCAAAACAGAGTCTTGTGACTCCAAGAGCACTGCACAGTGGCAACACACAGAAACCTAACAGGAATGTGCCAGGGCGAAGGACCTTTGCCCTGGTGTGCCCTTTGATGATTGCCAAGGCACCTTCTGGGAAGGTGCACTGGTGATCCGAAAGGGACATGCCAAATAATAATAATTTATTATTTCTACCCCACCCATCTGGCTGGGTTTCCCCAGCCACTCAAGGTAGCCTTGGCTTCATGGCAGTGGTGAGCCAGTAAAGGTAAGGTAGTGGGCAGCAGGCATGGGAAGGTGCCGGGTGGCAGTGGCAAGCTGAATTGACCTGGGTGGGTTGGGGCGTGGCAGGCTAAGGCAACCTGGGCACGCTTGTGGGTGACAGGAGGTCAAGGTAGCCTGGGCTGGTGAGGGTTGGAGGTGGTGGCAGCATGTTGGGGGGGTGTGTGCCCCAGATTTGGGACAGAAAATGTTGGAGCGTATGCTAGTGCTGTCCATGGGCTGTGTGTTTGTGTGTGTGTGTGAGAGAGAGTGGCACCACAAACAAGGAAAAAAAATGGTGTGTCTGGTGATGCACTACCCTTAATTTTATTAAAATAAATAAGCACCACTGTATTACACATCTAGGCATAGATAACATTCCCACAGTGCTCCTCCTATCAGTTGTAGGAGGAGAGATGGTGTAAAATTCATGTTTCTCCCTCATTCCTGCATAATAGCAAAGGTCAGGTCTGTAGAGAGGCAGAGAAGAAAAAGTTTTTTTCTGTGCAGTGGAATAAGAACACGCTCATCATTAAAACGGAGCTTTCCCACAGCTGCATGTATAAACAAGTCCTTCGGTCAGTGGTTACTTTCTGCTGCTGAATCTTCGTGCCCCTGAAGGGCTAAGATACTACTTTGCTTGCAGAGAACGTGTCCCGATTCTATTTCTATTTAAGTAATAAGAACTCTGCCATGTGTCTCCCACTATTGTTAATGGGAATCTCTCAGCTAAACCCCTTTTAGCACACTAAAAGCCTAATCTCTCTCTCCGCCCCCCCATCACCAGGGGACATAGAAGTGTCTCTTCCTGGGACATATTTGGAGATTATTTCTTAATTCATATATAATACCAGCTAAGGGCCTGCCTCCCACGGAGGATCTCAGAGACAAACAGGAATGATTATGGAAGAAACACTTCTGCAACAGAAACCTGAATAAGTGCTTGGGACTGTATATTCTCCTCAGGCCAGACCTGGGCCTGGATGGGCCAGAAACCAGGGATAATTCTCAGAAAAATTACCTTTGTTCCTTTCCCACCAATCCTAGTGTTTCTGCTCTGCCCCCCACCGAAGTTGTAATGAGAAACAGTTGAGATTTTGAAGAAGCTGAGTGCATGCTGCTGTTCCACAATACCCAGGGTCTGCACTGCCTGCTTGTTGTTGTCATGCCCCATATAGAGCATGCTATAGTCTAGGGACGTGGGTGGCGCTGTGGGTTAAACCACAGAGCCTAGGACTTGCCAATCAGAAGGTTGGTGGTTCGAATCCCCGTGACGGGATGAGCTCCCGTTGCTCGGTCCCTGCTCCTGCCAACCTAGCAGTTCGAAAGCACGTCAAAGTGCAAGTAGATAAATAGGTACCGCTCCGGCGGGAAGGTAAACGGCGTTTCCGTGTGCTGCTCTGGTTTCGCCAGAAGCGGCATAGTCATGCTAGCCACATGACCCGGAAGCTGTATGCCGGCTCCCTCAGCCAATAAAGCGAGATAAGAGCTGCAACCCCAGAGTCGGCCATGACTGGACCTAATGGTCAGGGGTCCCTTAACCTTAAATAGTAGTCTAATTCGAAGATTACTAGCATGGGTGACTGTGACTAGGGGCTCCTGGTCTAGGAAAGACTGTAGCTGATGAACCACCCAGAGACTTTTAATGTTAAGTCAAATTCAATTAGCCTTTCATATTCACTTTGAAAGGCTAGAGAAGTAAAAACATGCTAGAGCATGGGAAGACAGGAGGAATATAATACTGGAGGAATTAAAAATGCATTCCTTCCATGCAGTGTTCTAAAATTAAACAGCGGTGCACTGTACTGCAGCCACCTGAAGGTATCATTTGCTACCAAATATCAACATGACTTTTGTGCTTACTGTTCATAAATCCCTGCAATCCAGTATTTAAACACACACACACACACACACACACACACAGAGAGAGAGAGAGAGAGAGAGAGAGAGAGAGAGAGAATTATTATATACTTTTAAAGATAAGTTGTTTTGAATTGTTTCTTGTGGAAAAAGAGAAGACCTTTGAAATGTTGAATGCTGATCAGTGAATGGGCATGTTTTCACGCAGAGCATTTCCCAGTCACCATAAAAGATTTGACAGCTGATGAGCATGCCCATTTTTGCCTGACAACTTTTGAAGCTTTCGGTTTCCTTAACAAATTTGTCCAGAAAAGTCTTTTATATCCTTTCCCCAAACTGATGTTTCTGCCTTCAGTGCTGCTGACATAACAGCAGTTGGGATACCTCCCCCTAAGCATTTATTTGCTGGCACAGCTCTTGTCAAACCATAAGCCTGTTGTTTTTTAAAGGACCAATCTGGCAATAGCAGTGGAGCTAATCTTGCTGCATAATTGCATCATTATAAATTGCATCTCTGTCCCTCCAGAAATTGTGGTGCCTCCTTGCCGATCATTTTTGAGAGTGGGAGGGGAATAGACTGGTTTGGCTGTAGAGCCTATTGTGAGTTCCAGCTTGTTCAATCTACAGTCCTATTGGCTTTGAGATTTTCTGAGCACCTCTGAATGAGGTATGAGTTGTGTAATATATTATCATGACCAGGAAAAGAACTGGTGACAGTTAACTTTGATTGTTCCATTGCTCCTGGTTATTTTTAAAAGCAGCACCTAATTTGCTTGGATTGCTCTCGTCATAAAGTTTAAAGCATCATTTGTAATAGGTTTAAAGATTTTTTTGTGTACGTGTCAAAGATAAAAGGAAACTAAATTCATATGCCGCGGGGAGGGGGGGGAACAGCCCCAATGCACACTTTTTCTTCTTTTTGGTAAAGATAGAGCTAGTTTTGCTTGCTCTGGGGTTTTCACCTTCATAAATAAGGGTTTTTTTTTAACTTCTTAGAAAAGCCTGGTTCTGTCTATGGGGAAATCTGATGGTTCCCCTGCCAGCAGAACAAAACAAAAATCCTCAGTCATGCACCAGGACTGGCTGCAGATTTGAGGGCATCCTAGTTTCTGTTCTGTGGTATAGGGTGCAAAAGAATAATCCTTGTTAAAACTAATAATGGATTTTCTCCAGCCTTGAAACTCATGTAAGCTGAGACCTGTACAGAACTGAGGAGTGATTCAAAACTAAACAATTTTCACTGCAAGTATATAGCATTGTATTCAAGTACAAGGCACTGAAATATCGGCCGATAGTACTTATAGGTTTTATACCTGACTAAACCCTCAAAAGCTAGTGTTTAGGGAAGACAACTTCCTTTCATCTTTGTGACCTCCCAAGGGAACCTAGAAAATACATTGGGCCAAAGCCATTCTTGAACCGTACTGCAGGCTGATTTTGACTTGATACTCGGTCACTTTTGAAGATGACAAGGGGGGATAAAAGGGGAATTATGGGATTGATAGATCTATTTGTCTCATGCCATTTTTTGGAACTGTAATACATCATCTTGACACATTTCTGCTGTGAGAAATAGATGAGAAAGAAATGGTCTTCAATGCACCTGGATTTTTCTAATGCCTTTAGAGATGAGCACTAGACATTAATGAACCATGTTTGAGTAGATGCCCCATTAAATAATTTGGAAGGAAATTGCATTGCGGTCTTTCATCCCAGTCTTAAAGAAAGGTGTAGCAGTAAAAGCACTCATCAGAGTAGATTTCTGCAGCTATGCATGTATGCAGTTTTCCAACGTGGCTCAGATTTAACAGGCAAAAAGCTGTCTGGGCAAGGTGCTCATTAGATAATTCCCATGACATCATCAATGGCACTGTTTCGGATATCTAGAGCAGCTTTGCAATTGTTTTTCAAATGCCCTCCTCCCCAGGCATGGACATAGCCAGGATTTTTGTTTTTTTGGGGGGCAGAACCTCAGATTTGTATTGATTGCTACTGATTGGGGGTGGGTGGGCAAATGCCTCCTTTCTCCCCCTTGGCTGCACCCATGTCCCTAGGTGAAAAAAGACCACACACGTACCATTATAATTCCTCCCACCACCACCAAAAGGAAACTAGCATAAAGGGGGGAAACTGATGGTTGAACCTTACTGGAATTTATGTGCAAGGAAAGTTGCAAAGTTGGGATTGCATTGTAAGCAGAATCTCTATTCACTTTGGATAGACTTCTAAACTGGCTGTCATTAAAGTTCATCTTGCCAGTTCTGAGTTTGGAATTCCTTAATGAAACTGGGAAGTGTTTAAAGTACATAAAAATTTGTGTTTGAATGCACTGTATTTAAGATGCTATGATAGGAAGTTTACCTTGGGCGGAAAGGTTGCATTCTGGCAAAAGCATCAGAGAAGGTTGGTATTTTTTCCCCATTAGAGTGAGATAAGCTACCTGGTGACTCATCTCCAGAAACATGAGTTTGCAGAGCTTTCACAGCAGGAAGCTGAAACTTGAGGAACCTTTGTTTGCTTGTTGCAGCAATTTTTCAATGATGTGCAAGCTTAGGATCTCCCTCTGAACTGCATAAAAGACTGGACCTCATTGCTTGTGTGCAATGTGCTACTTTGTTGTTCTGTAACATGTCTTATTGTATTTAAGTTGTCTGAAGGCTTTGATGCACATTCTGCCATAAAGCTTGGAAGCACATTTTTGTTGCAGTGGAGATAATTTGTTTCTACACAAGGTCCAGATCAGGATTCCACTGAACAACTCTTAACAGGAATGTCTGCTTATGGCATGCAGAAAGGTTCTTTCAGCTGTCTGAACATGTGCAGAGTGGAGTCTCTTTCCAAATGAGTCACCAGGATACTCTATGGAGTAGGTTATCAGATCAGACAGTGCACTTTACTTAACAAGGTTCTTACCCCTAAAACTGTCTTTATTATTTTAAGAGCAGATATACCATTTAAGAATAGAAAAATAATTCTGGTGTGTTGCTGTTTCATTCCTAGTATTTTCCCCCTCCCCTTCTTTTTCTTCCCCATTTCAGCTGATATTAGGATGGAGATAAGCATTGTGAGAATTTAGGAAGAGAAATCCTTGTATAAGATACATGCAGTTGTTCAGAGTCCTTTATATACATTACCTTAAATCAAGACTTTCAACTGACATCCCAATGACAGGAACTACCACTGCAATATTATGGAGAGTTACTCTTTCCAAACCCCAGTGATCACATATGGCTTACATTTGAGTAACGTTTGAGGACGCAGGTGGCGCTGTGGTCTAAACTACTGAGCCTCTTGGGCTTGCCGATCAGAAGGTCAGCAGTTCGAATCCACACAACGGGGTGAGCTCCTGTTGCTCTGTCCCAGCTCCTGTCAGCCTAGCAGATTGAAAGCATACTAGTGCAAGTAGGTAAATAGATACCGCTGTGGCGGGAAGGTAAATGGTGTTTCCATGCACTCTGGTTTCCATCACAGTGTTCCATTGCGCCAGAAGTGGTTTAGTCATGCTGGCCACATGACCCAGAAAGCTGCCTGTGGACGAACGCCGGCTCCCTCAGCCTGAAAGTGAGATGAGTGCCGCAACCCCATAGTCGCCTTTGACTGGACTTAACCGTCCAGGGGTCCTTTACCTTTACCTTTACATTTGAGTTAAGTATGCATATAGTTATAAGGAGGGCTGAGAGAGAATCATTCAGTAACCTAAAGCTTTTGGCATAAACTTGAAAAGTAATTAAAAATAAGGCACTCTTTCTTTCTCTCAGCTCTTCTGCTCATTCTGCAGCATGGGGAATATGAACCTACAGCGCAGCAGTTTTGCTTTAGGATTACAAGTCTAACCACAATACCCTGTGTGGGATTCATACCTATTCTGATCTCTGCAGAATATCTTCACATTGCTGGCTGTGCCGGCCTCAGCCTCCAAAGAATTGCCAATGGAAGATCTGAGAAGTCACATCCCATTGCTTTCTAATAATCTACATAATTTATTGTAATTACATTTACGTTAAAGAAGATGTTATGTTTCAAGTACCTCATGAATTCCAGAAAACGTCTCACCAAGCAGTCGGAAAACTGACTTACCATGGCTAGGAGCAGAAGATTTAAATAATTCTCTCTTCTTTAGGAAAATTACTGAAGTGCTGGATCGTGTTGGAGTACTAAAACAGAGTGCTAATCACAGGAAAGCAAGCACATGTTCTTAATTGAAGCTGTCTCAAGGGTTATGCTCTTTCTGTTAATAGCCAAGCTTCGGGGGCCTACGAGGAGGTGTGGTTTTCTAAATTTTGTTTCCTTTAGTAGGTTCTAGAACGAATGTTCCAGAAGCTAACATCAGAATGAGGGATCAAAGCTTGCTCAATTAGTCCTGGGGAAAAGAAAAAGCATGTTCACATTGTTAAATGGCTTGGGAGAAAATCTGATAGCTCTACTTAGTAATAAATAGATATTTGTATACAAGCCTCTCTGAAGAGGCGTGCTCCAAGAGCTCATAACTGTAGCGTTGCTAAGCAACGCAACCTCACAGCCATAATGTGAACATAAAGTAGGCCCTAAGGAATACAACACATCGACAACGGAAGGAACAAGCGTCACACAGAGGATGTGATGCTGAGCCAGTGACCAAGAGTATTTGCTGAATCGCTATCGCCAGGCCCTGAGTCAGTTGCGGGTATAATAACTTCCAATGGTTCTATAGCTGAAGGCTGTAGTTTGGTGGTAGAGAATCTTCTTTTCATGCAGAAGGTAGGAAGTTCAAACTTTGGTGTCGTTAGGTAGGACTGAGGGGGTACCCTGCCTGAAACCCTTGAGAGCCACTGCTAGTCAACAGTACTGAGCCAGATGGGTCATTGGTCTGTCCAAGTATAAGGCAGCCTCCTGTGTCCCATTCCTAATGTTTTATTATGTGTCCCCCTACCCTACCCCCGAAATCCACTCAAATCAGCCCATGGTTGCACAAATGGGATTCATCTCCTTCATCTCCTCCTTCTTCCCACAGCCTTCTATGGTAAAATAGTCTGAGAGAGACTGAGAGAAAGAAAATGGCAGCCAAAGGTCACCTGGGCTGTATTCCCATGGCTGTTTATTCTGTTTTCATTACTCTTCTCCAGCTGTTAAGGTCTACATTATATTTAAGTATTCACACAAAATAAAACCACTTCTGGGACTATAGTGGCAGGAGGGGAGGGAGAAATAATAATAATAATAATAATAATAATAATAATAATAATAATAAATTTTATTTATATCCCGCCCTCCCCAGCCGAAGCCGGGCTCAGGGCGGCTAACAACAATCAAATAATCAAACAATCAAATAAACCAACATTCTAAAAATATTTCATTATAAAAATTAATTAAAATCAAGTTGATGGCTACCATTAAGCAAAACTCTGTGCAGGTTGCCAGAGGAGGGAGTCAGGCTGCGCCCTGACCAAAGGCCTGGTGGAACAACTCTGTCTTGCAGGCCCTGCGGAAAGATGTCAGGTCCCGCAGGGCCCTAGTCTCTTGTGACAGAGCGTTCCACCAGATTGGAAAGCCCTGGCTCTAGTTGAGGCCAGCCTAACCTCTCTGAGGCCTGGGACCTTCAGGATGTTTTTATTTGCAGACTGTAGGTTTCTCTGTGGGGCATACCAGGAGAGGCGGTCCCGTAGGCGGTCTATATGCAAATAATATGGCCTCGGTCCTCTATACCTGAAGGAGTGCCTCCACCCCCATCATCCAGCCCGGACAATGAGGTCCAGCACTGAGGGCCTTCTGGTGGTTCTCTCACTGCGAGAAGTGAGGTTACTGGGAACCAGACAGAGGGCCTTCTCAGTAGTGGCACCAGCCCTGTGGAACGCCCTCCTATCAGATGTCAAGGCATTAAACAACTATTTTACTTTTAGAAGACAACTGTTTCGGGACATTTTTAATGTTTGACACTGTATTGTTTTAATATTCGGTTGGAAGCCTCCCAGAGTAGCTGGGGAAACCCAGCCAGATGGGCGGGGTATAAATAATAAATTATTATTATTATTATCATTATTTTATGGAAACGAGTGCTAAACGTGTGCTATATTCCACTATTGCTGATCTTTGCTGGCATCCATCTGTCTTGGGGGACAATGGAGGAGTGCACCTTTGGGGGTGAAGTCAAGCTGTCATAACGTTGCAGTGCTTGCTGTGGCTGTAGAGACCAATATGGGAGAGATTTGTTTTGTTGCAGCTGGGGCAGATGAAGGCATCCGGTTGTGCTGCTGCAGATGCACCATGGTGTTTTTTCTCTCTGTGCCTTTCCCAGCAGTCATTCATCCTGTGGTCACTGCTATGGATTGCATGACCTCTCTGTCTACAGACACTGCGGTCATCTGCGAGGGATTTTCACAGAGCAGGGTTAATGTTTCCACTATAGTTTCGGAAGTGACATCTACATTGTGTGAAAGCTCAAACGTATTGTGAAAATTAACAGTTGGGGGAAATGTCACAAAAGTGGAATAAGTGGTGAACTTTATATCTGAGCTATCTGAGCTATCATGTCTCCCGACTCCATGTCCACCATGTCTTTAGGAATTAAATATCCAAGTATGTGCAGATAGGGCTGCCTCTTGAATTTGTTGCAAATATATATGTGTAAACAATGTCATTTGATTTTGCACACCACAGCTGCTGAGGTTGCATAAGAACATAGGAAGCTATATTATACCGAGTCAGATCATTGGTCCAGTTACCTCAGTATTGTCTACACACTGTATGACAGCAGCTCTGCCCGGTTTCAGACAGGGGCATCCCCAACCTTACCTGGAGAATGGCAACTGAACCTGAGATCTTCTTCATGCAAAGAGGATGCTCTGCCACTGAGCCATGGCATTTCCCCAGCTTAGCATATTTTTCGCTTTATAGGACGCACTTTCCCCCTCCTAAAAAGTAAGGGGAAATGTGTATGCGTCTTATGCAGCGAATGCAGGTGGGAGGCTCTGTCAGCGCTCCCTTTAAAGAGCCGCGTGGAGCCCTTCTCCCTCCTCGAGAAAAGCCCCCAAGAGCCGCACACACGCTCCACGCAGCTCTTTAAAGGGAGCGCGGCTCTTGGGGGAGCCTTAGCCGTGCGCAGCCAGGACAGCGAGCGGGATGGATCTTCCAGCCAGAGAGGCTGCCCGCGGCTAAAGAAGAAGCCACAACAGTGAGCGGGATCCCGCTGGCTGTTCTAGCTTCTGGCTTAACCAAGGGATGAAATCTCCGCAGGGGAGCGGGGAGCCTTCATCCCGCTGCCCTGCGAAGGCTTCCTGCGGTTATCCCTGACTTCTGTGGGAGGTGGGGGAAGGGGCAGAGTGCGCACTCTGTCCCTTCCCCCACCTCCCAGAAAAGCCCCCAAGAGCCGTGCTCCCTTTAAAGAGCGCACGACTCTTGCGGGAGGAAAGCCAGTAGGCTTGCTTTTGCTGAAGCCAGGAGGGCAAGAGGGATCAGTGCGCACCAATCCCGCTTGCTCTCCTGGCTTCAGGGGTAGCCCTGCAAAGCCTTCTGAGCAAAGATGGAGGAGCGCTCCCTCTTAGCTCAGGTTGCTTTGCGTTCCTTTCTTATTTCTTGTTTTCCTCCCTTAAAAACTAGGTGCGTCCAATCGTCCGGTGCGTATAATAGAGTGAAAAATATGGTAAAATGCTAATAACATGATGGTTATGGCTCCCCCGCCCCCATAGAAGCGCGCGTGCACACACACACACACACACACACACACACACACAGCTTTTAAATTAGTGCATGACAGGTACCAAATATAGCATGTGGAAAAGAATCTTCAGCTATAGCTAATTGACGGGGAGGGCAGGGATCCCATCTGTAGGCGTAGGGGTGTTCCAAGCACACATTTCTACTTTGAAATGTTGCAAAGACCAGCATAGCAGACACCCAGTGATGGAAGCTTGGCAGTGGATTTCATGAGCCACTGTCTGTAAATATCTTCCTTTCCATTCTTCATTTTGTTCTCTCTCTCTCTCTGAATGGATAAGCTCTGCATTTGGTTGCCCATATGTGAAACAAATGCTTTGACATTTGCAAATGTCAGTTTAATAACAAACTCTGGAGGCCCTTGCATTGACATCGGCTTGGTGAAGCATTTCGAAGAATGAAAAACAACTGTCTCTTTCCAGTGAATGAAGCTGTAACTTATGGATGTGGGAACAGTACATTATTGATTGTCTCCAAATGAATTGTCTTTGTTGTGAGAACCAAGCCAATCCCTGTCCTTTGCCGTAGTACTTCACAGTGATTAATCTAGCAAAAGAACACTGTATAAAGTCCATTTGTCTTTCCTTGCTGTGTTTTGTTCAGATTCCAGAAGCAGTCTGAATGTTCTTTCGCAGCTCTTCCATTGTTGTTGTTGTTGTTGTTGATGATGATGATGATTTGGCTTTCCATTGGCGCTCCCTTTTTCTTTTTGTGCTGCATTGTCCCATAACCAATACAGATTTAATGGCAAGATTACAACTCAATAGCTAGTTAGACATACTGAGCAAAATCAAATGGGACAAATTTGATTTTTGGAGACATGTGAAGCTCTTGTGCTGCCGAAGCTAAACAATAATGTTTCTGAAAGTTGCATTGATAGGCGACAGTCTAGGAACTGGTTCGGTGGTCAAAAAGCCACAGTTCCAAAATGCAGCAGGGTTAGACTGTTTTCCCTTGACAGTTTATTCTATTTCCCTTACGTTTCCCTGTTAAACTCCACATTATATTTGAGCTCTCAGATGTACAAGCCACTTCTGGAAAATTAATGGAATATAGCACAAGTTCAGTGATCATTTCCATGTTATTTGATTGCAGGAAAAAACCCCAACGATTTCCAGCCCCCTTAATTCGAAAAATTGTGGGAGTAATGTGACAAAATTTGGGGTGGTATAGCAGCATACAGTTCTCTCCTGCTGTTTTCATGGTGGAACAGAAGCAAACAAATGCAGAAAGGGTGGGAGAGTAGCAACGTTGTGCAAGGTCATCCGTTGTTGTGTCACACCACACCCACTGGTGTGAATGAGAATTAGCACAACATAGTCCATAACACAACAGTTACTGTGAGATTTTGACCAGCTTCGGCCCATCTGAAGCCGGTACAGGCTCGTCTTATCTTGAGCCCAAGCAGAGTAGTCCACACAGCAGAAGGATAAGCAGTATGTGCTACATTCTTTAACTTTATTTACAAGCTATGCTGAGAGCATACAAACATGCATCTTGCCTCTGTGAGAGTAGAGAAGCAACTGTCTCTCTAACAAAGAAACCAAGAGAACACTGAAAAACAGGAAACCAGTGAACGTCACATCCAGTCTCCCATTCCCGTGGGAACCCAACAGTAACGCTGACTGTGGAATGTAAACAACTGTCTTGTGACAAGCATTTTGCTGCACAGTGAAGGAAGCAGAAACCAACAGTTACTGCAGTTGGAAAATGGGACAGAAGCCTTAGCGTTATAATCAGGTACACTAACTAGTTCCGCACATTTGAATACACCCTCAAGATAATGTTGGAAACCAGCACAGAAGCGCTAGTAATACAACCAGGAAAGCTAATGCAATAAACCTCATGTTTGAATGCAATCTTAGGTAGGTTTGTCTTTAAATGTGACCTGGACCAAATTTCTCCCCTATTCTGACTTGCTATGGGAGGGGAGGGGTGTGGGCACGTGTAGTGAGCTTCATCCTCACCGCCACCTCTCCTCCCTGTTCTGTCCAGGAATGTTTCAGGAGGTGTGGAAAGGGATGACTGCACCTTTTGTGAAATTGTTGATTCACCCTCCCCACGCACATTTTCTGAAGTGCCTCCTGGAAACCTGTCATTCCCACCTTGCTTTAAAGGCTCACTGAAACTCCATCTGTAGCTGGAACTACTCGTTTCTTTCAGCCAGAGACGTGTTGTTATGAGTTTGGGTGGGGAGGGCCAGCTGTATGCTTGGGTGCTCTTCTAATTCCTGTATCCAGTATGAATTCAATTCAGTTCAATTCAATTTTGAATTCAATTCAAAAAGAGCCCAGCTAGCTTCCTGGTGAGGTAATGGCACTCTTAAGTATGGGCCATTAAGGTAACAAAGGAAGTAGCTCTGTGCCAGGGGACAAATAGGTTGGGTTCCCTCCCTCAACTTGCTGGTACTTAGAAAGACGAAGGCCAAGGCAGAGGGTTGAGTTATGTGAGCTGCAAGCTGGCAAAGCTGAAGGCTGGGCAGCTGAGAGACAGAGCTATGCCTGATTTCTGTTGGAATCCAAGGCTGCGGCTATGGAGAAGCAAAGCCCTCTTGGGGTGTTAATGCTGTGAACCCCTCCACCGTGGGCTCAGGTTGTGTATATATATGTATAGATAAACCATATATCTTAAAGACACCACAGTCTCTGCTGTGCCTCATTCCAAAGGGTGAGAGTATCGTGCAACAATATTTAGAATGAGAACTCAGGGCAATGTGAGTGATTAATACCGTATGCATATTGGAAGATGGGAGCCTAAGTAGAATTGATGAGAACTTTGCAGTGCAGAGATCATTAACAACAGCTTATTATAGAGGACACAGTCTAGTTTTGATGATACATGCATACTGTCCTCTAACTTGGTGCAGATTTAATTTGTGGGGTGCGGGGAAGCAGTGGTGGCACAAGCAGACAAATGGTAATGTATAACCATTCTTTGCAAATGGTTATTCAAATGCCATTTGCCCACAATAGAATTGAAAATTTCTTCAATACCTGCTGGGGGAAAGTGTTGACGATACTGGTTGCCTGCAAAGGAAAAACAACAACAGGACTCTCTCTTTAACATCATGGGCTTCCTTTGAGCACTACACCTTTTACCAGTACTGAGCTTTCTGTATTGATGCTTCCGTATTGAGTTTTTGGTTTTCGCACATTTTGGAACTTGAACGGTCTTCCAGAACAGATTATGTTTGAAAACCGAGGTACCACTGTATTTCATTGGGAGGATTAAAGCTATGTTTATGGACAAATAGATGGAAAGAAAAATAACTAGATTGACGCTTAACCCTGTAATTAATGAATATGTGTGTAAGCACATATGTAATTTGTGAAATTATATTTAAATGCCAAGTGAGGAATTATTGTTAATTCATGGTGTTTCTTTATCCCTTCAAAAACGTTCTAGATTGCTCTGCTGAAGTAGGAGAAACATATATATTGATAGTGCTCTAAGCTGTCTGTATGCTACTAGACAAAACAGCATTTTGCATGCACAAGAGGGAGGTATTAACAGGTGTGTGTGGTGGAGGAGGAATCCTAATATTTTGCAGAAGCAGCCTGTGTTTTGGATGACAAGAGGAAAAAATCTTTATAAAAAAATATCCCCGGGGAAACCCCAGCCACACACACACAACATACTTAATGAGGAATGAGCATGCTCAGTGGGCACTGAATGTTAAGTACACAGTGGTGGAAAACAGTAGAGGGATGAGAAATAACATGGAGTATCTGAAATCCTGATCAGATGATACTATTTGTAACAATTACTGGCCATCATTCTACTGTGGCCAATTCTGTGAAATTTATAATCGACAAAATGTGGGGAAGCATGTGAAATAATAGGAATAAAAGAACAGACTGGGAAGGATATGTTTCCCAGTCAGAATCCAAGCCAGATTCAGGGATCCTTGCTGGAAAGGAATTATTTCTGGACCAGGACTACCAGATTCTAGTAGGTTCCAACCTGCATGGTTGGGAGCAGCTGAATTTAGTTGAGGGCTCCAGATGTTAGAGCTACTTGTTCAGTAGCAACAGAAATGGGAAAAACTTGGTTCAAACAGATACTGTGTATGGAAGCTGGTTGTCTAGGACTGGGGAAAAAGAAGACTCCAGCTGCTGCTGCTGCTGCTGCTCCAAAGATGGCTGTTGCTCAAGGCAGCATTTGTAGGAAAGGCAGCCTGGCATCTGGCCTCATGCATGCACTGTGGCAGTGCCAAGTTGGGGGGTGGGGTGGGGAGAGCTGGATCCTGGGCTACTTAAGCCCATTGCTCAATTTCCTCTGCCTTCTGCATTTTTGTGGCACCCACTCTCCAGTCCTGTATTCAGTGCATAGGTAATGCTTACAGTAGTTGCCTTTTTGAAGTCAGGTAGGATTGGGGGGGGGGCTGTCAGCTGATTGCTCTTGCTGGCTGGATTTTTGTCTACTTTGCACTGGTTTGGTGACTGGTGCCTTTAGCAGGTAAGGTAAAGGGACCCCTGACCATTAGGTCCAGTCGTGGCCGACTCTGGGGTTGCGGCGCTCATCTCGCTTTACTGGCCGAGGGAGCCGGCGTACAGCTTCCAGGTCATGTGGCCAGCATGACTAAGCCGCTTCTGGCAAACCAGAGCAGCGCACGGAAACGCCGTTTACCTTCCCGCCGGAGTGGTACCTATTTATCTACTTGCACTTTGCTTTCAAACTGCTAGGTTGGCAGGAGCAGGGACCGAGCAACGGGAGCTCACCCCGTCGCGGGGATTTGAACCACCGACCTTCTGATCGGCAAGTCCTAGGCTCTGTGGTTTAACCCACAGTGCCACCCACGTCCCTAGGTTGGCAGGTAGTCATCCTTAAACAGGTTAGTTGGCCAGGTCGGCAGGAAGTTGTGGGAAGTTATTAGGTAGTTAAGATTTGGCGAGCATCCTTAGCGTGAAGGGTAGTAATCCCGAGACTTGTCTTCAGTGGACTTGCTGGCAGGGTAAGGAGCAGCTTTGTAACACCTGCTTGGAGTTGTGGTGCCCTGGAAGGTCTCTCTACTCACCGGAAAGGGTGGGACTTAAGGGAAGGGGTAGATGAAATATTGCCTCTTATCCTTGGTTTTACCCAGTCTGCTTTGTGCACCTTGGTTCTGCACTGCAGATCTGTTGCATTAAATAAGTCAGGCTCAGTTCACCTAACCTTTGTGTCTTGCCTTCTTATTTCCCTAGGTGGCTGCAATTCAGCCTATAGGTGCCACACTTCCATGCAACACAGTCCTAAATACCTAGGACACTGCAAATTTTTGAGGCTGCCTATGTTAGGTGGTGATCCTCAGTCTGTTTCAGTTGCCTACAGTTCAAAAATGGGAAAAAAAACCAAAACGCATTATTTAATTTCATTTCATTTGAGAAACTAGGTATTCCTCTCTGCTCTTCTATGCTGATTTTTTTTCCTGCTGGAAATCGTGGAGCTTTGGACTAGATATAGTTAGAAGAAGCTTAATTATTTTATATTTTCATAGGGATTTGATGGCGAGTGTTGTGTGCTTGTGTGCATGGAACTGAGGGACAGGTATTTAAAGTTGTTGGTAATTTGTTTTCTGGATGTTTAAATTAGCATATTGTTAATTAAATGAGTGTCTGACATCTGGCAGGATATAAGCTTTCTAGTCCTTAATTCTGTGTAAAGCTTCTCTGCTAAGCCAAATTATTGGTGCCATTTGGGAGTGTTGTAGCTTTCATCAGAGATTGCAAAGCACTCTCCAACAATTTCTGTTGCAAGCATCTTCTATTATGCTTTCTGTTGCAACTTGCAGTGTGGTCAATGAGTTCATCGGCTCAAGGAAGTGAAGGCTTTCAGACCCACTTAGGGTTGAATTTCCAATGTCCCTACCTCCTACTTTTCCTTTACCTAAGGAGTAGTTCCGAAAATATAGTTAAATTGGTATCCTTTTAGGTAGTGGAAATATAATACAAGTGAAAAGCTGAAGACAGTGCATGGATTTTGGCAGCTTATTACAGAGAGCAAGATAAAGTCAGACAAGAATTTTTAAAAGACAGCTATTACCCCACAGGCAGATTTTCACAATCAAATGCAAATGTGAACTTTAGTACCTGCCCTTCTGTAAGTACCTTTCCACTTTCTGCAATAAGAAGTTTGTTCTTTCCATATATCTAGGTTTCTTTTACTAATTTCAAACAAGTTTTCACTCTTGTTCAATAAAGTTTTCCAACGGCATCCACTGATGCTTGGCTTTCCAGTTCCCAGTGCACACACAATGCTGTAGACTCCACAGACTGTGTCAAATGGATGTTATGTCAATTGGAAATGGATCCAAGAAGGGAAGGTTTATTACTATAACAAATGAGAGAGAGGAATACCATGCAGCCACTCATAAACTCTACTGACAGGCCTGCCTGAGCATTGAGGAAACCTTGCTCCTGGTGCCACTGTGAAAAGAGGGACAATGGTGCATGGAAGGAGCTTTTCAGTGATAGCTCCCAGGTTGTGGAATGCCCAACACTTTGCTCCAACAATGGTTTTCGTTGGCAAGTTGCACTTCTTTGTCCAGGCTTTAAGAGGAGTGAGGTGAGGTGACATTTTACATCCTCTTCTGTATTGCTACCTTCTCTACTGTATAATGCTGCTGCGATAATTTTTACTGTAATTTTAGATATTACGTTTTTCTGGTTTCTGACATCACCCATCCCTGGGCCTTGGGGTGAAGGACTGGTAATAAATACAGTCAGTCAGTCAGTCAGTCAGTCAGTCAGTCAGTCAGTCAAGGACTCAGTAATATGCCAGGCTTAACCCCATTATATTCTATAACATACCCTCTAATATGAAGCAGCCCCAAACTGGGATGTCATCTTTTGGGGCCATACTCTTGCATGAGTCACATGACTCATGTTAGAATGTGGGCTCCCTCCCCAAAAAGTGCTTCTTCCAGGGACAGTGCCCCAAAATGAGCTTGAGTGCGGCCTGAAATTATGTGAGATTGCGGCAGACATTTTGGCTGCTGTCCTCTCGTGAGAAAAAAATTGGATGTCCTGTTTTCCCCCTGGACAGTTGATGGGTATGCTAGAACTAGTTCGTCCAACATGTGGGATAAAAGGCAGAAGCATTGCACTGAGTGGGGCAGAGCCACTTCGCTACCTTGTTGGCAGGTGGGTCCCTGGGTACAAATGCACCAGTGGAGCCAATCTGATGCTCCTGCTGGCATGTTTGCATATACCATATGGACCTCTCCATTACCTCTGCCCTCCACCTCTTGATAAGCAACAGTGACTCAACTGCCGGGAAGCTAGCATAGCAGCTCTGCCCCACCCAGACAGTCACTTGCAATAAAATGTATCAGTGTGATGTGATTAATTCTGTATTCTCTAACATCACAGACCAATGTGAATACGGCCCTTGAACTTCTCCCAAGGGTAAAATCGGCAAAGGATAATGAGCTCCCACATAGCAAACAAAAAATAAAAGACAATAGGCAGGAATGTTTTTTTAATTTAAAAAATGGCTTTTTATTGAAAATAAGGTCATAAATTTTGGAGGGATGCAAATGCTAATGAGGCTGCTACTGGATTGTGAGCACTTTGAATAATTCTGTTAATGTGCTGGGGACAAAAAATTGGCAAGCCACTGTCAAAAAAACTTGATTGCTTAGTTGCTCGCTCTGCATAATACACAACATACTCTTATTTTTTGATGTTGATGGGATATTATCATGAATTATCATAAAAGTCAAATTGGTTTGCCAACAGCATTTTAAAAGCTGGCATGCCAGCCATCAATAAGAGCGACTCTATCACATTTTCTGCTGCTATTTTTAGAACAGAGTTTACTTCTAATCAAATGAAAATATGTTACAAGGACTTTTTATAGTTTGCAAGCCCAGCTCCATAAATAAAAAGGCTGAGTTTGTAGTAATCACTCAAGATAGTTTTTAACCTTATTAAAATGTGAAGGTACAAGGTGGTTCTACTTTATACTTTGAGTACTACATGGATGGTCTGATTCACCAAAGGAGATCTATGCAGAGTAGCACCTCCTTTTTTTTTTTTTTTTTTTTTTGCTGAGGGAATAAACCCATTAAAGAGGCTGCTACATAGGAAATAAACAGGCAGTCACCAGCCTGAGGTTAATTTGTCAGGCGCTGCCACCTCTGTCGGCAGGTAGTTCCCTAATGAGGTGAACCTAAAAGAACCTAAAACCAATCACTGCACTCTGCAGAAGAGGACCTTCTGCAGAAACCATCTCAACAGGGTTCCTGGTCCATATGGCATACCTTCTAGGTGTCCCGATTTTCCAGGGACAGTCCTGGAATTACAAAAGCCACCCTAGTTTCTGATTTGAAGTTGGAATGCACCTATTTCCCCCACCAGTGCCACCATGTCTGAGCTTGAGGAGGAGGATGAGCTTGTCCCGAGCAACAGCAGCTGCAGTGGCTAAGAAGGAGCATCCTGTTGCCTCTCCATCATCCCTTGGGCAACTTGTAGTGGCTGCTGGAGAGCGGGTGAGGAGGAGGAGGAGAGGCTGTGGCCACCGAGGCCTAGCTGCATGTGATGCACTGGCTGGGCAGGAAGGAAGTCGAAGTGTAACAGAACGCAAGGAGTCTTGATTTTAAAAAAGAGAAAAGAATCTTCGTGCATCTTCATCTAAGCTAGGCCATCTCTTTCTTTCTCTAAATCTACCAAAGAATAAAATCAAATCAGGATTAAGGAGTTTTCTCAGGATAGTGGAGGACGTGTGTGCTGTGCCCAATTTGTGAGGTGGTATAGGCACTTGCCCTTCTTCCAATAGTAAATGCTCTGTGGGGACAGGGACTAAAGATGGGAGGTCAAGGAGAGTCAGTTGGTGAGGGAGTGAGAAATGTTCCTATTTTCTTCAGAGGGTTGTTGGAGGGTATGATATGGTGCAGGAATCGGACCTTTAGTATGGTGACGTATTGCACAGATACAGTCTCTATTATCCTCTCATCACCTATTGAAGACCTTCCTTTTTCTAATAAGCTTTTCAAGTGAAGATTTTCATCCCAGTTTGTGTCTGTACTGGACGAATGGTTTTCTATACAGTGGTACCTCAGGTTAAGTACTTAATTTGTTTCGGAGGTCCGTTCTTAACCTGAAACTGTTCTTAACCTGAAGCACCACTTTAGCTAATGGGGCCTCCTGCTGCTGCTGTGCTGCCGGAGCACAATTTCTGTTCTCATCCTGAAGCAAGGTTCTTAACCCAAGGTACTATTTCTGGGTTAGCGGAGTCTGTAACCTGAAGCGTATGTAACCTGAGGTACTACTGTATATGTTTGTGATTCCCACACAGAGCTTTGGGATGTTTTATAGGAAGCAATTCATAAATAAACCTTTGGACTGCAGGTAGCAGCTTCTCAGTGAAATCCTTCCAGCCTCTGGACTAATTCTTGCCCACTCAGACTGGCTATTGGACCCGCCCTGGAAAGGAAGGAGCAAAAGATGACTTCCTGTTCCGTTTAGCTTTGCACAAGCAAGCAGGTCTGACTAAGCTCTGGTGTTTCCTGTATTGTTGCCCCCTATTTTGGACCTCAGGGTTGCTCCTGCCATTGTGTTGCTTCCTGAACCTAGGCAACATCGCCATAACATCTCTGCCTCTTGCATTAGTGCTGGTTGCTTCCCACCTAATTCTACAGAAAGTGAAGATTTGGATGAGAATTCAACAAACTAGGGAAACGAAGCTGTAATGAATCTAGCAATTATGAAGTTGGCCCATTACTGTATGAATGCCTGTCTTGGAAAACACATCAGCTTCAGTTTGTGCACTGGGAATAATTGTGTGAGTTAGCAACACCGCTTTCCTCATTCATGCAATTAGTGCAGAGAATTAATATATGCAGTGTCAAAAACAGTACCCTAAATGGAGACTAATGATGCTTGATAATAGGCCCTTGATGGGGGTAACCTTACTTTTCACTTCACGCCCTGGTGTCAAATGTATGCAAAAAGGAAAAAAGAAATTTAATAGCAATTAATAGTGTGCTAATCATTATGTCATGGAAACTGCCATGCCAAATATAAATCAAATGGGCATTTGGTCATCTCTTATTAAAGGATGCTCCATTAATCTTTTGTTCCAGTTATATATGCATACTGGTCCAGATTTGGTCGTACATCCTTTTTTAAATGCTGGGTGTCACATTTAAGTACAGAGGTAGCCAAAAAAATCACGTCCAGATGTCCGGGACTACAACTCCCATCAGCCCCAGCCAACATGGCCAATTGCCAGGGATGATGGGAATTGTTGTCCACAACATGTGGAAGCCTACCCTAGTCTGCAAGTACAGTGGCAGCATCACAGGGCTCTGTGGCACCAGTGTGTCCTGCACTGGCATTTATATATGATGGTGACCAGGTGAAACCACACACTAGTAAGTGTTTTGTCCATATGCCAAGTTTCCAGTTTCAACCAGGGCTTTCATTCTAAAAAGAACCCTTTATTGCAGTGGTGGGGAACCTTTGGCCCTCCAGATATTACTGAACTGCAACTCAACATATTTCCCAGCAAACATGGCCAATGACTATGGACGATGGGAGTTGTAGATGAGCAACATCTGGAGGGACAAAGGTTCCCCACACCTGATATGAAAGGACATGGGTCTTTGCTGAGTCGGACAGAGACCTTCATCAGACACTACACTCTAATCGAGGATTGGGAAACCTCTGCCCTGACAGACATTGCTGGACTCAACTCCCATCCACATGGCCAATAGTCAAGGATGCCCCAATGTTGGGAGTTGCTGTTCAACAACATCTGGAAGGTTCCCAACATCTGCAGGTTCCCAATCCCTACTCCTGGACCTGTTAGAAAGCCTCACACAGGAATTTCCAGGCTTCGAACTAAAAGTGAGCCTGTGGAACTGAATATAATTCATCAGCCCCAAGTGCAGAGTTCTGCTGTCAGCCTCCGTGATGTGTGGCTTAGAGGTTCTTTGCCAAAGCAAGAATCACTCACATCTCCAGACTTGAACCTGTCAGCTGCAATGGGTGCCAAGGGTGATGAGCCAAATGGGAGAAATAAGAACAGAACTGGATTTATTATAGTTCCATGAGCAAAGATTGTGGGCTGAAAGTGGGTAGCAAAGCAAATCCAGCTAAGATAAGAGGATATCTTCTTTTGTCTATGGAACTATCTAGTGAGGAGATGGGCTTTATGTAGAGCAATGGCAGCTTGATCATAGATGCAAAGGGCTTAATGTAGCACAATACCTCTAAAAAGAATGCTCACCAATCTTTGCAGTGCTTTCTACCAGAAGCAAAGAGCTGAAATGATATTACACTATGTCACATTGTTAATGACACACAGAGATGGAGGCTGGGAGGAGGAAAATGGCATTGCTTCTAGAAACTACTGACTCCTTTCCACAGGTTCATAATGAAGTGACTCCTTGGCACCAGTTTCTAATAAAATAGGAAGTCATTGATGGAGGAAAAGTTACATGTTCATATGCACAATAGAAAATTCTTGTGCCTAACTTTGTAGTGCATTGTGACTCTGGTGAATAGTGGGATCAGAACTGATGAAATAAGTTAATATCGTACAGGCTACTTAAGAGAAGTTAAACAGGGACAAAATCAACATAAGCACAAGTGATCTTATGGGTGGTTGGTGAGGATAAAAGACATCTCATAAGAGGGTAGGGAGATTTCAGACTATGGCTTCTTAATGGAGAAGAAAAGGTGTTAATGCCATCACAACCCCTTTTATCCAGGAAATAATATGTAATAATGCACTAAGAATGCATTGGATTTTCTTTATGCCTTTATTGTCATGCACTGTGCCATACAGAAAGGTGTCTTTTGAACGCTACTAATAAAGTAGTTCTTCATTTCCCCAGGACGCTGTAGGTGGAATCCAGATTTAGACTAGATCCACTGAAATTAGTCAAGTTTGTGAAGTTAGTCAAGACAAACATAACTCCCATTGATTTAAACAGGTGTGCTCTAAACATGACTAAGTCTGGATTCAACCCATTAAGCATAATCTTTGTATCGCTTTTGACATAACTGATGGAATGAGAGCAAATGAGAAGGTAGGCAATACTGAGTATTGCAAAAAGTTGTAACAGTCTCACCTTGTACGCAGTTGTGTTTTTTTATTTTATTTTATACTGACGTAGGTATGGCATTGTTTATTTTAAAAAATTCTGTTCCAGCTTTCTTTCTTTTTTTAAAAAAGTCTATGACCTGCTTTTAGTTTTGTCTGAGGGCAGAAAAATGAAAAGCACCAAACTCCCTGGAGCTTTGTAACCCAAGGGGTGCATACCCTCCAAAGTTTCTCTGATGAAAACAGGGACATCTTATTCGAGTGTGAGGTTGGCAGTGAGGAGAGAGTCAAAGGCTTTAAAAATGTAGTTAGTCTGGAAGTGGGCAGTTCAGGGTAGAACTCAGTGCGATATGAAAAAGCATCAGAGATACTAACAGAGAAAAAAATCTGCTTCAGAATATATATTTTCCCCCAGAGTCTGGTAAAGTGAGTGACTATTTGAGTTCAGGGAAAGTGGATGGTGTTTTAATCTACTTATTTTTGTTGTTTTGTTCCATTTGGGAGTTGGCAAGATTCCTGTAACTTCCCCTTGTAATATATTTCTCCTAAAACTCCATGTGTCCCCCCCCCCAGTAAACTTTTAGCTTTTACTTACTCCATAAAGCTAAAAATGCACTACCTTGATTGACTTAAGGGAGACCCTAGGGAAGTCTTCAGGTGGGCTGATAAAGTGCAGACTTGTAGAAATAATTTCCCCTCTTAATCTGGTGGCAAAAAGTACGTAAATGGGGAAGGGGGGTGCATACTCTCAAAGCAGTATCCTGGAAATTACAAGGGGAGCACTTTGTACTCGCATCCGACTTGCAGGGTTCCCATCACTTGGTTTGCCATTGTGAGAACAGAATGCTGGACAATCCAACATGGTGGTTTTTATGTTCTTGTGGTAAAACACATTCAAGCCTTTGCATTTTACGTAGTTAAAATTTAAAACCTCAAAATGTTCTGAAGTTATTTTACACACTGTGGGTCTGTTCTACAATCCAACTGCTTCGTGCAACATTTTTTATGGAGGCCTGTTCAGGAAAGTGACCCAGAGCAAATTATATTATCCTGAGCTTCACTGATGCTTGTGCCTTTCCTTAGTAACATGTCCATCGTTTACTATCAGGAAAAAAAAATGTACAAGGCATAATTGTATTAAAACCTCATTTTCAAAAGGATGCACCAGGCACAACTATTCCTCAGAAGAGGTAAAAGGTATTGACTGTCAAGAGCGACTTGCCGGTATTACTATGATGAGGAGGGAGAGAGAGAGAGAGAGAGAGAGAGAGAGAGAGATGTAAGTCTTAATTTGGTATAACTTCATTTCCAAAGACAAGAAAGACAGTCTGAATCATCAATATATGGAAATGTGATAACTGAATATAATTAAGCATGTTTACTTCCTGTTACTTTGTATTGATGGCAATAATATACAAGCATTAAAATCTTACCTGTAGCAGGCGTCAAAGGAAGTGGCTTCTGGTTCTTGAGAGCTTAGGATACAGCGAAAATGTGTTTGCCTTTTCTGCAACAGAGTGAGTTGTGGCGCCACAGACTAAGACAATAGGTTAACAACAAGGAATCTTGTAGCACCTTTAGCAATTGTGTGTGTGTGTGTGTGTGTGTGTGTGTGTGAATGGTCACTGTCAGTGGCGTAGCGTGGGGGGTGCAGGGGGGGCGGGCCGCACCGGGCGCAACATCTGGGGTTAGGGCAAATCCATGGGTTAGGGGGCGCAAATCCACGGGTTAGGGGGCGCAAATCCACGGGTTAGGGGGCGCAAATTACTTGCCTTGCCCCGGGTGCTGACAACCCACGCTACGCCACTGGTCACTGTTCAATGTGTAATTGTCACATTCTGTATTCTTCTTCATTTCATTTTGTTTCTGATCTCACTGTTTACAATCCCTATCCCAACTACACACCTACACACTGCAGCCAATACACCAATGTATCGCAACACACAGTTTGCAAAGCTCTGCTTTAAGGTATCACCAAACCCTTTGCTGTTGTCACATGGCTCCCCTGCTGAAAATGGTTTCAATAAGCCAATTGGCAGCACACTGATACAACCCTCTCAAGTTTAGCATCTGAAACATTTGAGTCAAAGTAGCCACTGTGGTACTTTAAGGAACAAAATGATGTACATTTTGAACTTATTTTGTTTTGCTTATACAGCACATTTCTTTCCAGGGTTATAAAATATTAAGTCAATAAATATTAACATAAACCTGGTAACTGAAAACCAATTACTGTGCTTGAAATTTATGCATATTCATTGACATTTCAGTCTGGGGACACTTTCTCTCCTTTCATAATATCTGTCTAATGATAATCACATCAGTCCAGATCCATATGTGCTCATAGGTGCATATTATACATCTCTTCTACGTTTATTTTAATGCAAAAAGCTGAATTGAAACTGTTAGGCAATTTCCATTTGTAAACTGACTCCCTGCACTGGAATACGCAAGCAAGATGTTTCTAGAGGTCATGTGCAGTTTTACTCAGATATAGACCCATTGACATAAATGGACATGACTAAATTAGGTCCATTGATTTAAGTGGGTCTACACTAAGTAAAACCTAGTAAATCTCCATGAGTGGAATGCAACTTTGCACTCTTCCGGTCAATCTATCTGTGCAAGCATTTCAACTTGCAGACAGAAAAATCTCTCCTCTCCCCCAACGTGCTGTCCTTACACCCCCCAGAGCAAGTACTGGTTGGTGCATAAGGGGGAGGAAATTGGGGGAGCTGAATGTGTACTTAAGCTTCTGTACCTGGAACAGGTTAGGAGTAACTATTTGATTAGGTTATATATCCAACTTTCCCAGTAGTGATGTATGGAAGTGAGAGCTGGACCATAAAGAAGGCTGATTGCCGAAGAATTGATGCTTTTGAATTATGGTGCTGGAGGAGACTCTTGAGAGTCCCATGGACTGCAAGAAGATCAAATCTATCAATTCTGAAGGAAATCAGCTCTGAGTGCTCACTGGAAGGACAGATCCTGAAGCTGAGACTCCAATACTTTGGCCACCTCATGAAAAGAGAAGACTCCCTGGAAAAGACCCTGATGTTGGGAAAGATGGAGGGCACAAGGAGAAGGGGACAACAGAGGATGAGATGGTTGGACAGTGTTCTCGAAGCTACCAGCATGAGTTTGACCAAACTGCGGGAGGCAGTGGAAGACAGGAGTGCCTGGCATGCTCTGGTCCATGGGGTCACAAAGAGTCGGATACGACTAAACGACTAAACAATAACAATATATCCAACAGTGGCTTTCCTCTAGTAGAAAGCACTGCCTCTTCTGCAAGACATGACACTGGATTTTCAGCCATCTCCCTTGTCAAAGGCAACTGTCTGCACCATATCCCTTGCTTTTTTGAAGTGTCCCCCAACCCCCAGAAGCTGCTTTGGGGAACTGCAGTGCATGAGAGACACAGTGTCACATATTGGGTGCTCATCCTTGAGTGAACGGATATGTTTTCCCCAGATGCAAAATCATTATTGGATGCAATCTGTTGCAAGCTTCCTCAACAAGGTGCCTGTCCATTAAACTTTAATTAGTTTAATGTTAAGTAAACGTCCAGTGCGCTTCCAACGCCATAAATCTTATCTCAGCAGAGAATTTCGTGCAGCGGTTGAAGAAGGCAGGAGAGTCAGTACCTTTCAATGAAGAATCCTGGAGCAAGCACTTTGGAACTCAGGAAAAAACTTTATTTACAAAAGAAAAACCCTGGCGATAAAGCACACATGCTTTTATCTCTGGCATAAAGAAAACTTTACTCTAAACTTAACTTATATCAGCAAACACGCCCATGGCCACAAACTGAGTCTGCGAGTCAGGTCAAGGGGAAAAACACACGGGTGAACTGACTATTTATACAAACTAACTCACATTCCTGGATGCTTAATGACTTCCAGCTGCTCAGTGATTAGAGCGACTTGTTACCTCTTAACCCTTTAGTACCAACAGTGCCCACCAAATGTTATGTCCTACTACTCTGATCATCTCCAACCTGTGTGGCTAATGGTTGATGATGATTAGAGTTAGAATCCTAGAGTCATAGAATTATAGAGTTGGAAGATACCCCGAGGGTCATCTAGTCCAACCCCCTGCAATGCAGGAATCTTATGCCCAATGTGGTAGCTTGAACCCACAACCCTGAGATTAGGAGTCTCATGCTGTAGTTTGTGCTGTTATGCATACAGAATTACAGAACTTCCATAAAACTTCTTCTTCCTTTGTATTTATACGTTACGAGGGGAGATGAAAATAAGTGTAGTCTTGGGGACGGGGACACATCTGCAGGCAGCTATGTTTGGGGTAGTTTTTAATGTTTGGTTATGTTTTTATATGCGTTGGAAGACCCTACCTGCCTGCAGACTGTCTCGCCAGAGTGGTGCATGCTCTAGTTATCTCTCGCTTGGACTACTGCAATTCGCTCTATGTGGGGCTACCTTTGAAGGTGATCTCGAAACTACAACTAATCCAGAATGCGGGAGCTAGACTGGTGACTGGGAGCAGCCGCCGAGACCATATAACACCAGTCTTGAAAGACCTACACTGGCTGCCAGTACTTTTCTGAGCACAATTCAAAGTGTTGGTGCTGACCTTGAAAGCCCTAAATGGCCTCAGTCCAGTATACCTGAAGGAGCATCTCCACCCCCATCGTTCTGCCTGGACACTGATGTCCAGCTCCGAGGGCCTTCTGGCGGTTCCCTCGCTGCGAGAAGCCAAGTTACAGGGAACCAGGCAGGGGGCCTTCTTGGTAGTGGCACCCGCCCTGTGGAACGCCCTCCCACCAGATGTCAAAGAGAAAAACAACTACCAGACTTTTAGAAGACATCTGAAGGCAGCCTTGTTTAGGGAAGCTTTTAAGGTTTAATAGGTTATTGTATTTTAATATTGTGTTGGAAGCCGCCCAGCCAGATGGGTGGGGTATAAAATTATTATAACTTCTGGAAGGTACTTAGATGTTGCGGAAGGCTGACCCATTGTATGTAAAAACAAAAAAATTTTTTTCCTTCCAGTAGCACCTTAAAGACCAACTAAGTTAGTTCTTGGTATGAGCTTTCGTGTGCATGCACACTTCTTCAGATACCAAGTGTGCATGCACACGAAAGCTTCAGATACCAAGTGTGCATGCACACGAAAGCTTCAGATACCAAGTGTGCATGCACACGAAAGCTCATACCAAGAACTAACTTAGTTGGTCTTTAAGGTGCTACTGGAAGGAAAAAATTTTTTTTGTTTTGACTATGGCAGACCAACACGGCTACCTATCTGTAACTGGAGCCATTGTATGTAATATTTGAAAATGCAAGCCACATGTCATATATATTTCGCCAGACAATATATGCATTTCACTGTTCATACATTTTTTTCATGCTACAGGGCTTTTTTCATTTAAAAATTGAGAATGAGTATGCTGCTTTTGCTTGTGGTTTCCATAAACATGCATAGCACAGTCAATTAACAAGTGTTGTGCTAATTACTGTAAGGATAACAGGTGCTCTTATCCTTTATGTTCTCAACACCGTCTGATGTCCCACAAGTAAGGCAAACATACATACATCAATAACCTTCTGTGTGCAAGAAAATGAATGTTTTTCTATTCAGAAAAGGGCAACAGATTTTTCCTCAGTGGCAGAGTAATAGAATATCAACAGCAGGCAGAGCAGAAGTTTTATTACTTTTTCCATGCATGTCATTGTACATCACATCTGTATTAGGGAACAAAGCTAAAATCACTCCATGCCATTCAATATATATTAGGGATGCTCTGAACTTTCCCATTTAGATCTGAAGCATTCATTTTAATTTAAAAGGGTCCCCCTGCAGCTCTGTGAACTCACCCCCCGACTCAAAATGGCAAGCTCCTTTTTCTGCTATTATTTCAAAGACACAAACTTAAAGTATGTTTTTATTGATTTTCCAATATCGTTCCAATAGCAGCATCATTATAACAATACCAATTTCATCCAGTTATTACAATTATTGCCAATTATTCCAATGTCTAATTATACAATTTAATCAAACTGGCTTCCCCACGTGCTAGATTTGATGGCTTCATTCTTCTACATTTTTTCTGTGTTCCAAAATCTTAATGCCGTACTTTTCCGTCTATAAGACGCCCCCATGTATAAGACCCCCCTTTTTGGGGACTCAATTTTAAGAAAGTTTTAAGAAAATGAGGGGAGATGGCCCAAAGTTGTTGAGCTTCCCCCCCCCCATGCAGCTGCAGGCAGGAAATACTCACTAGATAATTTCCCATGCACAGCGGCACCGGAGGAAGTTGTGCTTCTGCTCACCCGCCTGCTAGCTGGCTGGCAGCACGCAGCTCCACCCCCCCCATGCGGCTGCAGGCAGGAAACACACCCTAGATCATTTCCTGCTCGCTGAGGCATCATTTCCTGTTCACTGAGGGGGATCATTTCTTAGATCATTTCCTGCTCACTGAGGGGGAAGTTGTGCTCCAGCCAACCAGCTGGCTGGCGTGTGTGCTGCTTCTCCCCCCATGCAACTATCTGTGTATTGGATGACCCCAGTTTTTTGACATGATTTTTTAGTCAAAAACCCTCAGTTTTCCAAAAGTCACTGCATTACTTTGTCCCATGATTTGGGCTTCCAGCAAACAAGCCCTCTCCACCATTTTCCCAGCCTGAATCCAGACTGCAAACAGCTAATCTAAAAGCTTCTATTCCCGCAGCTGGTAGACTCCTTTCTTCCCTGCTGCTGATTTATGGCCAATTGTCCTTATCTCAAACACATTCCTTTGTGTATAATGGTTAGGGAGGACTTTGCTCCAAATTTTCAAAGTGTAGCATTCCCACCCCTTCCCTCTCAGTTCCTTTCTCTCACGCAGTTCCAGTTTTGTTAAATTATATTCCAATTTCTTCCTTCCTCACTTGTGTGTGTGCGTGTGTGTGTATATATATACACACACACACACTTGCATTCCAGGGAGGGTTGCCGTATCATAAATGTAGAGAAAAACTTCGATATAAGCAAACTGTGGGCTCCTCTCCCCTCATCTCTTTTACCAATTAAAATCCCCTCTCAATCCAAACCTTTAAAATCCTTGTAGCTGGGTTCGTTTTTGCAGTTTCTTATCTCATCATCTCCAGCACGTGCCTGTAGTTTACTCCAATTAAAAAAACACAAAATTAGCAGGATAACTGGTGCTTCCAGGAATGGGGTGGGGGTGGGGGTGTCATGGCAGCCGGAATATTCCATGCACCCAGTGCCTTTGCCTGCCCTCGCATTCCATGGGGAAGCGAGTGCCAGACTGCCAGGCAAACTGCAGGTAAAGGCCAGGTTCCTCTTCCAACCTAAGAGGAATGCGGAAAATGCAGTCCCATCATTTTCTTATTATCTCAGTCTGTCTCTTTCCATGGTGTTGGGAGAGGCATCCATCCCCTGGTGCACAGGAAACAGGAAGCCTCAAAGACACTAATCTAAATGCATTTCCCACTGGAAGCAGGTGCTTTGTCTCACTATTGGCAGCATTTGAAATGCTATTTTGAACATTTGCAGCTTTAAGTGAGGAAAATGAGCACAAAGTGACACAGGAAGCTGGATGCATCGCCTATTCCATCACTCCGAATGAATGTCTAGGGAAGGAACTCTCATTGACTCTCTAGGGAGTAAATGCATCTTCAGTTGCACCATCAAAGCCCAAATTTGCAATGCACACCCTTCCTCCCAAAATGAGCTGCTTTCCCTCCATGACAAAAGCTTCTAATCAAGAACCATCCGCTAGCGGTGCTCAAACAACCCTCTGTTACAATTGTACTTGAGCCACTAATTATAACCTTCCTTCACAATTAAAAAATAATTAAATAAAAATCTCCCCTGTCCGTCCCAAGACTTTAAATAAATGAATGGCCTTGGGATGTTTTGGAGCCTGTGTTCTCATCGTGCCTCTGGGGGTTGTATTGAACAGAAAGAAGGCAGCAACTCATTGCCAAACAACCGCATGGTATTTCTCATTGCGGTCCCAGTCGCAATGCCTCCCCATCTCCCCCGGGCTAATACTATGACAGGAGAAACTCGGGCAGAGCACATTTGGGATTAAAAATGGCCACAACTTTATTGATTACAGGTGTAGGTGGAAGTTTGGCTCAGACATTGGGTGTACATCCATTTCAACCTCCTGCCAGAGGGCTGGAACTGCTTCGGGGTCTTGCTGTGGATTATGGCCCCCACAAGACATTGATCTACTGAGGTGGCTGTCCTAAGGCTGCTGTTGGAAGCCCTGTGGCTTGCCTGCCCCATGCTTGGCTTCGGCCAACCGTGCTGTAACAGCCATTTGTACATAAATGGCTGACCCCATAAAGAAATAAGAAAATTAAAATAATCAACCATCTGTCATGGAAATATATACAATGGTACCTCGGGTTAAGTACTTAATTCGTTCCAGAGGTCCGTTCTTAATCTGAAACTGTTCTTAACCTGAAGCACCACTTTAGCTAATGGGACCTCCTGCTGCTGTCATACCGCTGGAGCACGATTTCTGTTCTTATCCTGAAGCAAAGTTCTTAACCTGAAGCTCTATTTCTGGGTTAGCGGAGTCTGTAACCTGAAGCAAATGTAACCTGAAGCGTATGTAACCCGAGGTACCACTGTATTCTTAATTGCCTGCAGAAGCCTGATAAGGTAGAAAACTTTTCAGCAGGTGTTTAGAAGTTGAAACAGAAGGTGCCTGCCGAATCTCTATTGGCAGAATATTGCACAAAACTGGGATGGTGACACTAACAGTTCAGATTCTTGTCAAATGAACCTCTCCAAATCAAGGAATTACCTGTGATGCTCCTGCAGACGATCTCACAGACTGAAATATAAGGGTTCAGGTGGTCTCTAAAGTACCCTTGGACCTAACTTGTTTGTGGCTTTTAAAAGCAATACAAGGTATTGATGGTTGGTTGTTGATGAGATTACATATTAGAAGTCTGTCAAAATCAAACCATCAGGAGATGTCTATGTACATTAGATAATTGTATTTATATGCAGATTTCACATTCTGTATAAAAAAATGATCCCCCCCATCATTTCTCATTGAAATGATCTGAATGGGAAGAGAGAATGAAAATTCATCAATATCTATAGATATTAGTTTCTGCTCTAGGGTAACCCTTTACTTCAAGGACTTAGTTTGCCACAGCATTCCTGAATTATAAAACTGAATCATAATTGCCTGCCACTGTCTCTGTATGAACAGGATCAGAAAGAGTGGGCTGTTCCTTTTTCTTCTTGTGTTTAATTATAACTTTTCAAAACTTTTTCTTGAAAGTGCATTATGGATTTCTAAGAGAATTAAGTTTCAGCAAGGCTAATTGTTGCTGGAAAATACTTAGAGGAGGAAGAAAGAGATTAAAAACTGTCCTTCCAACTCGGCGGCAAGAATGAACTTTTAAATCTCCTATGCATGGTGGTACACACGAGGTTGCAGAAGAGACCCGGTACATGGAAAATTAATCATGCTATCTCCATCTGACAGCTCAAGTGATTAGTGTGCAGAGACCTTTCATATCTCAAACTAGCAGCACATAAATTTGATCAACTTTAGGCAGCCGACATCCGTTATATAAAGTCATATTGTAGCAGGAACCTAAGCCTCTCAGTGATAGTGCTGTGCTAATTTACTGCCTAAGTAACAATGGCTGAGGGGGACAAAAGTCATCTTCCATTTGGCTGGCAATCATGCAGGTTTCGTTTCTATTTAGAGAGTCTTCGTATCTCTAGCCAAGCTAAGATCAGAAAGCAACCATTTAATTGATGAATTTGGAACCTCTTTTGATGTTTCTCCTGCTTTCTCATTCCAGGAGCAAAACCACAATTTCCTTTGCATTTCTAAGGGAAATTAGTAGAAGGTGCATGTATGTTGAATATCTGCCTTATTTGTGATTATATTAATTTGCTATGCACAATGTCTTCCATTCTGAAGGTGACTGAATGCTGGAGCCAGGGTTGGATCCAGACACAGTTCTCTTTCTATTCCACTTTTTACACTTGTATCTGCACTTTTCCTTCAAGGAACTCAAAGCGCCATGCCTTATTCTTCTCCACTCCTATTTATCCTCACAACAAACACATGATGTAGATTGGACGGAGAGACAGGACCTGGCCCAAATCTTGAGCTTCACAATCTTAGGTACCACTGAAATCAACTGGGCAAGATAGTCACAAATTCACATGAGACCCATTGCTTTCAGTGAGAACTCAGTTCCACAAACTTAGTCTGGCTACAACCTTTACAATCATGGGGCATCCATCTTCCCAGGTCACCAATGCCTATTGATGCAGGGTCAAGACGGCGGAGGCTCCATGTGCATTTTTGAACCCTGATTTTCCAGGGTACTAAATTGCACAGGGAACATCTGTGAGTACTCCATGCTTCAGAGGTTGGATCTCCAATTTATGGAAGGTGACTGTGATATGATCGAGAACACCGCCCCCCCATGCTTACTTAATATGGAACTAGAATGCCTGAAGAGGACAAGTGCCTTAGTGTACAGTTTGCTTGGGACTGAAGCACTCACTACAATAAGAGGCTGCACTATTTTGAGACAGCCCATTAGTCCATCTAATTCCTCTTTCCTCTTATGGGCAGCATCTCTCCATTGCATCTGGTAGACAGGTTTCCCGGAACTGCTGTTCGGGTGTCCTTTTTAACCACTATTGAATCTAGAACCTTTGCATTTTTGCAAGTTATCTACATTCTCTGACATTTCTGGACCAGAGGTTAGACAGGCTAGAGAACTGATCTTTGCTCTTCCAGCTCCCACAACCTCACAGACTCATAGATTTTCTTCTGTTTCACAGACTCACAGAATTGTAGAGCTGGAGGGTCATTTAGTTTAACCCACTGCATTGCAAGAATCTTTTGCCCGATGTGGGGCTCGAACCCACGACCTTGAGATTCTCATGCTCTACTGACTGAGCTCCAGCTGTTCATGCAAAAGCTTCCCCATTCAGTGCCTCTCATCTCTGCACAGAGCAGGGAAAGGAATAATGTTTGTAACTCTGCAGTGCTGCCTTGCTGGCAAAGCAAGAAGAAGAAGAAGAAGAAGAAGAAGAGTTTGGATTTGATATCCCGCTTTATCACTACCCAAAGGAGTCTCAAAGCGGCTAACATTCTCCTTTCCCTTCCTCCCCCACAACAAACACTCTGTGAGGTGAGTGGGGCTGAGAGACTTCAGAGAAGTGTGACTAGCCCAAGGTCACCTAGCAGCTGCATGTGGAGGAGCAGAGACACGAACCCGGTTCCCCAGATTACGAGTCCACCGCTCTTAACCACTACACCACACTGGCTCTCAGAACATGGAACAAAGGGTGTTCCAGAACATATGCTGTGACAGAGCATTTTTTACCTCTGTACCCTAGGCTGGTTTCTGCACACACCCTTTATTCTAACCTCCATCCAGACAAGCAAGACTTCAAAACACTTTCCAGCAAGGCCCAAACATGGCGAGGTGAGAGGTATTGCTTGATGGAGGGATGTGGTTTGAGGAGAATAAGGAGGACCAGGTAAACAAGATGTTGGATATCGTATTTCCCATCTAATTTATTCAAGTCACTGATAGTTGTTCCAGCTGTGTCAGCTATGCTACATGGCGAGCAGTTGTGCCACCAGAGTGGAAGCAGACATTTATTCAGATGCTGTTGCTGCCCATGCTGATTTGTATCTGTGATGATGGCTGGGGAAGAAGTTGGTTCTTTGGATTAATCCCTACTGCAAGGAACTGTAAAAGAAAAGAGGGAGATTGATCAAGAAGCTTAATTACTGTTGCGACATTAAAAAGGGCACATTGTTGTTTCTGAAATGATGTCCCTTGTGCTGCCATCTCCCAGGTAACCATGGGATTCAGAGTGCAGCAGCCTCTTCAGGGAGAACGTTTCAAAACACAGTTTCCCCCCTCCTGTATAATTTATCACTGATTCATCGGTCAGTAGATTGGAGATCCTTAAAGAAACGGACAAATGGCTGTACCAACAGAAAATTTGATTATAACTGGAATATTGTTATATGGAATAATGATATTGGAAACTGCTACATTCTATTACAAGGAAATTCAGTTGGAAGAGGTTAGAGGAAGTCAAGTAATATGTTTATGAAGTTGGAGTTTAACCAATTAATTAAGTCTTATTTATGTATGTGGTGATATATGTGGGGTTTGTAACATTTTATTTTCTTCATTTTCTTTTTCTTTTTCTCTCTTCCCCCCTATTGTTTTTTCTTTCTTTATTATGTTATAGTTATGTTTTTATATGAAACTCAATATTATTGGAAAAACAAAACAAATGGCTGTACCAACAACCATGACAAACATGACAGCAGCACGGGAAACAAGGTCAAATCCAGTCCATCACCATTTTGCAGGAGGGATTCAAGCACATACTGGAAATTGAGGTTTGCACAACTGAAGCGAATTAAAGTGCTCTGTTGCCCTAGTGCAACAAATCTACTTTATTTTTTAAAAAAATAAATGGGCTTTTTGCTGTTAAGAAAGTGATAGGAAAATGCACTGGAAAGTGTGGGATGAATGTAATGACAAGACATGGGCACACCCTGAAGCAAAATCATAATGAACGCTTGTTGTCGTAAAACCCAGATGGGCGGGGTATACCTAAATAATACAATTATTAATTGAAATCATTAACCTCCCTGCAAACAAATCAGAACAAATGCTCAGTCCAGAGTGAATATAGCCTCACCTGCACAAAAGCTTTGTACAAGCAGATCAGGATGAATGCTCAATAAAGTGGTTGCGTGGTGGGGACTCAAGTGAATTGCCATAGGGAAGAATAGGAGAACTAAGACTCATTTTAAAACTAAAGATAACACAATTAGGAACCTGTGAAATTTTCCACATATATGGAGAGGCACAATTTTGTGCTGATATTGCGTTATTCCAAAGGCTAGCAGCTTCCATCACTTCCTGTTATGGTTTGGCTAGTTGTAAAATTGGTCTTACAAATGTGCCAATTGCAGGTGTACATTATGATACAATCTACTTCTTGAAGAATTGCAGGAGACAGTAGTTAGTGATATGTGTTGAAGCATTCAGAAAGCTGCCTCGACAGACACAAATGCTCTGTCAAGCAATAGGTATGCAATTTCCCCACAATTTTGTATATTACTTGTGTCCTAAATTTATAATTTAAGATTTTGTACTTAATCCACAAATCCATTCTGTTGGTGGGTTCTTGGATTTAATGTTGCTTGTACAAGATGCTGGCAGGACTGCCTCATGCTGGCAACACAAGGTTGAGATTCGTGTACCACAATCTGTACGAAATAGAGATCAGGAAAGTAGGTACACATGTGGAAGCCATAAGCAGAAGATGCATGAATGTTCTTGGAGATGACGCTACAATAGCCAACATCATGCCATATGACCTATCAGCCCCAGTCAGGATGGCCAATAGTCAAAGATGATGGAGTTGTGGTTCAGCAACATCTGGAGAGAACCACATTAGCCAGGCATAGGCAAACTTGGCCCTCCAGATGTTTTGGGACTACAATTCCCATCATCCCTAACCACTGGTCCTGTTAGCTAGGGATCATGGGAGTTGTTGTCCCAAAACATCTGGAGGGTGAGTTTGCCTATGCCTGACATTAGCTATACCTGGCATAGAACAATAAAGGCAAAATGTGGACATTGATGTGACTTTATTGGCAGTTTTGCTAGTGCACAGTTTCTTAAGATTACCCCCTCATTAGGTTACTGAAATCATTTTGAAGCTAATAAGACCAGTTTAGGATAGACTGCTGGGGTTTTTTTCTAGTCCTTAAAACATTTGTTACAATTAAGTCAGTTGCAAGTACCTGGACTTAGATGTGGGCAACTAAACCCCTCAGGATTTAGGATGTTCTATTTCAATTAGAACCTATAATCTGATTCAGTTTAAAAATGTAGGCTTCTTTATGAAGTGCGACTGCATTATTAAGCTTAAGGAAAGTGATAGAATAAACCTTCCTCCTTCATCTTTTTTTTGTCTACACCAAAGAACTTAATTTTTGAAAGCTGAATGTGTTGATACTGATGACTGGGCATCATTATTGGATAGCTTTTAAATGGGTAAACAAAAACAAGTTTTGTTTGTCTCTAGATTTATTTTTCAGATGAAATCTAATGATGATCTTGATTTGGTTTCAACCCTCTCTATAACAAGAAATAAAGAGAAAGGAAATGGCAAATAAACAAGAGTGGAAAGGTACCTAAGAGCTGGCACATACGTTTTCCTAAATGGTGAAAAGCAATTTTCAACCTTCCGCTGTTCAGTTTCAAAATAACCATAAAAACAAAGTCCAATGAAACGATAAGGTTAGTAAAAGGACATCCATACTCTGAAATATAACTCTGCTGCGTTTAACACAGGTGCTTTAAAAGGCTGGTGATCTCATCTCGGGAAAATATAATAGATTTAGAAAAGGTATATGAAGGCAAGGGGGAGAAAGATGACTAGTGAAATGGAATAGTTTTCAGATATAGGTATGTATGAGGGTCAGGTATGAGGAATGGTTTATGAGAGAGGGATAAATGGAAGACAATAAGAATATAAGGGGGCTTTAAAGGGTTCCACACAAACCGGGCTAAGCTGTTCAACAATAAAAGCTGGAAACGCTGAAAATAAGGACAAAAGAGGATAGATTTTCATTAAAAGCAATAATTTGTATTTTATGCTGATTTATGCAAATTTAGAAATGATTTACATTTGCTATAATTTAAACAGACCTGCGACACTGTGGTTAAGAAGGCTGTAACTAGCCTGGTTGGTAAAGAAAAAGCATTTTATATACATTCAAACACTGTTATGCCAGATGGCGCTGTGGAGTTCCGTTTTTGTCAACCTGATTTCTCATACAAAGTTAACTGAAACGCTTCTTTGATGCGTATAGATCCAGTCCAGGTGACCTGTATGTCTGCTTGTTCTGCTGCCCAGGCACTGCTAAGTGTGGCAGGGCAATGTAAAGGCCTCTGCTCTTCCATCTTACGTTTCTTTGATGAGATGTGGAGTGGGCAGATATTTCAAATAGAGGACTGCCCTCTAACATACTTAAATCAATCGATCCTAGGCCAGACTGAAGTGGTGGGGTGGACAGTGGCACTCTGAAGAGAAATCCTGGATGAATAGAGGCCCCGAGGCTTTTTGGCTGATAGTCTCATAGGATTATACTATAAAAAAATATATATTATTTCATTCTGAAGCAGCTGAGCCTTTTATGATTTGCTTTATAATTTATGAGCTTTGAATGTTGGCATTGCTACACACAGATATTCCCCCCATGAGGAATACTAGATTGCACTAATCTGTCAATCAAGAAGCCTGTGATTTTTCTTTATTGACCAGTAAGTTACTTGCAATTTGTTTTCTTAATACGAAAATCATAAAATCTAGAGAGGGAAAATACTTTCTTTGACACCTAATTCATCTTGCTTGCTAGGGCAGCACAGTTTCCCTTTGATCATTAATCTATTAGTGATATTTTCCCCATAAAGTTTCAACGGTGCTCAGCAATGGAGCTCCCATAACTTACATTGAAACATACTTCTTCTCTGGTGGCATTTTGTGATTGTATCTCACTAGAAAAAAACAGGGAAATGCTCATCTTGACAATGACTGTCAAGATGACTACTAAAACATTCAATGTAAGATGTAGGAAGAATAGATCCTTTCACTCAATATATGGTAATTTCTTTATATGTGTGTTTACCATATGTATGGTGATCATCTAATAATCTGTATACTTCTATTTCATGGCCTAAGCAGACCCAATGCACAAGATCCATGATCAGATCAGATGTTATTTTATTTTGTCATTTTAAGGCACTTTCAATGGACTCCATTGGCAGCGGGCCGGGGGGAAGGGAGGTGTTTAACCTTTTCTCGCCAAATCATTTCTCCAATATTAATCTCTGTGAAGGGATCCAAACTTGTGCAAGTTATACCTTACCTGAGGTTTTTCTGAGCTCAGGTGGGTATATTGGCTTCCTGTTTCATCCTAACTTCTTCCTGATTTCTCAGTCCTGCCTTTGCTCTTCATTCCTGACTGCTCCCTTAACTCCATCTCCTCAGAGTATTGCGGAAGAACGATGTCAATCAACAACTGATGATAATAATAATAATAATAATAATAAATTTTATTTATATCCCGCCCTCCCCAGCCGAAGCTGGGCTCAGGGCGGCTAACAACAATCAAAATAATTCAACATTCTAAAAATATTCATTATAAAATTAATTAAAATCAAATTAAAATCAAATTGATGGCAACCATTAAGCAAAATTCTGTGCAGATTGCCAGAGGAGGGGGTCAGGCTGCGCCCTGACCAAAGGCCTGGTGGAACAGCTCTGTCTTGCAGGCCCTGCGGAAAGATGTCAGGTCCCGCAGGGCCCTAGTCTCTTGTGACAGCATTCCACCAGATTGGAGCCGCGGCCGAGAAAGCCCTGGCTCTAGTTGAGGCCAGCCTAACCTCTCTGTGGCCTGGGATCTTCAGGATGTTTTAATTTGCAGACGGTAAATTTCTCTGTGGGACATACCAGGAGAGGTGGTCACGTAGGTACGAGGGTCCTAGGCCGTATAGGGCTTTAAAGGTAAAACCAGCACCTTAAACCTGATCCTGTACTCCACCGGGAGCCAGTGCAGCTGGTATAGTACCGGATGAATATGATCTCGCAGCGAAGACCCCATAAGGAGTCTCGCCGCGGCGTTCTGCACCCGCTGGAGTTTCTGGGTCAGTCTCAAGGGCAGCCCCACGTAGAGCGAGTTACAATAATCCAGTCTGGAGGTGACCGTCGCGTGGATCACAGTGGCTAGGTCAGGGCGAGAGAGATAAGGAGCCAACTGCTTAGCATGGCGGAGATGAAAACATGCCGCCTTTGTTATAGCTGTAATCTGCGCCTCCATAGAGAGGGAGGTATCGAAGATTACACCCAAACTCTTAACGGACGATGCTGGCACTAATCGCACCCCCGCAGGAGATGGGAGTTGCCCCCTCAATCCCATATCGCTCCGTCCCAGCCAGAGGACCTCTGTCTTCAAAGGATTTAACTTCAACCGGCTCCCACGTAACCATCCAGCCACAGCTTCCAGACATCTGGTCAGTGTGTCTGGGGCCGAGTCAGGATGGCCATCCATCAACAGATAGAGTTGGGTGTCATCGGCATACTGATGGCAACCCAGCCCAAAACTCCGGACAAGCTGGGCGAGGGGCGCATAAAGATGTTAAAAAGCATCGGGGAGAGAATCGCACCCTGAGGCACTCCACACACCAAGGAGTGGCGCGATGACAATTCCCCCCCCAAGCGCCACCCTCTGTCCCCGACCAGAGAGAAACGAGCGCAGCCATTGAAGGACTGTGCCCTGGATCCCCACATCGGCAAGGCGGTGGTCCAGGAGTTCATGATCGACCATGTCGAAGGCTGCTGACAGGTCTAGAAGAATCAGCAGCCCCGACCCGCCTCGATCCAGCTGCCTGCGGAGATCATCTGTTAGGGCGACCAGAGCCGTCTCGGTCCCATGACCAGCGCGGAAGCCGGACTGGAATGGATCGAGAGCCGATGTTTCATCCAGAAACCTACCAAGCTGTTCAGCAACCGCTCTCTCAATCACCTTACCCAGGAATGGAAGATTCGAAACCGGGCGGTAATTGGATAGATCTAAGGGATCTAATGATGTTTTCTTTAAGTGCGGACGCACCACTGCCTCCTTCAGTTCCCCTGGGAATATCCCGGTGCAAAGGAAAAAATTGATGATATCACCCAGGGGGGCCCGCACCTTGTCTGGACACGCTCTAATCAGCCAAGACGGGCACGGGTCAAGAGGACAGGTGGTGGGCTTTCCAGCTCGGAGGAGTCTGTCCACATTGGCTGGGGATATCTGGTCAAAGTGGTCCAATACTGGACCCGAGGACAGTCGAGGGGCCTCCAGTTCCTTTATTGTATCCAAATTGGCAGGGAGGTCATGGCGGAGCAACAGGACCTTCTCCGCAAAAAAGCTCGCAAATGCCTCACAGCTGTGTGTCATTGGCAGCAGCAATCCAGGCAGGGTTGTCTCCCAACCACACTTGGAGAAGCCATTGAGAAATGAACCTGGGATCTTCTACTTGCATGTGCTCCACCACTGAGCTATGGCCCCTCCTCTCATTCGACTTTGTTGCGAACATTGACCAACACTGGTTGCACCTTACTTTGAAATATATACTTCTATTCTGGTGCAATGTCTGAAAGGACAAATTATAATCTACAGGAGTGTTGTGTGTATTGCTGCAAGCAGAAGAGAACTGGACTGAGTTTAATTCCATGGAGCACTTTTGAACTGATTTACTATGCTAGATTTTTTTTTTTTTTGGTGCTTTTACAACAACATTAATTCTCACACACTGCTGCCTTGACATTAATTACTTTGCAACAAAGACAAATGATCTTTGCAAACTGCTTGGTGCCATGCATGTATTAACAGAGGCTGGCCAGTGGCATGTGGATCAGAAATAGGGTGGAAATTCAACTCATTACTATAATGAAGTAGCTTGCCAATACCTGCTAGGAAAGTGACAAGTCTGCAAGGTGAATAAAGACCACCACCAAAGCTTTACCTCCTTGAAACCCACTCACCCCCTGGGAGTGTGCTTTCTTAATTGTGGACTTTACCATGCCCAGCCCATTAATTTTGCACAGATAAATAAATAAACCTTCCCTCATGCTGTGGTTGCAGTGTTAGTCTCCCCCCCGCTTGCCTAGTGCTGCTGGGTTTTATAAAGGGCTATTTCTTTAGTGCTAGGTCCTCAACAGTACACTCTTAATAGTGCCTACTCAGAGGTAAGCCCCACAGAGATAAATGGGACACATTCCCAAGTACAGTCGTACCGTGGAAGTTGAACAGAATCCGTTCTGGAAGTCCTTTCGACTTCCAAAACGTTCGGAAACCAAAGCGTGGCTTCTGATTGGCTGCAGGAAGCTCCTGCAGCCAATCGGAAGCCCCGATGGATGTTTGGGTTCCAAAAATAGTTCGCAAACCAGAATGGTCACTTCTGGGTTTGCCGCGTTTGGGAGCCAAAACCTTCGAGAACTAAGCTGTTCCAAAAGCAAGGTACGACTGTAAGTGCATATGGCAGGGGTAGCCAACATGGTATTTTGATGAGGTTTTGAACTACAGTTCCTATCATCCCTGACCATTGACCATGATGGCTGATGGGAGTTGTAGTCCAAAACACCTGGAAGGCACCACATTGGCTACTCCTGGTTGTGAAGGTTGCAGCCTAATTCTGCACTAATGAGTATTTACATTCTGATACTGGGGACATGGTGAGGACCCAAAGTACAGAGGACAAATTATCATCAGAGATGCATAATTCTCACTTGCCAAAAGCATCTTCAATTATAATCACAAATGCCATCTCCATGTACCAAAATGCAGAGGAAAAGCTAATAATCAGAACATAGTATAAATAAAACAAGTTTCTTTCCTATTTTCCTTCCTCTAACAGGACTCCTTCTGCGACTGAAATATTTTTTTCTGTTGGAGGAAGGGAACCTGATCCACTGAACCATAGCTGCAATAGAACTTGATCTTGTGATATAGAAATACAACATACACAGTGAGAATGTCAGATTGTGATATTCTGGTCACAAAAAAAATCAGTTCTGTAAAAAAATCACATATCTAAATATTCCAGCAATATATTATACTACGAGAGGTCCAGAGGGTGACAACACGAGAATGGGCCTTTTCTGCAGTGGCTCCCTGTTTGTGGAATTCTCTCCCCAGGGAGGTTCGCCTGGCTTCTTCATTGTACACCTTTAGACGCTGGGCCAAAACATTTCTCTTTAACCAGGCCTTTGGCTGATTGACATCCAATGCTCTTTTAAAACATGTTGGGGTGTGTGTTATTGGGTTGTTTTTATTTTGATTACAGTGGTACCTTGGGTTAAGTACTTAATTTGTTCCAGAGGTCCGTTTTTAACCTGAAACTGTTCTTAACCTGAAGCACCACTTTAGCTAATGGGGCCTCCTGCTGCCGCCGCCGAAGCACGATTTCTGTTCTCATCCTGAAGCAAAGTTCTTAACCTGAGGTAATATTTCTGGGTTAGCGGAGTCTGTAACCTGAAGCATATGTAACCTGAAGCGTATGTAACCCGAGGTACCACTGTATATAAATATAGCTTTGCATCCAAGTCCTCTTGAGCAGAGCTCCCATGTAGCCTTTGGGTGTCTGCTATCTGTTTCTTTTTGGGCTTTTAGTTTGGTGCATTAATAGATTTAAGCTCAGGGAGAGCAGGAACCTGCTTGCTAATCAACTATTCGTGATCTTAATGGGGCATTAGAACAGGATTCTGCACCCAAATTCCAGCTGGAACAGGGTTTATTTTAGCAATTACCCCTCCTTCCTACATCTACATACAGTGGTACCTTGGTTTTCGAACGTCTCCATTGATGAACATTTCGGTTTTCAAACATCGTAAACCCAGAAGTAAATGCTTTGGTTTTCGAACACGCCTCAGAAGTTGAACATGCCACGTGGCTTCTGCTGAGTGCAAGATCCTGAGGCCTAGCTGTCGGCTATTAAGTTTCCAGTTTTCGAACTCAAACGGTCTTCCGGAACGGATTACGTTCGAAAACCGAGGTATCACTGTATTTTGAGTTATCAAGCTATGTTTGAATATAACATTATGGAGTCAAACTGAGAAGACCGAAGAACAGTTTAATTCATATTGGTCCATTGCACAGTGGAGCCGGTCCAGTAGGATGAAGGGGAGGCACTGCCTCACCAACCTTAGTCTGCCTTCAGCTGGCCCTTATTTGTATAACTTCTTACTTACAACCAGTCTAGAGATCAGCACTCTTGTCAGATTCATCCTCCTTAGTTGGCCTTGTAGAACTCAAAGGGAGCAGGATGAGGACAATGCTAGAATTTGTTGGGCTGGCTCTGGCTCCATGCCCTCTGAGGCTCCCTGCCTCCCACCCTACCAGTCTCAATGGGCACAAGCCACCAGTTCCATTGGGGTATGTGCTGAATGATGATCCCTTAGGCTCTCAACAAAGAACATGATTAATTTCCCACGCACTAGATCTCTCAAACAATCCCTTGTGCATCTCTTTGCAGGGTAGGATATACACAATTTCCTAGCAACCGGGGCCTAAAACCAATGCATTTTGGAAGATAACTTTCAAGATGTGAATGCAAGTTTAATTAAGACAGTGAAAAGTTTGGCAATTCCGCATTGCAATCCATTTGCTCGTGTAGCTGTTTTCAGTAATTTTAGAAAAGGATTAAATAGCGGTGCGAGCTTAACAATTTTTTAATGCTCCAATAAACAAGTGGGAGCACCAAGTGCATTGGCTGGCAACTGTTTGGGGCCAACGGTGGATGCAAAAACAATGACACAATAAAAATATTCTTCATAATAGGGTGTCTTGTTCCATCTGTTTGCTTGTTTATTTTAGAGAGAGTAGGACACAATTATAAAAGGCGGTGTCATCTGAGAAGAGAGCACAATATAATTATCAAAAATATGCATGAGGAGGAAGCAGCCCTGTTGCTGTCAACAGTGACTCAGACACAAATATTGGGGGGAGGAATCAGCACCCCATTAGATGGAATCTATGTGGATGCAGCATCCATATGTATGGATGCACACACACACACACACACACACACACAGAGAGAGAGAGAGAGAGAGAGAGAGAGAGAGAGATGAACCTTGGTTCTCAAATGCCTTGTGACTCGAACGTTTTGACTCCCGAACACAGCAAATCTGGAAGTAAGTGTTCCGGTTTGCAAACATTTTTTAGAAGCCGAATGTCCGATGCAGCTTCTGCTTGAGTGTAGGAAACTCCTGCAGCCAATTGGAAGCTGCACCTTGGTTTCCAAATGTTTTCGGAAGTCGAACGGACTTCCGGAATGGATTCTGTTTGAGAACCAAGGTATGACTCTATATCTATCTATCTATCTATCTATCTATCTATCTATCTATCTATGGATGCAGCTGCTTATCAGGCTCCATTCAGGTATAAAATAGGGATGGACAGTTTAGTATATTTCCAGTCTGCGTCAGTTTTCCATGTGTTCATTCGTAAATCCTTTCTGTTCCATTTCTGCATTAATCTGGGATTCTTTTTTATTTTAGAAAATCCATAGAAAAATTTGTATTTAAATACATATAGTTTATCTTCACCTGCTCCAGCTGCAACAAAACATGTCTGCTTTGTGTTGGTCTGTCTCTACAGACATAGCAGGCGCTGAATCTTCCGACAGTTTGACTTCACTTCCAAAGGCGCACTCCTCCCAAGACAGATGGAGGCCAACAAATTTATCACCTTTTAAAATATGTATTTTATCTCCATGAAAAGAAATCCCTAAAATATGCATTTTAAAAACTTTTTTTGGTTCCATTTCTAAAGCCAAGAATGCATTGCAAAAGTGTGAGATTCACAAAGGATAATTATGTCCCTTGTATGCATACCGTGAAATAGGTTGGTTTGCTTAAAAATGTGGAGGAAACACAGTTTTGCTCCAGCCTTACTTAGGTGTGTTAGGTTGCAACCTGATAATTTCTCCTGTACCTTTCAATTTGCGACTGAATCGGGAGACTAGGTAGTCGTCCCTTATTCCATTCGCACACCCTAGTTCTGTAACCTATTGATTCTTCTGGTCTCTCATCTACTGAACTGAGAAGCACACAAAGTGCTTCACAGCCAGAACAGGAAGGGGAAGATGACTGGGCTCAACAAGGGCAGAAAGCTGACTGGAAAACACCACCACTAATACTTTGTTCCCAGTTCAGAGCTAGATTTAAAAGGCATTGGGTGGATTTCAGGTTCCATCTGCAGTATACATTTATAGCATTATAATACCACTTTAAACAAGTCATGGCTTCCCACAAAGAATCCTGAGAACTGTCGCTTGAGGATAATTTTGAGACCCATATGCTCCTCACAGAACTACAATTCCCAGAGTTCACTGAGGGACTGATTGTTAAACCACTCTGGGAAATGCACCTCTGTGAAGGGAATAAGGGCCTCCTAACAACTCAGCACCCTTATTGAACCACATTTCCCAGGATTCTGTGGGGAAAGCCATGACTATTTAAAGTGTGCTGATACCGCTTTAAATGCATAGTGTGGATGGGACCCTAATCAGGATACAAGTGTAACAAATTTTTTGTATGCCTTTCCTGAAAGGAGCCTAGAGAGGTACACAGATGAGTGGGATCTGAATGGAGGTTTCCCACCTCCAAGCCCAATTCTCTTGCTCAGGGATCTCCCCAGGGTTCAGATATCACCCTCCAGGTCTCTTTATCTTGGTCCTCAGGACTTGTCCAAAACCACACACTGCTCTGTAAGCCACACCCATCGCTGTCCCTGCTTATCTTGATGAAGGACAGAAAGAGGTGTGTGCTATTATGCAAAGGTAAAATTTACATTAATTACTCTGCACACTTCAGAAAGTTGCCTAGAATGGAATGTGGCCTTTGGGATAGAAAAGCTCCCCCACCTCTGTCTAAATATGTTTGAAAAGGGGTGTGTGTGGCTTATCTGGTTGTCCCTGGCCATCCAATGCTTTTGAATCTTCCATCTTGGTTTGTTAAGACTATATCCTGGTTACAAATCTATAACTATTTCACAAATCCCCTCCCTCTCCCCCAGCCTGCTTGTGCAGTTTCATATACTAGAAGAGCCAGTAATTTAGTCTCTCTCCCTCTCTCTCTACCTCTCTCTCTCTCTGTCTCGCCCTCTCTCCTCCCTGATGGTCAACATCACAATTACATACTTGCGTTTTGCATATTCCTTAAAATCAGATTTTAGTAGATTTGGGTGTTTGTTTTATCATGAAGTTCTTAAAGAGGATCTGCAGTATTTCATAGTGAAATAGTAGTGTTAAGTATAAAAGAGGGAGATTATGCCTATTTTGTGTCATGAGAAAGACACTTTTTGTGCCGGACTTGAGAAAGATGGACCTTTCATTCCTTCTCAGTTTATCCCTTTTAAATTGAATTAAAGCGGCAAAAAGAACATTGACTAAATCCCTTCTGTGCAGTGAGAAGATTACATGCAGAATTGTGGCGGCAGGAACTTGGCTTTTATGGGGTATTTGGGGGGCGTGGGTGAGTGGGAGGGTTGACATGGTGGAAATGGGGGGCTCTGAAAAACAGGTGGCATTACCAAAAAAAAAAAAAAAAGCATAAACAAGCAGAACGCAGATCAGGATAACTTCATTATGTAAACTTGACATTTATAAGCAATTTAAGCCTCTTTTTTCGGAAGCAGCTACTACTATCTCTAATAGCAGCTGGAAGTTAGCCAAAGTCTTCCAAAGGACTGAATTATTTATGCTTCCAAATTAATATGTCTTTCCACTTCTCCAAAAGACTGCAGTGTGCTCTGCAGCAAGCTCTCCTCCTCTAAAAAGCGTGATTGCCCCACAAGATGGAGTGATGACCACCAACTTATAGGACTTGTAAAAATAATAATAATAATCATTTTGGGGTGGGGTGGGTGGATAAGGCTAGGCATAAGACCTGTCCAACTCCTGGGATCAGAATCTGTGCCCAAAGAGTGTATATTGGTGAAAAAAATGCATTGCACAAGAATGCGTGGCATTAGGGAAAAATTGCTTGCAACAATATAGGTATTATTTATTTATATACAGTCCTTCACCTAAAGATCACAGGGTGGCCTACAGCATAAAAATACAAAATGAGAACACAAAATGCATAATAACCCCCCCCCCCCACCCACAAACTAATAATCTCCTTCCCATTAACACCTTTAAAAGGCCATATAATTTTTTAATTAGCCAAAGGCCTGGAAAAAAAGAGGAATGATTTTGCCTGGCACCTAAATGAAGGCAGCAGGTAATCTTCGCTGGGAAGAGCATTTCACAAAATGGGGAGCCACCTCAGAAAAGGCCCATTCTCATGTTGGCTCCCTCCGGATCTCTCATGGAGGAGGCACACAGAGATGATTATCGCAAGGTCCAGGTCAGTTCACATTAGGCAATGCTGCATTCATAAATGCATATATTCATCTGCACATAAAACCATACAAATCTTCATGTGGACTTTTCATTTTAAAAAACCATAAACTGTGATGTGAAAACAGAACAAAATGAAGTTTGGAAGACATGAGTAACTGAGAGAAACCAAGGATGGATCTACACGGACCTGTTCAATGTTGTTAGGATGATATTAGAGATATAATTCCCAAACGTCACTGGGCAGACTTGTAATTTAAATTGCTTCTTACCATTGAAAAGCTGTCTCCCTACTGCTAGTTCCCGGTTGCTCTGCATCACCCTCTGGTGTCCCATTTTAATATTGCCTTATGAACGTTAAAGGAAAACGTAATGTGTCCATCTATGTTATGAAAACCATTCCTTAACCCTTAACATTATAAACCATGAGTGTAGATCCGTCCCAAGACTGACAGATTTATCAAGTGAAACACACCCCTGTCAATGATCAACCCAACAAGATGGGTGGGGTATAAAATCATCATCATTGGGGATTATGTGAGTTTAACCCAACAATGTCTGGAGAGCCTCAGTTTCCCTCAAACTTATCGTAGGCCTAAATACCTTGGGCACAGCTGCCTCTGTGGTTAGGACTGCTCTTCTCCCTCTTGTCAGTCCTTCTAAATCTCCAGGCAATGAATCTTGTACCTTTGAATGCTTTCGCCCTGCCTGCTTGGAATATTGTTTGTAATCATTTCAGCAAAGGCCGGCTGTGCCCATTAAAGCATCTCTGATTTCCTGTTGCTGCTCAGGTTTCTCTGCAGGCGTTTTAAATAACCCGAAAATGTCCTGCAAATACCCAGGGCGTTTATAATATTAAATAAAATTTACCTTTTAATCTCCTGCAGTTGATGTAATTTTATAAATAGGAACCAGAAACCCGGGTGGGGGATGACCTGCAGTATGAATCATTTTGCAAAGCTGACAAGAATCAGCCAATAAAATACCTAAGGCAGAGTTCCCATAGATGCCGGTAGGGTCGATGGAAACTGAAAGCACATGACTAAGGTTTTCAGGATAGCCTCAATTGTTTCAGATTGATTTTTAAAGTTGTTGTTACAGGCAGTTTCTCATAGCCCAAGTATGGAACTGAAGTAAGGTTGTCATGAAAAATCCATTAATAACTAAATGTGATTAGGTTCCCTTTAGGGTACGCACAGAAACAGCACAATGCTTACCTTGCAACCTCCCAAAGGATAATTAAATTTCGGCTGCTAGCCTTTCCAAAACACTTTCCCAAGGAAAGCCTGTTAAAAAATAATTTGCACGGGCAGATATATATATGTGTTCAATTCTACTCTTAAAATTGATGAAGGAAGATACACCCTGACTAGAAAGCTTTTGTGATGCAAAATCAGAACTCCAAGAAACTGGAATAATGGATCTGGCTGAAGACACTCAGCAGTGGTCCTAAAATTAGTCAAAGGCCAGAAGTCCACCCCAATCCCTTGGCTGCTACAGAAGAACATTCTTTCAACATTACATGGGGATAGACAACTTTGCTGCTGCTTCAAGCTGTGTCTAGGCTTCTCCCAGCTGTTCGGTGGTGTTCCTTTTCTAGTCTCAGACAGAATGCGCCATGCGAATCATGCATTCCTAGGAAGGAAAAATATCACTGTTGCATTTGGCTCATGCAAGGCACTCAAAAAACCATGACTGGGCTACATGTTTCTCTCATCACACAGATGACACAGAAAATGATCTTCCTGTGGAGCATACTGGCTCTCACATTGCTCCTGATGTTTGCTGGAGCACTGAGATACAAGATGACAGCAGATGTCGTTGCAGTGAGTAGATAACATTATAGGCAACGGCAGAGATGGCTCACCCTAGGGAGTCCCATTTTCAGTGGCGAGTTCGGTCAGTGCTGCACCTCAAATTCATCTTATATTTCTTTCACGCAGTCTTAAATTCAGGGAGGATGAAGCTATTGATGGCTACAAGCCATGATGGCTATGTATCAGAGGCAATGTACCTCTGAATACAGCTGTTAGGAATCACAAGTGGGGATAGAGCTGTTGTGCTCAGGACTTGTTTCCTGGCTTCCAATAGGCATCTGGCTGGTCCGAATCCTGCAGGCCTCCTCTGACATTCTTATGCACTAGGGAACATAATAATTGAGGGACTTCAATATTTGTCTTAAAAGCCTTTTAAACAATGTGCTCAAGGAAACCTAGGGGAGAAGGGAGGAATCTGGCCTCTCAATGACTGAGATTTGGTGTTATATTCTGAGCTGCAAATGTTTGGTTTTGTTCTCCTCTTCCAGGAGGAAAATTGTATGCCACATTTTTATTGTATTTTAATTATCATATTTTATTTTATTTTATTTTATTTTACTCTTCACTTCTGTGAGCCACCCACAGAGCATTTGCTGATATGTGCAATAATTATTATTATTTTAAAATGAATTGCCTTCATGTGATTAGACTGTGCGATGCTTGAAACATATGGGGAGAGTTGAAAGCACTGGGTGGCGTTCAAGTTTTACTCAGAGCAGAACTATTGAAATTAATGGTCCAAGCATGTTTATGTGCATTAGTTTCAATGAGTCTGCTCTGAGTTAGGCTTACTTGAATGCCAACCATTGCCCTTTAGTTGGAGCTGTTGCTGTGCAAATACCAGCTAGTGAAGACACGCTTCTGTCACGGGTCGCATGACTTCCAATTGTTAAGCCCCATCCCTTGCTTCAGAGGACCTCAGTGGAAGCTGTTGCCTGGCAACTGCTAAATGCCAGCAAGAGAAGATTTGCTTCCACCACGGTCTGAGTGAGATCCAGTTGCATAGGCCCCGCCAATAGTCCATTACTTGCCTCAGAGGAAGCCCAAGGTTGAGTATAGGAAATGCCACCTGAGCAATCCTGTCACTTTAGCAACATTTCAGTTCCCGATACCACACTTGGAGATCCTTTTTTTTTTTTTTTTTTGGTAAAAAGTGACACCAGCAGCGCCGTTTATTGCAAGGATACTGTGGGAATTCAGCTGAAGCTGAGGTTCGCCAGTGAATAACAGGAAATTAATGGCATGTTTAATGAACAGCGTGAGAAATGTCACTCTACATTCTCTCCCCGTAATCTGGCTATGAAGGAAGCAGCACACGAAACTGTAAATCTTGTTCAATGGGGCTGAGAGATGCTTGGCTGTGTGCTGTGCTGCACCCAGAGGCTTTAGGTGCAGGGCAGCTGCTGGTAAATGGAGCCAGCCTGATCAAAGCATTGCTGTTTCAACAGACATCATCACCCATTAGGAAGTTCACTGGAGTGAGTCAACCACAAAGGAAAGTAGGGATTTTTGTCTTGAGAATCTTTGCTAGCTGGTCCTTTAATTAGGGAGGTTGACCCTTTCCTTTTCACAGCTATACTTAAACTTAAAAAACAGTTATGCACCACAATCCTATGCAGGTTGCACTGTTTTCAGCAGAGCTTACATCCAGGTAAGAATGCAGAGAGGATTGCAGCACATAATTTTCTCTGTATTGTGCTTGGTCCTGTGGATTACGCACAAGATGTTGTTTGTGATTTCTGGTTCAGATGAGTATATGTATATGTCCCTATCCAATTTGCGAGAGTAATGGGAAGATAAGCCTTCGTCTTTGTAGTGTGTTCTACGATGAGGATCACATTTCACATTTAGGTGCATATCTGCATCCAGTCTGCACAAGGACACACAGCGAAAGAAAGAAAGAAAGAAAGAAAGAAAGAAAGAAAGAAAGAAAAGAAAGATGGATGTCAATGCATGGAGGGAACCATAGCCATAGGACACCCCCCCCCCATAAAATACCAAGAAACTTGTGTTTGTTAAAGTGTTGGGTATTTATAAGAGATTGGAGGGAAGCCTTAGCGGGCAGAAAGTTGGAGTGTTCTGCCTCATTCCTTAGCCTTAGGATGTTGCAATGCCCTTCACAAGATTGGACTCATGCCTTTGTTTTTCTCATTTTTGGCAACGTCCTACATGGTTTTGTGCTTTAGCTAGAGACCCAAATATTTTCACACAGATCTCCAAAAATTGAACCAGTGTCAACTCTTTGCAGGAGAATGAGTGTCCTGAATTTTAGGCAGCAGAACATTATTAACAAATAGATCACAGGGCTGCCAAGAAAATGTTCAGCTTTTGCCAAGTTTTAGCTGAAAAAGAAAATCTTTTTCTGAAATGTAAAAGGAGTACATGAAGCCAGAACCTCAAAGGAAACAGAAGGGGCCGTTTTCCTAGTTAATGAATGTTCACACCAAATTGCCATCTCCTTATAATAGTGGTAGCCAACATAGTGCCCTATAGCTTCCATCAGTGTGGCCAAAGACCTTGAGGGCACCATGTTGACCACCCTTGACTTAAAAGAACCAGGCCTATCAATATATGACATCTAAAGCAGAAAATCCAAATCAAATGCTTCCTCAGTAGTGAAAATAAATGTAATGGTAACAGAAAAAGTCCTGACTTTTAAAGAGAACAGTCACCATTGCTCTTCACTGGTGGAGGAAGAGGAGTGGGGGGGGGAGCACACTGCCCTCGGAAGTGCAATCCCAGTGGGGTGCCATCGCGGCTGCCCCCCTGCCCGCGCTGGGCCCCATGCCCCCGGGACATGCGCCAGCCCCGCCTGCTCTCCGCCACCGCACACACACACCCTGGTGCTGGAGCTCCGCCGCTGTTGCGCTTATGTCAGCACCTAGCATTTAAACATACCCCATTCCTCCTGTTACCTGAAGAAGCCTGATTCAGATAGCAAAGGACTGCCGTACACTCTTGGAAGTGTGGCCTGGAAAAGACTTTAAAATATATATATCTATTTTTTTATTTTTTGGAATCTAAGTCCCTTCAGCCTCAGCCATTGTGGCAAACGGTCAGGGATTCAGGAAGTTGTAGTAGTACAGAAAAATCTGGCGGGTTCTCCATCCCTGACCAGGAATAAGCTCCGTAACACTATTTAAACATTAAGTGTGTCCGTGAAATGATTTATGGAGATGATTTTCAGCCAAAGCTCTCTGAGTCGCTTATTAAGTAAAACAGTACAACACTCTGGAGTGGCACTTGGACAATGCAACTCAAAGGACACTGGATTTTAAAATCAGCATAAAAACAACATATGCAGACTGGAAAACAGAAAAGGCCAGAACATCAAAATGGACTTTGCCTGGGGCTGAAAAGAAAACCAGAACTTAGTGGAGGCTGGTCCATTAGGGTGAATGTGGCACTTCCTCACCAACTTCAGTCTGCCCTCAGCCAGCCCCCACCTGCCTGCTGTCTTATTTATAACCAGTCAGCGCGGTGGCTCTGCCTCTCATTGGCCCTGGTTCCATCTGAAGTTGTTCCTCCCTACCAATTTGCAAGCACTATGCCAGGTAAGCCTCTTTGAAGAGGGAATTCCAGAGATGGGGGGCTAAACTGGGAAGGCCCTGTTTTTGGTTGCCACTGTACTCCAGAAGGTGAAGGGAGACATGGCAGGGCCTCAGTGGTGAACATCAATGGGGAGATTCATGTGGGATATTGGCAGCTATATAGCGAAGAATAGCTTAATGTGGCAGCAGTGGCCCCTCTGGTAACATGAAGAATAAAACTAGGATACATTATTTTATTGGCATGTTCAGCACGAAGATCTGGGACAGCATCTGAAATGTTATTAACCAGGGAATTCAATTAGCATCATCAAGTACTAATTGCCTGGTTATTATTACGGATGCCCGTAAACTGTGTAATTACTGACAGTCATGTTTCATGCCATACACAGTCATAATATTTAGAAAGAACAAATGGAAACTAAATACAGGAGGAACACTATTGCTGAAAGGAGTCTAGTTAGCTAGGAGAGGGAGGTACCATAAATATAATGATGATGACAGTAACAACAACAAAAGATTTTCCTTTTCCTTTTTGTGCAAATTTCCACCACTAGGACAAAGTGCTATAATCCAAATCTATTGGCAGACATTGCAAACTCATTCTTGGATCATTTTCAAAATTTTCAGGATACTCATTCTTGTCTCATGCAGCCTGAGTGGCACAGCGGCAGAGAGGGAATAGAGTATTCTTTGCCAACAACAAAGGTTTGGTTTTGTGGATGTACTCAATTGGTCAACTGCTTATTGAATGACTCAGCTGTTGCATTCAGAAGAAAATGTGTTTTCTCTTCAAAAGCATGTAAATAACCACCCGAGGTCCAGAGAACTTGAAGAGGTTGCTCTGATTGGATACGATACCCATTTGACCAAATGCAGTGAAATGCCAAATCCCCCATCCTCTTTCTTTTTAAAATCACTATATCTGCCAAGTACTCCATCCTTCCACAACACTGATTCAGGTAGGCCAAGCTTCTCAGAAGATGGTGCTTTCTCTGGGCTATTCCATCTAGATTGCAAGGAAGGAGAACATATATTCAAGCGTGTTACCTCAGTGAGCTAAACGTATGTGTGGAACCTGGTAAGCCCAGATCCTTATCTTGTTATTTGCTTACTGCTCCCCATGTCTGCCATTACCCCTCAGAACACAACATCAAAATGGACAATTTGAACATGCAAGGGCCTTTGTTTTACGTGGGAAAGCTTTGCTTGTTTCCAGGACAGAACCCATGCCATTGGCAAGCAAAAGGTTGCTATGGTTTCCATTGTAAGCTACTGAAACTAGTTGTGGAATCAATGTCAAACACTAGTTAGCAAATACTGGGTCATATGAGTACACTTCCCTCTTGTGAGCTCCTTTTGTAGAGGTTTCCCTAAACCTGTGTATTTTGGTTGTGTGTGGGGAGCTTCAGGGTCAGGAGAGGAAGGGACAGTCCTATTGCATGACCAGAACTCTGTGCCACTGACAGACAGACCCTGTTGGATTTCTCCCGCTGTTGTTTTAAATGTTTCGATGGAACCTCATAGGAACCTAGGAAACTTATGCAGAGTCCATGTAGCACAGTACTGGCAACACTTGAGTGGCAGCCGATTTCTAGGGTTTTAGGTAGGGAACATTCCCAGGGCTAACAGGAGATGTTGGGGGTTGAACCTCGGACATGCAAAACAGGTGCAAAGCTGCATTCATTTCCCTATTTATTTTACTTCCTTTATTTTTAAACTTTTAATGAAAGGGATTGGGTTAGAACTCTGGAGTTAGCAAAGTATTCTTCCAAGTTAGGACCTGTCTTGTTATGGTTTAAGCTTCCAGTGAGTGGTGGGAGGAAGGCATGAATTAGGCTTATGACAACAGTACTTCCCTAACTATCAGATTGATTTGTGCAGTTCTCAAGTACCTCCCAGCTTGGGAGAAAGAGCAACAAGTGTGGTTGTGGTAGCCATTTAATGAATCTCAGAAGGGTGTACACCTCACCCTTGAGTCTCATAAGGAACATGTGGGAGTGAGTGCCTCTTTGTCGCACCAATCAACACAAGATAATACCACCATGGCAACTATCTGTAAACAAACGGTAGGAAAATTAAGATTAAAAATACATTGAGAATGCATACGGTAATTAAGACATACCTTTGTAGTAAATAATGTACAGGAGAAGACAGTATATAAACAACTTAAAGCAGGGGTACGTATATCTACAAGAATAAAGGCGAGACAATAACTAGTCTATTCGTCCATACATAGTTAATATCCCCAGTCCCACTAATACAAAAAATCTGATTACCGGAATGACGAAACCACTGACATTACAAGTGAACTCTTTATTTACTGTGTTTGCAATTGTTTAAGATAAAACCTATTTTGGAAAGATACTATTTTTGCCATTTTCATGGATGTTTATTGGTTGTTTACAGATAGTTGCCTTGGTGATATAATCTGGTGTCGATTGCAGTAGTCATTGTATCACCACCTTGTTCATTGTTTTGTTGTTTATTTGTCACACCAGTATGTTTTGCTTGGCTTTGCAGAATATGGAGTCTTAAAGCACACTAGGGTGACCACGATGCATGGCTACATTAGGAAACCAAAGTGAAATATTATACCGTTCAGCTGAAATATGGAACAGGAGGATGAGGCTGAATGCATGATTTGATTCATCCACAACCATGTGCACCTATGCTCTGTAGATTTACCAAACTTTTCTGTAGCTAAAATAATTTAGTATCCCCTTGTACCAACCAACCAGTGTCGCATTTGAGCAAGGGCTCAGTCAAGGTGTGTTAAAAAGAGAGCATGAATAAATGGCCTGGAGCTTTGGCCTTGTGGGACTGCATTGAGGGGCCCTAAGTACTTTAAAAATAGTTTAGCTACAACTAATATCTGTGCTAAACCACTGGCAGGTGTAATTCAGTATGCTTGTGATACCCAACTCTCTCTCCATTTCATGTGAATCAGGACAAGGTGTGCAAGTTCTGGACCAATGCCTACAGCAAAGATGGGGTGGCTAAGGCCAACAATCTGAACTGAATTCTTATAAAATGCATTTTCTGAAGGTAGGTAGGTTGCACTCTCCGTGAAGGAGCAGGTGTGTAGTTTTGAGGTCCTCCTTGATTCTAGGATGACACTAGAGATCTAGGTAGTCTCAATGAAGAGGAATGGCTATGTCCAGCTCTGGCTGGTTCACCAGTTGCATTGATTTCTGGATAGGGATACCCTGGCTTCAGTAATCCATGCTCTGATAATATCCCTATTGGATTATTGCAAAGGGTAGCTCTACATGCTACCCTTGAAGATGGTCTGAAAGTTACAGCTGCTACAGAATGCCAAGGGGACATTATTTGGGGCCTGAGATGGGATCATTTAGTTCTTGAACTGCTTGCCTGTATGCTATTGAGCCCAATCCGATGTATCGATGCTGGTGTACAAAATCCGAAATGTTTGTGGGCCAAAGTAATTAAAGACCCGTAAATGACATTTCATTGTCATTTACCACACAAGGAATAGGACTGCTCCCTCCCCTCTCTGAATGCTGAAGATACTAAAGGATAGTATTTAATTGACACCAGGATCTCTAGAGTCACCACAGCTGTATTGTAGTTAAAAATGAAGCAAACATCTCTTCACAGAAACAAGTTTACTAGAAGAACGCTGTTGCCTCTGTTTTGGCAGGAGCAGTGGGGAACTTTTCATATTCATATTTTATAAAACTCCAAAGGAGGTGATTTTTCTTCTTCAAAACCATGGTCAGCGAGACTGTTAATCAATATAGGGGGAAAAGCACCACTATCTCATCTGACCTCGACAATCTTAACAGATATGAAATGTGAGGGTAGCTGTTACAGATTTGGCAAGCATGTTGACTGCATTCCTGATAAGGTATCTCATACATACTTTGTTTTGTTTAAATGAATGAATGAATGAATAAGTTTCATCCATTTTCTGTTTGACCAGTCTACACAGATTCAAATAAAAGGAGGAAATCAGTCTTTGGATCAGTAAATGCATACTATTTTTTTGTCTAATGGTGTCAGACATGAGGTGAGTTTTTCCAGATGATCTACACTGAGATTTGATCATAGGTCACACCAATGAAATGTGCAAAATGGGAGAAAATTGATTGGTCCAAGGGTATGACTGTTCTGAATTTCTTTGAATTTAGCCCAGCTTATTCAAGCAACATTAATAAAATGGGACAGAAAGAGGTCTTGCTAATGACTCTTTTATTGATCCTTTGTACTTCAGCAATTTTGTTCTACAGTATATTAGAAGCTAATTATTTTTCTGGTTGCAGTGAAAATGCTAATGAAACATGACCTGTTGAGGAAGTGACTTGGCTTGATATATTATGATGACTGTTTAGTTAGCCATCCATTTCACAGTGTTTCATTTGAAATTCTTCAGAAATTTTTGACCCAAACTTTCCTTACTTGTTTCATAAGCATTTTATGCTCGTGGAAGGTCCTTCAATGAATTACTCACAGGGTGCACCATTCTAGTGATCGGATGTGGGTGAAGGTGCTCTGTGCTGTCCAGTTTATTTCAGTGAAGCAGAGAACTGTGTTTGAATGTTCATTCTTGCATGTGGAGATGTTCTATCTATTGAAGTGAATGGCTGCATAGGAGCTTCATGTGTGCAGTGGCTCCAGATCAATGAGAAAGAGTTTCTGGAGAAGTTAGATTTTACAGCAGACACCGATTTTAATTTATAATTATCATTGTTGATTTAGTGGGAAGCAATGTCTCAGGAGCAGTAATATTCCTTAAAGATTTCAATAATTCAGTTCTGTGGACATCCAATCAACATTAATATTGCTTTCATTCTTACAGAAGATTCAGTATAAGAGTAAATGATAGTCTCCTGTGACTCTACATAGTCTTTTAGTAGAAATGCATTTTTTCTTAAACATGACAGTACTTTTAATCACTGATCAAAGGTTTTTTTTATATATAAAAAAGAGTGAACTGCCTTGCAGATGCATTTTGTCATTGACCATCACATCCTACAAAACATGCACAATCAAGATTGATTTGCAGCCTTAATCCTTGTTCACTACGGGGCAGACCAGTATTAAAAAAATAAAGTTGTAAGATGCCTTTACTACACTCATCACCAATGTGCTATTCCAACTTAATATATTGTGGCTTTAGCTTCGCTGGTTGTCTTGTATGCTGCTTTGAGGGTGACTTTCAGGTAGGATGTATATTTTAAAACAAAACAAACACGACAATCTATGGTTATGTAAGCCAAACTGACCCAGTCTTCAGAATGACTCAAAGGGCATAGAAGTCATTCCCATGAAGATCCACTTTCCATGCAAAGCCTTTAAGCTGTGATTAGCAGTATAAATTACCATATGCAAATTTAAGGCAAATGGGTTCATTTTTTGGCAGTGTGTTACACACCACCCTACACTGATCCAACACTGAGTAACAGGCACTCAGGGAAGGGGAGTGAGCAAACTATTACAGTGGTACCTCGGGTTAAGTACTTAGTTCGTTCCGGAGGTCCGTTCTTAACCTGAAACTGTTCTTAACCTGAAGCACCACTTTAGCTAATGGGGCCTCCTGCTGCCGCTGCCCAATTTCTGTTCTTATCCTGAAGCAAAGTTCTTAACTTGAAGCACTATTTCTGGGTTAGCAGAGTGTGTAACCTGAAGCATATGTAACCTGAAGCGTATGTAACCCAAGGTACCACTGTAATACGTTTGCGTAGATTTGTGTGGTCTGTTACCAGTTGTGGTGCTATATGGTTTAGCCTGCATTGACATTTGTTTTCAGAAGATGATCAGAAGTATTTCAGATACCTAGTGGATATTCAGCAAGTTCTCTTTCTTTTCCAACAAAAGCTTCTCCAGATGAATTCTTTCCTGGTATGCATTTGGTTTTTCACCCAGCTTCTGGTTCACAAATCTTGAAAAATTGCTCTCGTTCTATGAGATGCTGAGAAACTTTGAGCTTATTTTTGTTTGTGCTCTCAGCTTTGCAGCAAAGAATTGAAATGAATGGACTATGAGAGTTGTGCACTCTGGCAGCCAAGAGAGCACAGCAAAGCAAACAAACCCCTCATGGAAAAGCAGAACAACAATGAAGCTGATTACAGCTGTGAAGTGAGAACTGTTTAAGACCTGTGATTCCCTGCCAGCCCTGGGGCTACGGTCGAATGCCTACTTACTTGGGAATCAGCCCTGGGTCAATCCATGATCAAAATTTCACTGTGCTTTGAGGGTTGTTGCTGTTGTTTTCCTTCAAAGTTCCCATGTAAGACTACTGCTTTGATCAAGGAAGTCTCTCCCACCCAACCCCATGGAGGTAGCAGCAACTTGTGTTGTGCACATGCTCTTTAATCGGAACTTGTTATAGGATGGGAGAAAATGTCTGGCACTTTTCCTTCCTCCTTTCTCCTGCCCCCGCACCCTTTGCTGTGAGTATGTGATATGATATGTGCTGCTTGTGGTAGACTCGTAATCTGGGGAACCGGGTTCAAGTCTCTGCTCCTCCACATGCAGCTGCTGAGTGACCTTGGGCCAGTCACACTTCTCTGAAGTCTCTCAGCCCCACTCACCTCACAGAGTGTTTGTTGTGGGGGAGGAAGGGAAAGGAGAATGTTAGCCGCTTTGAGACTCCTCCGGGTAGTGATAAAGCGGGATATCAAATCCAAACTCTTCTTCTTCTTCTTCTCTCCCCAGCAGAATTTCCATGGCAATGAGGGAGGGAAGGAAGGGGAGAGATGGCGGGAAAAAATTGGCTCTGGAAAATCAATATATCTACTTCAATGTGTATGTGTATAAAAGAAAAGGAGAGGCAAAACTGGTACCCTCTTGCTATGCAGTGGAGCACAAAGGCATCAGGGAGACATACCGGACCTACTGTGTTAGGGTCAAACTGCTTGAAGAGCAGGTTAGAATGGAGACATGAATCAGACAAGGGTCAGAGACTCCAGGTCTTGAACAAAAAAAAGCCAGAGTGCAAAAACAGGATGTACTGTAGCTAGTGAGCCACAATGGAGTGCATTTATTCAGGCTTCAAAGTTCTTCTTTTGAAGAGCAGAAGGGCATCAAGTGTGTTCCTGCATTAGTTCCTGCAACTGGAAGTAGGGATGCACGAGGAATTTGATATTTGCAAATTCTGGTATGGACTGAGAATATTTAAGTGGTAGGGACGCAGTTGTCTATCAGAGTTTGCCCTTCTACTGGCAATGCAGGAGGGCCATTGTATGCTCTATCCAGAACCTGTTGCCAGACTTTGAGTAACACTCCTGAGAAGTCCACCATTCATTTGGTTAGACAAACAGAGTTGGCTTAAAAAAATTCCCTGCTAAAGGTATCTCCAATGAGCCTGAGATTTCTGATGTTCATATATACTAGCGGGACTGGCAAGAAGATGATGTAATGTGCCCCCAGCCCCCTAGAGGAGTTCAGGGCTGCATCCAGTCTAGAGAGCCAGGAATGAGTTCAATTTCCCTGTATATATAAATGCTTCTAAGCAATTTTGGCTAAAATTTTGCAAAGCAATATAATGCATTTTGTATGTGATTTAACATACATGTGCATCTTTATGCACACTTTCTTAGTGCATTTTGTACACATTACTTGGATGGAGAATTGCACTGAAAAATTCAGAAAAAGGTGTGCATTTCAAAGGATGATTGTGTTTTGATTCTTGTTTTGGAATGTGTGGATTAGGTAGGTTCACTGTTAAATGTAAACTGGATGCAATCTCCCCCCCCCCCCCCATCATCCTAGTTTGCTTTAAGAGTGAATGATATTATGTAACAGATAGCTAGAGAGACAGAGAGAGAGAGAAGGGGGTGAAGGGTGAAGAGAGCCCAATATTACTGACAACCACAGCTCCAATATTTTTATTAGCTTCAAGCAACATGCTGTCAAAACAGCTACAATTCATATTACTCTAATCCAAAAGTTATTTGGCTGTCAAAGCTTCCTTCGAAAACCCACCCAAAAGGTGAAAAACAAAAACAAACAAATCGTGGTCATATCATTTTCCCTTCTGTCTTTTTGTTCTTCATAAAATATTTTCAGATCCCAAGGATTGGGATTTTTTTTTTCTGCTTTCAGTTTCAGTTACACAAGGATTTATGGCTCAAATGGATGTATATTTACTCAGAAGTAAACCTTCCTGGCTTAGTAGTCAAAGGATTGTAGCCTAAACAATGCAAGATGCTTTCCTAATGTATTAAATTCCTGGTTTTGATTGAATATCAGACAAAAATTGGGTGCTTTGACTATCTGACTCAGGGGCAATGCATTGCACAGTGAGACCCATCAAACTCAATTGAGCTTAGTCAGCTGACACAGGATTGAACTGTTAAATGATCCAGAAGAAGGCTTTCTCCAGTATCTTAAAATGATAAAACCATAAGTCTTCATAGATTGCCAATGGTGATGGATAGTTGGATTTTCTTAAGGGAAGGTCCACAGCTTAGTGGCAAAGCAGCTCCACAGCATGCAAAAAATCCTAGGTTCAGTCTTCAGTATCCCCAGGTAGGAGGACCAGGAACGACTTCTGTCTGAAATTCTGGACAGCTGCTACCAGTCAGTGTAGCAGGAAGATAGACTATAGTGCTTTCAATGCATAGTGCAGGTGTCCAGTTATTTGGGTTATTTTACAGCAGCAGGTAGATAGACCAACTCATTGTTAGGCAGCTTCCTATGTTCCTAGCTATGTCCAGATGGTTTTTCCAAATTGCCCACCCTGTTTGTGGGCAGAGTAATTGGGGGAGCCATTTCACCACACTTCTCCAGCGAGAGGAGAAATCTTCCCACTGTTTCAGTCCATGACAGCATCTAGTCTGGAGTTCAAGAGACCTCTATACATAGCAGGAGCAGAAGTTGGGCAAAGAAATTCAGTAGGAAGCAAGAGCCCAAGTGACATTATAGCCTCACTGCTCCCTTTCCTGGTCTATCTGCTGAGTTATTGTTTGGCATGGAGTCTTCTCTGACTTCTCCTTCTTGAGAGCATGAAAAGAGCTCTGATGGATCAGGTCAAAGGCCTATCTAATCTAGCATCGTGTTTTCACAGTGACCAACTATGGGAATTGCTGAGGGCAGCTTCGCTCTCCTCAGTTGTGATTCCAAGCAACAGGCATTCAGAAGTATATTGCCTTTGATGGTGGAGGTAGTACATAGCCATCATGGCTAACAACAGTTTACTTAAATTCTTTGGTTGGGAAAATTAGGGAAATGACATAATGGAGAGCTCTGTTTTCTTTAAGTAAGGCAAAAGAGAAACAGGTACACACTCCTGCCAGCAGGAGAAATTTCTATAGGAAGGAGAAGTTTGGTTTGCTACTGCTGTATAAAGAGAGAGAGATCAATAGAGACAGACCAACAATCAAAACATCAAGGGGAGAATCAACACTAAGCCTATCTGTTTTCTTCCATAATCAGTTTGTTGTGCAGCAGTAAAGTGTTAAACAGAATGCTCTAGAGAGGAAAAGTGAAGACTATAGGAAGAAAAGTGATATGTAGCACCTTCAGTTACCTGGTGAGAGACATAGTGGATTCTTTTTGTCCTAAGGGAGTGACCGTAGAGCAGCCTTCGCCAACCTGGTGCCCTCCATATGTTTTGAACTAGAACTTCTAGCAGTCCGATATGGACGGCACCTGGTTATGGAATATTGTTCTAGAGGAACTAAGAAGAGTAGAAAGAGATCAGGGATATGCTTTGAGAAAGAGATAAGTTTGCATGGAAGAAAAGGCTCGCAAGAAATACGCTTTTCAACAGTTTCCAAAATGAACATGAAACGAGGTATATTGTTTTGTCTCGGATCTAGATAGACATCATTGGAAGAAAGTAGCTGCCAATCTTCATCTACTTCTGGAAGCTACATGTGCTCTGCCATATTATGCAACTGATATTTTTTTTTAATGGGTTTACTGCCTAAGTCTGGATCCAACCTTCAGCTTATAAATTACTGAAATCCTAATACAATAAAACAACAATATTAACCACTATGCCAAAAGTCATTAGTGAAAAACTGGGTGAGGGATTATTCAAATTAAAATGTCTGGGTAAATAAAAACATCTTAACCCGGTACCCAAAATATTGTAAAGCCAAGGCACCACCAATGAAGAAACCCTCTTCTTCATATGTACTTCAAACCATGCACTTTTGAGAAGAGTAACAGTTAGAGCAGGTCCTGAGTTGAGGATCTTAAGACATAGGCGGGCTGGTATGGGAAGAGGTGCTCCCTCTCAGGTATTTAGTTACAGATTTTAAATGTAAATCTCAGCTCCTTCAATTGGACCCAACAATGTAGGCAACCATTGAAGTTCTTCAATGATTTGAGCATTATGAGCAAACCTGGTGGCACCAGCAAGGCCAGCCCTACCACTAGGCAAATAAAGCAGCTGCCTTAGGTGGCAGATGCTAAAGAACTGGAGTGGCAGTGAGGGGCTTGAGGACAAATCTGTATGTACAGCACAACTCGTCCTACACCTTCTAAGCCATCCTGCTGCCCCCAGGTATGGGGTCCTGTCACCAGTGTTGACATTAGATTCAACCACCGATCCTATCACCCTTTGTAGATGGGATAGGAGGGGGTGCTATCTTATCCTCTGCTTCAGGGAGCGAAATATCTGAGGCTGTCCATATGTACCTGTTAAAATTCTGGCAGCCAAATTCTGCACTAATTGAAGCTTCTGTGTCGTCTTCAAGGGCAGCCACACATATAATGGATAATGGTAATCCAACTGGGAGGTCACCAAAGCATGGACCACTGTAGACAGGTAATCGCCTTCATTTTGACATTCTCCCATGTGTTGCAGAAACTCGACAATGGCTGAGACCCAGGGCAAAGAATTTGGCCTGACAAAAATGGAGGTAATTTTTGCAAACCCCAGAATAATCAAACACAGCAGTGAGCACCACCTGATGAGTTCAATGGGATTGATGGCAAAAGGAATCAGAGGTAGAAGAAAAAAGGGGCAGAAGAAAGCATATTAAAAAGGATGAAATTGAAATAAATCACTAGTTCAGTGGAAAGTGTTATTCTTTGATTCTTTTAAAGCAGGTTCAAGATGATTTGTCCACTTAAAACACATAGGAAATAGATTATATACTTGGTAACTCCTTGTAAAAATATGCAGATGATCATGGGGGACCAGTTTTCATGTTGCTTCTTCTATTCACAGAGCCAACCTGCTGTTATTAATAGGCATATTTTATGGCAATCAGAAACCCAGACAATTGTGCTAACCACTGGGTTCTTGCAGAATGAGCAGCCAGGTCTGCAAAAAGCGCTTCTTATAGAAATGGTGTTAACCTGCTCTGTTGCTCTTCATTTAACTAAAATATTACACTTGTAGGAACATAACTATATGTAGATTGCCACGAACATGTATTTAACTAATGAACTGATGCTAGTGCTAGTCAACAAGGACACAACCCATCACAAATAAGGATTTTTCATTCCTCCTGGTTTCATTGTGTTAGATTTTGAGTGCATGCTTAACTCTCCCACTGAAATCAGGGTGAGCTGATTGAATATTGTTCAAATATTGTTTTGGAATGTGTGAATTGGGTAACTTTGCCTTTCAATGTAAACTGAATCAAATGTCTCCCTCATCCTATTCCTAGTCCCCTTGATCTGCCCTGCAGTCTCAGATGGGGTGAAGGATGATACCCCATGAATAGTGGTGGAGTATAATCCATGTGCAAATCCAGTCATATTATGTATGCAGATATGGGAGAAGCTGCTATTTTCTCCTTTGCCTCTGGTGGCAAAACATATTGGGCAGGCCCTGTTCATGTACTGGTATTGTATTTTGATAGCCCTCCTTTCCCTCTCTCCCCTTGTTTTATTTGTCTGTTAGATTGTGAGCCTTTAAACAGGGCCTATCTTTTAAATCACATCTTCCCCACTTTTCGAGATGATGAGGTGAAATAAAAAGGAAGCAAGTGCTAACAAACCAAGAGAGGTGATTATGAACACGTTGGGATCTGAACTTCCAAATAATGCCAACTGAATTAGCATAGAGCTGGCGTTATGCAAGTGTTTTACGTAACTAATAATGAGAGATTGTAAACAGATAGAATATAAAACTACTCAATAAAACAAAATGGAATAATGACCAAATGCATTTCAACCCTATAGTCTCTGTTTATATACACACACTATTTGACATATACAGAACAGCAAACAATTTAAAACAAACAGTGTGTGTGTGTGTGTGTGTGTGTGTGTGTGTGTGTCAAAAGCAACTACACTTGCAAATAAAAATGCAGTTGTTAAAAATATTGTAATCTAATGGGAAAATATGTAAATAGAATTACAGTCGTACCTTGGCTCCCGAACGCCTTGGGAGTCGAATGTTCCTGCTCCCGAACAATCAAAAACTGGAAGTGGGTGTTCTGGTTTTCTTCTTTCTCTTTTTTGGAAGCCGAATGTCTGGCATGGCTTCCGCTATTGTTTCTGGTGTGCCTGTGCAATAGGAAACCAATTGGAAGTCGTGCCTTGGTTTCTGAATGTTTCGGAAGTCGAAAGGACTTCCGGAACGGATTCTATTCGACTTCCGAGGTACAACTGTATTAAAAGGCAGTTCGCCAAATGGGGCTGTTAATAACAGTCATCTGGTCACATATGTGTATTTTTCAACCAAAACAGGCACTCAAAAGCTGATTACAGTAGTACCTCGGGTTAAGTACTTAATTCGTTCCGGAGGTCCCTTCTTAACCTGAAACTGTTCTTAACATGAAGCACCACTTCAGCTAATGGGGCCTCCTGCTGCTGCTGTGCCGCCGGAGCACGATTTCTGTTCTTATTCTGAAGCAAAGTTCTTAACCTGAGGTACTATTTCTGAGTTAGTGGAGTCTATAACCTGAAGCGTATGTAACCTGAAGCATATGTAACCCGAGGTACCACTGTAGATGATTAACCACATTTTAACAGCTAACCTTTTTGTAGCTAAGGGTTGGTTCACACAAATAGTGCTTACTCTTCCCTACAACCCCACAGATAATCATAAATATGGATGCACACTTAGATGGACAATCGTTAATAGATACATACAGGGAATGGTAATAATCATTAATTGCCATGCTTGTGACTTACCTTTGCCAACCTGCCATTGCCAGAGAAATGTTCCAGTTAACTCTGTGTTTGTGGTCAGTTTGTGAAGACTATGCTTGTGCAATCTTGGTTTGCTCCCAAGGCCATGAGAAGAACAATCCATTTTAGAACTTTATCCAGCCCAGTACACCAATCTATATTTCTTCTGTTTGTCTTAAAGGGCTGTAATTCACAGAGTGATTTAACAGTCGGTCTATCTTCCCAGAGATCTCTGGAATTGTAGCTCCGTGAGAGGAATAGAGTCTCCTCTGAGCACCCTTAACAAACTGCAATCCCCAGGATTCACTGGGGGAAGCCATGGCTATTTAAAGATGTATCATAGTGCTTTCAACGTATAGTGCAGATGGGACCACTGGTGTCCAGTTATTTGGGTTATTTGACAGTCTATAAGTGATGCGGGTGGCACTGTGGGTTAAACCACAGAGCCTAGGGCTTGCTGATCAGAAGATTGGCGGTTTGAATCCCTGCGATGGGGTGAGCTCCCGTTGCTCGGTCCCTGCTCCTGCCAACCTAGCAGTTTGAAAGCACATCAAAGTGCAAGTACATAAATAGGTACCACTCCAGCGGGAGGTAAACGGCGTTTCCGTGCGCTGCTCTGGTTCGCCAGAAGCGGCTTAGTCATGCTGGCCACATGACCTGGAAGCTGTATGCCGGCTTCTTCGGCCAATAAAGTGAGATGAGCGCTGCAACCCTAGTGTTGTCTGCGACTGGACCTAATGGTCAGGGGTCCCTTTACCTTTACCTTAAGTGACATACTTGAAATTGAATCTGAACTGAGTTGCATTGCATGAGTTTTTCAGGTCTTTATTCACCAGTCACCACATTGCTTTCTCACTTGTTGTATAAGGCATTGACAGAATTTTCATCTGACCATTTTTGAAGTAGCAAGCAGAATGTTCTTGCCTAAGTATGAATATATCCCAGGCAGAGAAAGAATGGGGAAATGTGCACCTTTCAATAACATTGCCGGTATTTTGACAGAAGACTTTATAAAATAAAAATAGCTGAACATCCATGTTATCTCAGACTCTATTGCCATTAAATGAAATCTTGGACTAAATATGAAAAACAATTTCCAGACATTGTAATGCTAGGTAACGAAGATAAGGTCACAGAATCATAGGACTGTAGGGACCTTGGAGGTCATCTAGTCCAATCCCCTGGAATGCAGGAATAAGGTCCTCCTAAGTAACATAAGGGACATGGGTGGCACTGTGGGTTAAACCACAGAGCCTAGGACTTGCCGATCAGAAGGTCGGCGGTTCGAATCCCCGTGACAGGGTGAGCTCCCGTTGCTCGGTCCCTGCTCCTGCCAACCTAGCAGTTTGAAAGCACATCAAAGTGCAAGTAGTTAAATAGGTACCGCTCCGGTGGGAAGGTAAACGGCGTTTCTGTGCGCTGTTCTGGTTCACCAGAAGCAGCTTAGTCATGCTGGCCACATGACCCAGAAGCTGTACGCCGGCTCCCTTGGCCAATAAAGCGAGAGGAGCGCCGCAACCCCAGAGTCAGCCATGACTGGACCTAATGGTCAGGGGTCCCTTTACCTTTAAGTAAAGTTTCCTAAAGGTCTGGTTTCCACTGTGCTCTCTCATAAATTATCTCACGTATGTATGAATTCACAACAAAGGTATTTCTGTTTGTACACCTATAAGATTGTCAGTGGTGTGGTTACTGTCTCTGGGGACAGATTTTGTTGTTATTTAGGGCAAGCAGAGTTAGAGGGCGGTTCTATGTGCATTTACCTGGAAGCAAGCCCCACTGAAAACAGACATGTGCTGTAAGCCGGGGGTGAGAGGCAGAGGGAGAGGCCAGAGGTACAGCGCATCAGCAACTTAATCTTAAGGGCCAAATTCACAGAGTGCAGGGAGCAGCCAAACCCATGTACAGTTCTCCATATGGTGAACCATTGAACACCAAAGGAGCAGCTACTTTGTAATGTACTTTCAGGTCCTGGACCAGGCAGGCAATTTGAGAGTTCTGGACAGGAAGGTGTGTAAGAAACCTTCTTGTTCCAGTGTATTCCTGTAGCTTTGGTCATTCTGTGGTCCTTGCTCCTGCCTCCTGGTTTGTCCTCTAGCTCTGACTTGTTTTGTGATCGTATTCCTCACTTCCTTCTTGCTTCTTCCTCCTTGTTTGCTCTTCAGCCCTGATTTATGGCCCTGACCTCTGGCTTGGTTCCCAATCCTCCCTCCCTGCCCTCCGAATTGTGACTGATTCAGAGCCTGATCCCCCAGCTCACGGCTCATCCCAGATGTGTGTCCAAATTCCGTCTCTGACATGGTTCTCAAGAAATAGTGTGCCTGACGTAGGAATCAATAACCACCTTACACATTACCAAGTTCTGATAATATGCGCTTTTATTTGTATTCAGAAATACAAATGTTAGAATCAAAATACAAATATAAATATTGGTCTAGATGCACAGCCCTACCTCTTTAACACAAAAATTGGACGCATGTGTCTTTAAGAGGGCAGCTTTCTCTTGGAAATGCTTGTGTAGGGAATAAAAGATGGCTGGCTTTATTGGACTGGTTGGGTCTTTATGTGAACATTACTAAAATTGCTACCTAAGCTAAAATGGCATACTGGCACTAGTGCTACCTGTATTAATCAAGGCACATTTTGGGCACAGAAGTATACTTTCAGTTCACTAAAACATCACAAGCTGTACTGCTAATGAAGAAGGGAAAACCAGTTTTAAAATAATGAACCTTCTGTAGTTTTTGTATGTGATTCTTTTTTCTTTTCTTTTTGAAAAAAATGTGTTGTAGTTCAACAGTATTCCAAATCAAAATGACTATAAGGTGAGCTGCAAAACAAACAGTACAGTTGGGTGTGTTACTTTCTTTTCACTAATATAACTATAACTATAATTGTTGTGTTATTATGGTACAATATCTTGCAGTGAATGACAACACAAGTAAAGAGTTTGATCCTGCAAATTCTCCATCCAAGAATATTTTCAAGCTTGTTTGTTCCTTTAGTGTACAATTTTGATTATTTGGTTCTTTTTGAAGTGTCACAGTAAAAAGAAGATGCATATCTTGGCTTTCAAATATATTTAAAAACCGAGTCGGATCCCTTAATATGGATAGATCCAGAAGTGTGTTTTTGGCTTCTTCCTGATAACTAATTTTAAAATATGTGTATGTAGAACCTCCACAAGAATTTGATTTCATTTTGGGGTACTTACTGAAAAACCTAAGTATATTGGCACATTATGGCTTTGTCAAAATTGACAAGGGAGTGGACAGATTTTTCTTCCTGATCTGATGTTAAATTAATTTTTTTAACCTTGTAATATTGCAAATCAACTGAAGCAATTCGGGGAGGGGGGACTTTTTGAGTGTGGATAATTTGGAGAATAATTTGTAGCAAGCTGCAGAGAGTTGGCACAACTTTTGTATAGACGATTAAATTGGGTAGACATGACACATTGCTCAGTGACCCAGAGGTGGGCATAAGAAAGACTTGTCTCTCTGGATTTAAGCAAGGTCAGTCTAGTTCAACATTCTGTTCCCAACAGTTCCCAATGTTATGCCTTCAACAGAGCTAGGTGATGCTTCTGGGAGTACACAACAAGCCATGATGCAAATGACCATCATCTTACTCTCTGTTCCTTCCATCTGATAGTCAGTGCTCTACTGCCACTGAATGGGAAGGTTGTATTTCATTGTCATGGCTGATAGTTCAGTCTATACAACTGCCTTGCAACACTTCCTAATTGGTAGACTATCAATGTGACGATGAAATGTCAAACACTAATTTCCACCTCTTTGACTGAGCTTTGTGAGTCATGCAAAAATATTTGGAATAAAGTGGGGGGGGGGGAGGACTACCCATGGAACTCTGAAACAAAACTGAAAAGCTAAGTCATTCACCTCCTTTCTTTGCAAATGCTTTTCTACTGGCTCATTCATCTCTACTTCACCTGGGACTTTAGCAGTGATAAGGTTAATGATAAGGTCTTGAGGCATTGTGGTCATTTTTGGATATGTGCATGTCTTGTGGGAGATGAGAAACGAATTCAGTTTGAAAATAAGAGGAAGAGAAAAGGTTGGTGGGTGGTTCTAATTGGATTGTCTTCTTCCTCCAATGGTCCATAAAGACATCTTGGTCTGGGAAATGTGAGTTCTGTAAGCTACATGAGTCACATATCCAAAATAAGGTGTGTAGGCAGCATATAAAAATATTTTATAGTACTTTTACGTTTCTTCTCTTGAAAGCATAATCCCTGTCCGATTAAGTAGCACTTTTTATCACCTCAAGAAATAAAGACTGAAGGAAAATCTCAGTTTTGTACTTTGGGATAATGGTAGTCATCAAATGTCTGAATAATCTGAACTTTCCTCACTGAATGAAGATGTTCTACGAGAGGAACTTCACTGATTATCTTTGAATAACATCTAAGGCAGGGCTGGAAAACTCCCATCAGCCCCAGTTAGTATGCCAAATGTTCAGGGATGATGGGAGTTGTAGTGCAACAACATCTGGAGGGCTACAGGTTCCCCAACCTTGCTTTAGATGCTGCTCAACCAATAAGTGAAGTTGACCTCCATATACTTTACACAAGAATACAGCAGCAGAAAATGTCGTTGTTTCATATGTAGTCCAAGTATTATTATTTTCCCCTAAAGCATAGTTTAAAAAGTTTGGATCAATTCTATTCATCACTGTGCTAAGAAAACTTCCCATACAATTGTGGACTAAGATCACAGCACTGATACTGGCGTCCTTCTGTTGGCGGCGGAACTGGACTCCAGTCCCCCCATCACAGCAGCCATCAGTACTTCTGCACTGACAGCTGCCTCCTGCCTCCTGCCTCCTGCCCCTGCTCTATCACTCATTAGGTTGGTTGTGAGGTGTTGTCAGTTCTAGAGAGAAGGCAGAAAGGGGCAGCACCCCGTCTTTAGGCCTCTCATGCTGCATCATCTATGCCTTTTTGGTCCATTGATATTACAAAGGCCATACAAATTTGTGTCAACTAGCTATAGTACTTTCTTGGATTCCATGATCACTGCAGATGCTGACAGCAGTCACAAAATTAAAAGACGCCTGCTTCTTGGGAGAAAAGCAATGACAAACCTAGACAGCATCTTAAAAAGCAGAGACATCACCTTGCCAACAAAGGTCCATATAGTAAAAGCTATGGTTTTCCCAGTAGTGATGTACGGAAGTGAGAGCTGGACCATAAAGAAGGCTGATCGCCGAAGAACTGATGCTTTTGAATTATGGTGCTGGAGGAGACTCTTGAGAGTCCCATGGACTGCAAGAAGATCAAACTTATCCATTCTTAAGGAAATCAGTCCTGAGTGCTCACTGGAAGGACAGATCATGAAGCTGAGGCTCCAATACTTTTCCAAGACTCCCTGGAAAAGACCCTGATGTTGGGAAAGATGGAGGGCACAAGGAGAAGGGGACGACAGAGGGTGAGATGGTTGGACAATGTTCTCGAAGCTACCAGCATGAGTTTGACTAAACTGTGGGAGGCAGAGGAAGACAGGAGTGCCTGGCGTGCTCTGGTCCATGGGGTCACGAAGAGTCAGACACGACTAAACGACTGAACAACAACAAGAAGAAGATATAATAGGAAGGACGTGGGCTTCTTGAATTCTGTTCAACTCAGAAGTGAGCAATTTATATTAAGCTGTGGCAGATCAACTCAGCAGAGTTACATTGCATTCTACTACAACCTGCTCCTTTTGCAGTGTTTGATCTGATTTGCGTGACATGGTAACCAAACCATTGTTTATTGAGACTGCATAAATATGCAGGTTCCCAGAGAGGAGCTCATGTTTTGGCTCCATACTAGGGTTCCTGGTTAAGCTCTTGCCTCACTAACCCCAAACTGTAGTTAAGGGAGTCTGCACATTTGCATTATCTGGCTAAGCTATACTTTGGCTTACCATGCCATGCAAAACTGCCCTTTGTCTACCCCCCCCCTTTCGGAGAAGGATGTATTTTGGCCTATGTTCACTTATAGTAGTGTGATTCGTTCCAAATGCTATATACGGTATTAAGAGAGTAAAAAATAATATTCTAAGATTATTTGACTTCTCTGTCTTTGAACACATTTTTTTCTGTGAATCCCATTTTGAAGGGATCACGGAGGCTTCATTTCCTTGGGAGAAATAAATGACAAAGAATAGTTGGGAATGGAAACAAATGAGAAATCAATATGCCAATTAATTCAGACATGCTGTATAGCATTTTAGCTCATAGATTAAGGCTCTAGTACAAGGACCACTTAGCGTAGTGCTGCTTATTTGAGAACCAAGGGCATGGGGAGCTGCAGTTCTTGTCCAGCGTAAGTGGCTTGTAAATTACAGCCAATGGGCTGGATCAACAGAATATTGTATAGTGCAGTTATGTTCATCTACCTGTGAGTGCGTATGGGGTTTATTTTTTAATTTTTATGGGGGGGGGGAGAATAAATTTGGCATTGGTGGATAATTGAGTGATGAATTCCATAAAAACAATAATGCTTCTACAAGGCACTAAATGCTCAACAAAATGCTGCTTTTAATATTGCAGGGAAAGATGATTGCTGGTTGCCAGTTGACATAAGGTTCCGCAATGGGGGGAGTTTTGATATGTGAAACGTTCGCTTCTACTGGACAAAAATTGGCAATAAAGAGCAGAAGATCTTTGTTGCTTATTTTACAGCATATCTTAATGATAAAGCAAGGGTTTTTAGTGTCAAAGAACAATCCCTACGATTTCCTCTTGCCCTTTCCTTTAAAACTTTTAATTGCTTCTATGTGGCAAAATAAAATATAAAACACTTGGACAAGCATTGTCACCGATGCCTGCAAATTATATTTCTTTCCTTCCATTATTTTCAAAAGCCCCTTCAAGGGATGCGTTAACAGTCGCTTGGAACAGATATCACAACACTAGTTAGAACTGCAGCAGGGATGCTCCAATAGCACAGTTGGATCCGCCAGCTCCAGATTGAAATGGCACCTCCTTGTCATTAGTGGGAATAAGCCAAATAAATGACTTGCACAGTTATGTTTATAGGGTTATGGGGTGAAATTACTGCTACATTTCTTTCCACTGAATATTTTCAGGGAAGGGAGTAACATTACTGAGCCCGGCTTCGGCTGGGGAGGGCAGGATATTAATAATAATAATAATATTAATAATAATAATAATAATAATAATTTATTATTTCTCCAGCCATCTAGTTGACCACTGTGAAAACAGGAGACACGACTAGATGGACCACTGGCCTGATCCAGCAGGCTCGTCTTATATTCTTACTCGGCCAAATCACTAGAATGGATCATGGAAGCTGAAACAAGCATCTTTGTTTCAGTAGGATCCAGCAAGCTGGAGCTCTTAGTGCTGAACCCTATTTACTCTACGTCAACCCTGAAAGTGGAGCAGCATTTTTGACTCCTCGTTTTTTTGTATTTTAAAAAAAAGCTTGCTTCATTGTGGGAGGCAATCTTCCTATGATAAATAGTGTAGGTGGCACTGCCATCAGCGTCTTTGGGTTGGGCTCTTCCTTTAGCTTATTCGCCCACTGAAGCAGCGATGGAATGCCATGGGGCAGTGCCCCCGCGGATGCTCCACTTGCCCTGGCAAGTGTGCTGCCGCCATGTGACCCTTGTAAATGAGGCTTTTGGTGCTGGAGCAGCAGTAGGGCAGGGAGGGCAGCACCTTCCCATTTCAGCTAAGACAGTGAAATGGGGTGGGGGCACCGCTGCTTATGGCAGCAGTGTTGTAATTCACAGCCTGTTATGCCTCTGCTTAAATGATGTTACATCTATGTCATTCCAGAGGCATTTTTCTTCTCACTTTCAATAATCTCTGGCTGCAGCATCATTCAAACAGTCCCCTGAGCCACTGGCTGTCGTTCTATCATTACAATTTCTAGATCAGGTCTAATGCTCTGGAAAACAACAGGACCCCTGGATCCATTCTAGAAATGGTTTCAGCCCCGGCAAAAGTCAGCATTCTGGCACAAAGTCAGCTGTGGTCCTTGCTTAATTCTGGGACAAGCAGATCAAGGCAAAAGTTAGCTCAAGGCCGTATGCTTTTACACATCTCTATAAGTTACTTGAAGAATGCATCCTAGGAAAGAAGAAAGACTGGAAAAGTGGCTGTTTCAAAGTCCTCCAGCACTGGTGATAAACTGGCTAAACTTCATTCACTGGAGGAAGTTCTTATCAGGGGCACAGGGTGACATCAAACACCAGAGTAGCTGAAGCCCATTGATTTCAATGGGTCAGTTTTGAATATGAGTTGGTTGGACATGGCTTCTTGTGTACAATAATTACCAGAACTAACATGAGCACAACAGTGCACAGTCATGAAAAATGGTAGGGAAGAGCTGAGAAGCTTACATAGGCCCTTGAACTGTCCATTACTCCGTAAAAAGGGCATCCTCATGCTGTTATAATTATGGCACAGCATACACAAATTGCAAATCATTTTACTTCATGCTGATCCCATTGAGATTAAGTGAATTGCATGCTTGTCTCCATCCGATTTTGTTGTGCTTGATACCCTCTTCAGAGGTAATTCATAACACACAAGGAAAATAGGCAATGTTTATATGAGTTCTGTTTTGTTGGAAGTGGGGTTTTGCTCACTGATCACTTACCTGAATCTAGTTTCTCTAGGTGCATTATTGTTTAAAGCGAACAATTTATTTTAAGCTGTGGCGGATCACCAAAGTCTTGCAATAGCTATCTGGTTCCAGAAATACAGGCACAAAAATTTGAAAGGCAAGCAAAGGAATCAGTAATAAATTCAATGGGTCAAAGTGGAAACAAGGGCAATGAAGAAGCAATAGATCATATGAAAGGAGGAAGACCTCAACATATCTCATAAGCAGTCTACCGCACAAATGCCGGTATGGTATCATAAACCAAGTCAATGACTGTTTTCAGAGGGTGGATGCCATAGAACTTTTAGTTAGATGATTTTTTTGGGGGAGGAATGACCATGACCCTGCCAAAGAAAAATATTTTTAAGTTTCATTGATTTCAAAGCAAATAGTACAGTCATACCTCGGGTTGAATGTGCTTCGGGTTGAGCACGTTCGAGTTGTGCTCCGCGGCAACCCGGAAGTAATGGAGCGCGTTACTTCTGGGTTTCGCCACTCGCGCATGCGCAGATGCTCAAAATGACGTCACACGCATGCGCGGAAGCAGCAAATCATGACCCGCGCACGCGCAGACACGCCGTCATGGCTTACGTTGCGTTCAGGATGCGAACGGGGCTCCGGAATGGATCCCATCCCAATGTACCACTGTAGTTTAATTCTCTCCAGATGCTATCATTGGCTTCCATCTGTGTTTGGAAGCATCGTTGAATTTTTGAGGATGAGAATTCCTGTCTACATTTGGTTATATTAAACACTCAGGTTGCGTATCTGTACAAATTTAGATTTGCCATGCTCAATGATTCATAGGGTGAAGGATGAAAATTGAAAGGCAATTTTCCTAAGAAAATTGGTTTAAGAGACTTTCAGACCCCTGAAATGTTGGCCTGTAGATGCATTGTCTGCACTATTTTCATAACACACTTGTTTTGCAACAAGATAGAATAAATGTCTTGCATGAATGTGTGGCACAGGGTTAAGATCTTTACCACCCAGGCAGCCCAAGATTTCTGTGAGGTTGGGTTTTTTTTTGGCCAAAGTTAGGAAATCAGTCACTTCTGATCAGATGAGGTATTTTGGTAAAAGAGCATTTTAAGCCGCAAATGATGTTTGTTAATTACACAATTAATTGTCCAGATAAGGCACGGTATTGTGACTGAATCCCCATAGAAAACTAATTCTAGACTATAAAAGTACTGTCCTATAAAATGAGAGTTCTGTTTACATATTTTTATGTAATTGGGGGGGAAAGTGTTACCCTTTGATAACAGAGGTAAGAAGCCTTTGGCCCTACATTTGCTGTTAGATTTCAACTCCCATCAGCCCCAGCCAGCATAGTTTATGGTTAAGGATGATGAGACTTATAGTCCAGCAATATCTGAAGTGCCACAGCTTCACTACCGCCCTCCTATAGAAACGAATGTCTAACTTCCTGTTGACGGTCATGGAGCTGGATTACATTTTTGTACTTTTTCAAAGAAAGGCTCAGTGCAGTTACCAATGATCAGAATCTAATGTGGTCCATTGAAATGCACAGATTTTCATTGGATAGAGTGTTTGCAGGATCTGTTGCTAGGCAATAACTAGCTTGGTTTTCATACTTATGTTAGCAATTCAGGGGTGTGTTTTGTTATTTCTTTGTTTTTGCAATGATAGCTCACGTTGTTCTTACCAGAGGTCCATGACTTTTAGTACACATATGTGTAGACTCTTCTACATTTCACAGCTTTTAGAAAAATATGAACTGAACTCAAAAACACCTCCCCATCCACAACCCTACATAAGAAGAGAAGGCTGAAGTCTTTTGAGGTTCTTTTTTTAAACAAAACAAAACAGTAGCATAACCCAAACAAATTAATATTTTGGTCTAAGATAAATATTTCAGAGTATCTTAGGACAGAGTGAAGTGCACTCCTAAATTCTTGAACCAGCCAGCTAGATAATTAGGACTATTGTACGTGTTAAACTACACTCTATCCTTGTGATGGAGTTTTGCTCTCAAAAACTGAATTCATTTAACATATTAGAAACATAGGAGGGTGATTTTTTACCAAGTCAGACCAATAGTAAGTATCATTTCCCATGACTGGTAATGGTTCTCTAGGGTTTCACATGGGAGTCGGTCCTGTGTAAAACCCTGAAAAGATGCCGCATTGAACTTGGGACCTTTTGTATGCAAAATGACCACAATGCTCTACCACTGAGCTGTGGCCCTTCCCTTAATTTTCTCTGCTTCCATGTCAGAACTTCACTTAATTTAGTAAACATTTTTTTACAGTGTTTCAAATTAAGTATTCATTCCTTTAAAAAGAATATCAAGAAAATTCCATTTCCTATATTTCTCATACTATTGTTTCCCACATGCTCTTGAGACTCATTCTCACCTTCCCAATTTCAGAAGAAAATGAAAAGAAATAGAACAATATGAACTGTGCACCACAGGCAATCATATCCATTTTGGATAAGCAAAATTAAGGGTACAAATTGACAGAAAAAGGCATTTGATGGTATTGAGAGTACACTTTTGAAAATGCCATTCTATTCAAAGTTGGTGGATTTTTTTTGACAGAAGTAATACTTAAAACTTTAAAAAAAGAAAATGTAGATATTTTGGCACATTTATACAGGACTCTTGGAAGGGATATGAAGGGCTTCACAATAATGAACAGTTTGCACAACACAAAAAATGTGACACTTTCAGCAATTTAATGTCTGTGTACCAAAAGTACAAAACACATTTCCAGTTTAAAATCTATTAGTAGTTTTAAAAAATCCCAATATCTCTTCATCCATAATAACTTTTCAAAATGCACTCTTTATTACAACTGAAGCTGCAGTATTTCACTTCTTTACCAAGAAAATCCTGTTTGAACACATAAGGCTTCTGTTGTGCCAATACAGAGGAATGCTTACCAGTGCTGCTACTCCAAAGTATGTGGAATTCCCTCACTAACAAGCACTTCCCCCCATTCTTATCCAATTCATGAACCCAAAGGATAGCACATACAGATTAGGGCTTTCCAATGGAATGAATGGGGGCGCTTGAATGTGCAAGGGATAACATGTGAGCTCACATGGAATGGTGATAAGCAGAGTAATTCTATACTCACATTTATGTTGGTCATCTGTTGGTGTGACGTCATCTCCACTGTCAGAGTGGCGTTTTTGCCACTTCCTAAGTCCAGTCAGCTAGCATAACTCAGGTATAGAATTGTACTCTGAGGTATATGAGTTTTATTCTGCACGGGCAGAATAAAACAAAACAGGATGGATCAGTAGCTTTCTCTCACGCCTAAATATCCATGAAAAAGAAACTAATGTATGGAAGAAACTTAATGGTAGCCTGCAATTAATCACATCCTCCTAGTGCTATTATATAGTGAACCGTACACCCAATCAGCTACAATCTGCTACACTACCATAAACAAGCTAAGCCTTATCAAGATTCAAGTACGTTATTCTAGAAATAATTTCCTGCAGTGTTCGACCAGTCAGATTAATTTCACAACTTGTATTAAAGGGGTGCTACATTAGTAACACCAACACCTCTATATTCATGAGAAGCAAATGTTTAGGTTTCAATTCAATCATACATTTTTTTAAAAAACCTCAAATTAAAACCAAGACAAAAATATTATAAATCCCATGAAACGAATACCAGTGGCTTTTCAATGAACATCATAGATAGTCCACACCAATAAACATTTGCTCCCAGAATGTATTTAAAAGTTGGTGGGAATAATGTATAGATGAGTACTTGTCTTCAGCCTTCTTGCCTGAACGCTACATAGCAATTGGTAACCCAGGAAAAAAACACACCAGCAAATCCTCCATTATGTAGGAACAATAAATAAACATTTGTTATACAATAGTGTCTGGTGTACTTAGCAAAATAATAATAATAATAATCTCATACTTGAAATGAATATTTTATTTTGTTGTTGTTTTTCAGGCAAAGGTGTAAATAAAATCTTCTCTTTCTCTGATGACAAAGCGTAAGGTGACCTTTACTCTGTGCGATGACACTGGCCAGGTCCTTATCTTCCACATGTTCTCCATCCCTAAGAAGTGTGAAAACGCAGTTTCCTTCACCATTTCTAGAGATAGAGGTATCCAACCCAGTACACCAAGTTAAACAGCAGGAATGATGTAGGGAAGAAGACCCTTGAATAAGAGTCTAGTTCTAAGATGTCTATGTGTATCCTTCCTTTCCGCCATGAACCGGATTTACATTCTTCGTAACAGCAGAAAAAGCTCTGGCAGTCCTTCCCATCCAGACATTCATAGATACAATTGTCTTCAAATTCTTGCCAGTACATGGCATTATTCAATGCGATGACTGTAGGAGGAGGCCTCATCTCTAGCACAGAATAGTTCTAGGGGGGGAAAGAGAGGACAGAAGAGATAGTACCTTGGCTACTAGAGGGACATCAGAGTTTTGGCATGCAGATACTTTGGGCTGGTCTAGACAAGCAGAGAAATCATGGAGTGCAGGCATCCCCCTAGGACTGTACCACTTCAGCATTCAGGAAGGAATGGTACAGCTTAACTATACCATGTCCATAGCTTTCATTGATAAACTCTGCATGGTGAAAAGCTGCACAGCGGGCTAGCGCCGAATACCAACAACTAAAGTCTTAAGGTTAATAAACACATTCTTTTTGTTGGATCAAAACCTGTATTTTTGTATTAAGGCAAAGTATAAAGAAGCATGAAGGTGAAGCATTTATTTACTTCAGTTTTATTTCAATTTGCATTCATAAAGCTCAGGGGAAGAAGAAAGCAGAAGGAAATATTTCCATTCATAGCCACATTTTAGGCTGTATTAATTTTTCAAAAAGAGGTTTAAAAACTGTACTCACCATCATGTGCCCGAAACTGACATCAGGTAGCTCAAGTAAAAGAAATCAGAGAATAAGAAGAAAAACTCAGAAGAAATGACATGACTAGAATACACATTATATGGTGTAAACGTTTATACCGTTTTTGCCAGTTTCTCAAATATTAACGAGGAGGGAAGTTTTGATATAGAATGTGAGGATCTTAGTCTAAGATCCTCACATTCTGTATTGAAACTGGATTGTCCAGATCCTGTCTGTGGGCAAGATCCAGCCCAAATTAAGCCCTTTTCACTTCCATGGGTTTCAACGGGAAGCAATAAAATGTGAGCTTAATTTAAAATCAATGGGATTCACGGGTCATGAATCAGGCTGTTATGCTTAATGACATGGGGGGGCTCCCTATGATTCATCCATGGCATTAAAACATTAAAGAAAATATATATATCACTACTTCAGAGAAGGATGAATACATCACTGAGCTACTTGAAACTTTTACATATTAATGTCCTGCCTGGAGGCAAAGGCACATATTAACCCTTCCCCTGTGGCTTAGAGGAAAAAAAGATCACAATACCTTTTTATTTGTAAAAATATATATATATATAAAGCCCAGGCTACAAAACCGTAGGAATTATAAAATTTCAATATGGTCTGTGTAAAGCAGAAGGGAGAGTTTGGGTGTAATCCTTGACGCCTCCCTTTCCATGGAGGCGCAGGTTACAGCAACAGCCAAGGCGACATTTTTCCACCTTCGCCGCATCAAGCAATTGGTCCCTTACCTTTCCCGCCCCGACCTGGCCACAGTGATCCATGTGACGGTCACCTCCAGGCTTGACTACTGTAATTCGTTCTACGTGGGGCTGCCCTTGAAGCTGTCCCAGAAACTCCAGCGGGTGCAGAATGCTGCAGCGAGGCTCCTCATGGGGTCTCTGCCATGGGAGCAAATTCACCCAGTGCTTTTCAAGCTGCACTGGCTCCCGGTGAAGTACAGGGTCAGATTTAAGGTGCTGCTTTTGACCTTTAAAGCCCTTCACGGCCTAGGACCCTCGTACCTACGGGACCGCCTCTCCCGGTATGCCCCATGGAGAGCCTCAAGGTCCATAAATAGCAACACTCTAGTGGTCCCGGGCCCTAAGGAAGTTAGATTGGCTTCAACCAGAGCCAGGGACTTTTCAACTCTGGCTCCGGCCTGGTGGAACGCTCTGCCTCATGAGACCAGGGCCCTGCAGGATCTGATTTCTTTCCGCAGGACCTGTAAGACAGAGTTGTTCCACCTGGCCTTTGGCTTGGAGCCAATTTGATTCCCTCCCTCTCTTTCTTTTTTCTTTTCCTTCTCCTCCTGCGATGAGGCATTTTAATGAGGCATTTTAATATTTTAATGTTTCAATATTTTAATGTATTTTAATTTTGTTTTAAGTTGTAATCATTCAACTTGTTTTTATTATTGCTTGTTAGCCGCCCTGAGCCCGGCCTTGGCTGGGGAGGGCACATTTATACAGGAGGAGGGCGGGGTATAAATAAAAAATTATTATTGTGAATAGAAAAATATGCTCTTGTGAATAGAAAAATTGCCGCATTTGACCAACTTTATGCCCGCCAGATGTTCTGGACTACAACTCTCATCCACACCAGTCAACATGGCCAAGGGAGGATAGGAGTTGTAGAACAAAACATCTGGAGGGTACCAGGTTAGGAAAGTCTGTTCTACTGTGTTGCAATCCGTATTCCAATTCTTCTCTTGGGCCACTTTCACACCTTTTAAAGAGCTGCAGTGCCACTTAAATCAGACATGGATTCCCCCCCAAGAATTTGGGGGACTGTAGTTTCCTAAAGGTCTTGAGAGTCGTTAGGAGACCTCTGTTTGCCTCACAGAGATACACTTCTCCAGTGTTCCCCAGAAAGAGGTATTGACTGTTAAACCACTCTGGGAATTGTGCAAGTTGTTATTATACCGACAAGTGGAGCAACACTTCCATGCCAACCTTCTGCCCTGTTTTCTAATGTTCCGTGATGCTCATGGTTGTGTCATAGCACACTCACTGGTGCAAATGAAATTGAATGTGACCTTCTAGCATATCAGTCGAAAATCCACATTTCCATAATGCAACAGGTTAAAGGAACATCGGAAAACAGCACAGAAGCACTATCATAATAATTTGGAAAATTGCATAGTATTCCTGCATCTGAATATTTCCCGCATGTCGCAGAGGAGTGAAAACATTGGATACCACTTAACGTCTGTTAATTTAGAAGTTTAGTTCCCCACTTCCCCCACCTCATCTTACCGACTTTTTCTTCTTTGTGCAGTGTGGCTTCCTGCAACTCGAGTAGTAGTTGAGGGTGGCATATTCCATCAGAGCGGCAAACACAAATAAGAAGCACACAGTCACAAAGAGGTCCATGGCAGTGACGTAGGACACACGGGGTAAGGAGTTTCTTGCAATGGTGCTGAGAGTAGTCATGGTTAATACGGTGGTGATACCTGCAAATGAAAGCATGTCTTTTCATGTTTTTGAAAGGAAAACACACCCAGATGCAGAACTGTGATTCAATTATCGTTCCCTCTTTGAAGAAAGATGACTTCATTCTTCGTGGGCTTCACAAGTTGCAATATAGTTTGGTAGGACTTCTTTTTGTGTGTGTGTAAAGAAAAGGAAAGCAGATCAGTGTGGAGCCAAAACAGAACAGAATGGAGGGATTTGTCCCCTTTTATTTAAACAATCAGTGCCACTTGTAAGCAAAGGCCATTTTTTGATTGGCTTTCCAATCAATCTGCGCAGTCTAAATTGTGCGGCTGGATTACAAACGATCGATTGCTATTACTGTTGATTTATCAGTCGCTGCCTAAGCCACCATCTCAAGGCGATTTGCAGATAAGATAATTAGAAACAGTTAAAAATCATGAAACAGCAAATATATTTAAACAAGCCTAAAACTAGAACAAGTGGACGCTCATAGCAAAGGCTCATTTATTTAGCTTGGGAAGCCTGTCAACTTGGGGAAAGTGTCTTCAATTGTTTCCAGACAGTACAAATAGTGTACTGTGGCCCCCGCAGATATCTCAACAGCAGTGCTATTCAACAGAAGAGGGGGAGGCACAGAAAAAGCAGGTTTCTGAGCTCTTGTGGTTCCACTGGAAAAACTGTTTGTTCCAATGGGTGGGTGCTACACTGTTACTAAAACAGAAAAAGAGCAACAGGTGGTTTTCTGGTGGAAAGCCTCAGCAGATCAGGTACATCCCACATGTCTTATGTTGCTTGCTTCTGACATATGTTGAAGATCTCAAGGTATCATATACTGTAGAATTATACCTTCATCAAATCATTCGAGAGCTCCAGATAAAATGAATTATTTTCCATTTCTTTCCCCACTCCCTATCCACTTTCTGATTATCTTCATTATTTCATCGTAAAACGTACCACATACTAAGACCTTTGCTGAAGGGGATAAAGCCCTCTCTTCATACCACCAAGAGCAGCTGCCAAGAGCACTGGTATTTTCACTAATTAATTTCACTGAGCGAAATTTCTCTCTGATGTATCTCAACTGAGGTTAATAGGAGTTACACCCAGGGAGCTTTTGGCCCACTGAGACACTCTATTCATTCTGTCTAATTAACATTAATGATATAGAGGCATAAGGATGTTTTCAGCAGGTAGCCTTTGGCTGTATTGTAAACAAATGTATTTTTGGAATCAGGCACTCTTTACTATTTCGCCTGGGAGGGTTTCCACTTTCAGACTTAAATAAATGCCCAACTATGAAACAAACAGAACTGATGGTGGATGGGTGCTTGAATAGAAGATCTTTAGACTGTCATTCTATCCCTATTTGCCCAGGAATAAGTTCCATTGAACTTAATGGGACTTACTTTTGAGTGGGTATGTACAGGATTACACCACATAGTGTTGTGCTTAGAGTACTGGACTCGAACAGTGGCTCCCCAAGTGGGCAGAACTGCCCCCTGGGGGTGGTGGGATTACTTAGGGAAGCACTGAAAGCCAAGGGGGCGGCAGTGGGGCACAGGAGATGACTATTAGACTTCAAAAAGCTGGAATCACTGGTTCAAGTTCACCAGCTTTGTGGAATTAATCAAACGAAATAGTTTCAACTGGATTTTGAGCAAATGTGCAAATAATTGCTACTGTTTTGAATGTTCTTGCTTTATTATCTTCCTTAGTGGTTCATTCCGTTCGCCATTTTGAATAATGCTTTTTATAGGCGGGTTAGGGGGCATTGGGGATGAGTTTATGGAGCCAAGGGGGTGCTGCCTTGAAAAAATTTGGGAACCGCTGGACTAGCGCTAGGACTAGAACTAGGCAGACGAGGGTTCAGATCCCCATTCAGCTGTGGAACTCACCACATGACCTTGGGCCCAGAATAGTCTCTCAGCCTAGGTTACCTCACATGGTTCTTGTGAGGATAACATGGGAAGAAAGAGAACCATGCGTGCCATCTTGACATGCTTGGAAAAAAGTTGGGATATAAATGCAATAATCAATACATACATAGAAGATCTGATTCATCCCTGTCTGTCAGTTTCATGTAGATGTGTTTTTGGCTACTGATACTATTTGGTTAGTGTGCCATCCCACAGATCCCGGGAGCCATGTTGTTTTCACTCTTGTTTTACAGATGGGGAATAAAGATACAGTGACTTGATTCAGGCCACACACAGGAAAGGATGCCTCAAGTGATCAGTTAAGGGCACATGCAAGCATGAGGACCCCTGATCAAATGCTTCAGAGCAGGACTGGGGTGAACACAACCCTGTCCACAGCTGATCTCAGTAGGGCGAGCAGGACTGTGTTCACCCTGATCCTGCAACCCACCCTAGCAACCTCCCCTTTCCTACAGTCTTGAGGCAGGGGGAAGGCAAGACAGCAAGGGCTTCAACACTTCAAGCTGGATTCAGACATTCACCCGAACATGCAAAAGACAGAACTGGAGATGGGAAGGGGTGTGCATGCAAGCCTCGCCTGCAATGTTCTCAAGATGCTGTCTGGATTTTTGCACAAAGGGTTTGTAGATCAGTGTTGAAGTTTGCAACTCATTATGTGGTGACCCTATTTCAATCCAGGTTTCAAATCTCATCTATTGACTCAGGTCAACAGGACAAGAAGAGTGCACATTTCCTTACAAAAAGATTCCCAAGACCTAATGGCTAACATATCTGCTGTTGGATGAGGATGGGATCTTGATAACCAGGACGTTACCCTGTCCCACAAATCTGCTGCAGATATCTCTCCCGGGGCAGCCTTGAATTTTGATTTGCACCTCTGCAGCCAAATATCTCCTAACCTCCTCATTTCCCCTTGACCATTCAAATGTTTAAAAGATAATAGTATCCTCTGATTAAACTTCTAACCCATGTCTCCCTTTGATCAGACTGATAACAGAGGTTTGCAGTGATAAGCAAGCTGCTTGTGGAAAGCCAGGGCCAGAGGGCTTTGCTGCCTGCTAAAAACCACTTGACATTTACACAATCTTTGTTCTTCCATAGAAAATTGAGCATTGTGAAAATCTAATTCAAGAGCATGCTCTGTCATCATTTCATCACACTTTTGATAGAGAAATATTATTCACAGCTGTGCCCAATCATTTCTCATTTCCACAACTATGCCTAATCTAAAGGGGGTAGGTGGGCACACACAGAAATTTAGCAATGCCCAGTGGGTTTTTCAGGGGGGGGGGATGCAGGGGTACGCATACCCCTAAACATTTTATGAATCCAAGTTTGGCCTCATAGTGGGGCAGTATTTCAATATGAGTAGGAAAATGAAAGTACCCCTAAACATATTTTTTTTTGGGGGGGGGAGCACTGGAATGCCTGTTTCTCATGTCATCTCTTCAATACTACAGTAGTGGCAATATCAAAGCTTTAATATTTGTCCCTTGATAGTGTTACACAACTCTTCCCCTTTTTAGCATGCAATTCTGTACATAATTACCCAGAAGTAAGCCAGTATGACATGCATATGTATGCTGAACTGTGTGTTTGTGGCATTTTTTTTTTTTTTTGCATATGTATTACACTAGCAGCCCTTGGAAAATCAGTGTCTTTGATGGGGGTAGATAACCAGAGTTCCTCCAGAAATTGTTGGACTACATTTCCCATCACTCCTGCCCATTGATCATCCTGGCAGGGGCTGATGGGCATCGTTGTTTAGCAACATCTGGAATGCCACAAGTTCTACTTCTTCACCTTGAAATAAAACCCATGACATACACTACAGATGTTATACTTTTGATGCTATCTGATGGCTGCATTTTTAAATCTGTTCCTCTTGTGTGATTTTTTTTACCCTTTGACTTATATATTATGAACGACAGCTCCCATCACTCCTGACTATAGCCCAGTAGACATCTGGAAGATCACATATTAAGTCACCCCGATTTACTGTTTTGCAGATAAGATGCAGCCACAGGGAGGCAGAGTCTCCATCTGCATATATTGGCTTTTCTAATAAGTGGGGGAAATTGTTCATGTGGGATATTAGCGTTATCTGGAAGAAATCCTCCCCCACCAACAAATGGTCCTTCCGCAGGAGAGGCAAGCATGAGCAGCAGGAGGAGAAACTGGGAACAGTGGGGGCTTACTGGATGGTTGCATTTGAGCTAGACATTGGTAAAAGGTAAAGGTAAACGGACTCCTGACCATTAGGTCCAGTCGGGGCGGACTCTGGGGTTGCAGCGCTCATCTTGCTTTATTGGCTGACGGAGCCAGCGTACAGCTTCCAGTTCATGTGGCCAGCATGACTAAGCCGCCTCTGGCGAACCAGAGCAGCGCACGGAAACGCCGTTTACCTTCCCGCCGGAGCGGTACCTATTTATCTACTTGCACTTTGACGTGCTTTCGAACTGCTAGGTTGGCAGGAGCAGGGACCGAGCAACGGGAGCTCACCCCATTGTGGGGATTCGAACCGCCAACCTTCTGATCGGCAAGTCCTAGGCTCTGTGGTTTGACTCACAGCGCCAACCGTGTCCCTTAGACATTGGTAGAGCAGATGAAAGATTTGGTAAGCCAGGTACAGGGCTTGTGAACTGCCATGAGTGGTCGCATAATGGTTGTGTGTGCATACAGAACTCTGTGTATGCATAGTGGTGCTTTCTGGCCATGTGAAAGGGCAATTGGTTTGGGACCAATTGGTTCGGGATTTGTGCAGAATCAAAATTGCATGCCATCAAAATTGTGTCTGCTTGTGGCTCCAGTTTCTCACAGTTACCCAAATGCAGTAACTACTCTGCCATCGCTGTTCATGAAAAGGAGCTCTGAGTCAGTCCAGAGTCCTCCTTCTACTGCCCTTAATAACTTCGCACTACAACAATGGTAGTGCTTTTCACAGCGCGACCTCTTCAGTAAAGTAATAAAGGGCACCAGGATTCCTTTCCCATCTGCTTGATCTCCCTCACCATGACCAATCTCTTGGGGTTGGTTCACTTTGATTTCTCATTGTTTGATGACACACAGCTGAGTAGATGAATTGAAAAAAACCTCATTCATTGTGCTTTGAGGTGAGATGCAGTATTTGAAAGTTCTGCCTGTCGTGTTGGATCTACCGCCATGCCCCATTCATTCACATCTGCCTGTGTGGACTTGTTCTTAGAACATTGCATTCAGGATACCTTGCAATGGTAGTCCTAGCAGCTAGGATTAATAACCTGGACAATGTCATATTATAAGGAGAAGACTGCACCTATACATCTGCATAGTTAACCACAACAAATCCAAACTAGAGGTGTGCCCTATCTGTGGGCAAAGAAATTGTGGGGACGTTTTTACCAGTGGGAGATTTCCATAGGGGGAGAAGAAATTCTCCAACGTTTTCTTGGGGGAGGGGGTTGAACTCACCATTAGCAGTGACAATACTTCATTTTCTTCTAAGGTTTGGATTTTGGGTTTGTGTGAGTGTGACCATCATTTTGCATGTCCCACAGTACTTTGAACTAGGTCTGGCACTAGCACTGGGCCAGACTGGTCCCTGGTCAAGGGACCTGTGTGCCTGAATGGTCCCTTCACTGACCCAGCCTGGCCACACTGCCATTCATTGCCTATCTGCTAGAAGCCTGTGTACCACTTTTGAAGGGGAGCCAACTCAGCTCCCACCTGTGGTGGCTGCCTGCCATTTTAAGTTACCCAAAATGCAATGCCTTGGCCCATAGATGTATGAAATATATTGACTGATTGTATCTATAGCCCATGGAACTGGTGTGGGGCAGTGAAAGCAGTAACAATGCTAGATAAATTGTGTAGCAATCACCCAGGGACGGGGTTCCCAGTCATATACCCATTCACTGTTGTATGAGAAGTCTTAAAGGTAAAGGTAAAGGGACTCCTGACCATTAGGTCTAGTCATGACCAACTCTAGGGTTGCGGCGCTCATCTCGCTTTACTGAGGGAGCCGGCGTACAGCTTCTGGGTCATGTGGCCAGCATGACTAAGCCGCTTCTGGCGAAGCAGAGCAACACATGGAAACGCTGTTTATCTTCCCACCGGAGCGGTACCTATTTATCTACTTGCACTTTGACGTGCTTTCGAACTGCTAGGTTGGCAGGAGCAGGGACCAAGCAACGGGAGCTCACCCCGTCACGGAGATTCGAACCGCTGACCTTCTGATTGGCAAGTCCTAGGCTCTGTGGTTTAACTCACATTGCCACCGCGTCCCTATGATAATTCTTTTTTTTTTATAAAATGATATTTATTGGAAAAAAGGTTTTTTAAAAAAACAAAAACAAAAAAAAATTACACACAAAGAAAAAACAAGACAGAAAAATAAAAAATAAAACCATCATTCTCAGATTCCCCATTTTCAATACTTTCTTTCTTTGACCTCCTCCTCCTCCCTTTTCTTGTATCCTGATTAATAATAATCGCAGCAAATCCTTTCCTTAATTCATAATATTCTGTCATTACATTACCTTAATCTATTTTCATCTTATCATATAGAAACCTTAAAGTTTAAAGCTTAAATCTTATTTTTACCAACTTCTCTTAGCCATAACATTCTTACCTAATTCTTTAGACATTTTTACAAGAGCCAAGTAATTTCATTTCAGCATTTTTCTAACATTCATTCATTTTATAGAACAATCTTAATTATAAAAAAAAGAAAGAAAACAATCCAATCTTCATCCAGCGTCCCTTCCTCCTGGTCCCAGGCTTTGTCAGTCCTTTTTAACCTATTAATCTAGCACATTAACCTGGTAATCTTATATCCGAGGCCCTCAAGTCTCTTCCATGTCCCTTCCACAGCTCTTCTTCATATTTTCCTTTCATTCGCGGGAACTCCAGCTTAGTAATGTTTTGGACCCTTTTCAACAAATCAGCCCCTTTTCCATAGACCAGATTAGACTCCATATGGTATTTAAAAACGTGTTCCAGACTCCCTCCAAAATTGAGAGCCCCCACAGCTCCAGACATCTGACGGCCCATTGCCAGACTCGAAAAGTCCAAATCTCCCTGTAAAGGGGGGTCTATCCAGCCCCCCATTTCCAAACGTAACCAAACTTTATCTTTCCAAGTCTGGTTTTTTCCAAGTTCATTTGTCAACTCCAAAACTTTATGTTCCTGCTGGGCCGCTGCTCCCTCCGTCTCTGGCGCCCAAGATTCAGCAACATCCTCTTCTTTCAGTTGTTCTGTCATGGCACACTCCTGTTTTAGTTCCTGGGTGGGCTCCATATAATTTCCCACTACCTGTTCAAGGGTTCTGGCTGCATTATTCATTAAATCCGTCTTCTGGCTTAACTGATCCAATAGGGCATTTATTTTGCAGAAAGCACCCAACAGTGCTTCTGAAGACATTGTCCTGCAAGGTCACAAATCCTTTCCCACGGTTGTAATCTGAGACAGCTGCAAGCTCCCAGGAATTAGTTACAATTTCACAGTCCCCCTCTAGGGGGAAAGCTTCTAGTTGTTCTTTCTTTTGATAACAATAGCAACAAAGTTTCTTTTTTAGGATATTTTGTCCATATTTGTTCTTTTAAAATGCGAAAGGAAACAATGGAATCACTATGTTTCTCTTCTCTTAACTATCTGTCAGAAACATTTGTTTCTGGTCAATGAGCTTCAAACGTCAATTCTGACACCCCGCTCCAGGATCAGGACGGTGGAAAATTACTTTGCTTTAAACTCACTTCTGCAGGTTTAAACAGCCCAAAAAAGATCCCCCTTCTTCTCCTGCTGCCGAAAGGGGGTTCAGCGATTTTAAATGATGAAAGCCATTCCTTTAAAAGTGATTTTCAAAGCTCTAGTTTACGTTGTCTTTGCTTTGTTCTGGCTACAAGGAAATGGAAGGCTGACTTCCTGTTTAGACCTTCCCGTTTCAGTACCAAATAAGGGTAAATTTTAAGTCCAAATTCCTTTCTATTTTGCCAGTTCTTAATTCAAGTCCAATTATTCAATGTTTCAGTACTCACGGGTGGTTATTTTAGATGCCAAATTGTCCCAGGAAAAAGGCAGCGCTCTCCGGTAATGGCTATACGGCTTCGCTCCGCAGAAAAAGCAATTGGCTCAGCACCGCGCCACTTCCCCCTCGTCGCTTCGGAGCCTGTTAGTGGGTTCCTTTGCGGGTTGGGGGGGCGCTAAGGGTGCCCGCCGAGTCCCACAGTCACAGGCTTCATCCGCCTGTGATTTCCAGAAGGGTCCCCGCTTCGCCGCAGCGGAAAGGACCCGTTTCATGCGGAGCTGGTCCCTCCAATTCAGAGGGAGTCCGCCATTACCGATGGCGCCACCCCGGAAGTCCCCTATGATAATTCTTAGGGTGCTTCAAAAACAATGAGAAAGATAGAGTTTGCAGTCCAAGAAACCCTGTTCTAATCTGCACTATACTATTAAATCCCTATTTAAAAAGTCCTGGAAATTGTGGTTTGTTAAGGGTGCTGAGAGTTTTAAAGATAAGGTTACAAGATTTTTTTCAATGAATCCGGGGACACTTTTCAACTTCAATGGCTTTTGTATGGGGACTGATTTGTAAATCCGGGGACTGTCCCTGGGAAACGGGGATGTCTGGTAACCTTATTTTAGGAAGACTCCCTTCACAAAGCTACAATCCCCAGAGTTCCCTAGGAAGAGGGATTGATGGTTAAACTACTCAGGCAGGAACAGACTGTCCAAATTTGCAGGATGCAAGCTGTCTCTTTCTCCCCCTCCCCCCTTCTCAATCTCTCTCTCTCTCTCTGACATATATATTTGCCATGAAGCAATTGTTCACTGGAAATTAGATTGAATTTCTCTACTGACAAAGAACATAGGCAGGATTCAAATCCACCGTGACACACACAAAAATTCTGAGAACTTACCTAGGGCTGTTCTTGCTGGTGTGGCATCCTTTTTAATCCAAAACGATACCCAGGATAAGACAACTGTTAATATACAGGGAATGTATGTTTGAATAGTGAAGTATCCCATTCTTCTACTTAAATCGAAGTATATAGTCATGACTATATAATCACCTGCAAGAATAAATAAATTGTATAATTTGGTAACTGGCTTGTAGAATCCAGTGGGAGTCTGCTCACATGAAGGAGGAAACAGAGAACATTGCTGTAATGACTTACAATGTTAACATTCATGGGCGACACAGTGCTTGAATATAGAATAGCTTTATATCAGTGATGGCAAGATCAACTGGGGCCAGGGAGCCAAACTTTCCAAACTTTTCCAGGGCCCACACCCAATATTTTTTTTTTACTACAAAAACCCCAACTCCCTCTGAATTTGACATCAACGTTATGTTAATCAGAATCTAACATTTGAAATGGGACACCCAACACATTTTGGCACCTGAGGCAAACTACAAAATAGCAGTGCACCACCACCAGTTCAGAGGAGTGAAGATCAGCTTGGGAATGAAAGGTGCGGGTGGAGAGGAAGAGCAGGTGGCAGTGGCTGAAGCAGCATAGGGTGAATCCACTACTCTTCCCAGATGGTCCAGATCTGCTGCCCGAAGCGGCTGCATCATCCCACTTCATGGGCAAGCCACCCCTAATTTGAACTACAGTGGTACCTCGGGTTAAGAACTTAATTCGTTTTGGAGGTCCGTTCTTAACCTGAAGCACCATTTTAGCTAATGGGGCCTCCCACTGCCACCACGCCGCTGCCGCACGATTTCTGTTCTCATCCTGAAGCAAAGTTCTTAACCTGAGGTACTATTTCTGGGTTAGCGGAGTCTGTAACCTGAAGCGTATGTAATCTGAGGTACCACTGTATTTGAATATGGCAATTTATTT